>NC_042618.1:198029593-198338350 GCF_901001135.1 Rhinatrema bivittatum | reverse complement strand
CCACAGGTAAACCAATGTTTTGCCTACAGAAATGGGTACTTTGAAAACTGCCTTCCCCCTGTATAGCTGTAAGTTCATTCAGATCTGACACCCTATGACTTACATTAAGAGCTACATTTCCTTTCTACTGATGAGGCGGGTTATTTATTTATTTTTTTTAACTTACATTTTATTTTTTGTTCTCCTTTAATTACTCGTTAGTATCATTGAAGTCATGCCTGCCACAATACAGGCAGATGGAGAAGGGGAGTAGCAGGAGGGGCTACCTGTGAATTTTTACCAAGCCCTTTCTATGTTTTGCCAAGAAGTTTGTTAGCAGCTGGCAGCAAGAATGAGTTGTACGTGCACTGCTTGCTCTGTGATGCAGGCATAAAGTGTTTTACTGCACAGTTTTGGGTGTTGAATTTGGAAACACTGTGAGGTCTATAATCAAAAGCATTTATCCAGATAACGTCTGAGTTATCCGGATAAATGCTTCTTTTTGAATACCTCCAGCACTTATCTGGATAGATTTTATCCGAATAAGTCATTATCCAGATAACATGGATAAGTGAAAAGCATTCTGTGGGTACTCTAGAGTACCCACAGAATGCTGGTGGAATCATGTCAGGGATATGGAAAGTCTTCTCAGCCACATCTCGAGTTATGTGGCTAACTAGACTAGTTAGCCACATAACTTGAGATGTGGCTGAGAAGACTTTTTTTTTTTTTTAATTCCGCTTTTCGCACTTTTTTCAGCGCTTCAAAGTGGATTACATTCAGGTACTGTAGGTATTTCCCTGTCCCCAGAGAGCTTACAATCTAAGTTTGTACCTGAGGCAATGGAGGGTAAAGTGACTTGCCCAAGGTCACAAGGAGCAACAGTGAGGGTTAAAGTTGTCTGGAAACATGCTTCTGGATAACTTTACCTTAATTGGCTCTATTCAAAGAGGTCCATATTCAATCGCTATCTGGCTGAGCAAGTTAGCCAGATAAACATAGCCAGCTAACTTGGCCAGTATATTCAATGGTGTGGCTGTGCCACTGAATATAACTTTAGATCTGCTCAATATAAGGTCTAACTTATCCGGCAGGATGAATGCAGCATCTTATCAGAAAATATTGGAGGAGAATTTGCATTCATCAGCCGGGAAGCTGCGCATGGGGCGCAGCAGAAGAAAGTGAAGGTTCTGGAGTGGCCATCACAGTCTCCTGAGCTCAACATCATTGAGCCACTTTGCGGAGAACTCAAACATGCAGTTCATGCTAGACAACCAAAGAAGTTACGGTAACTGGAGGCTTTTTGCGAAGAGGAATGGACAACTTTATCACATGAGAAAATAAAGGGCCTCATGCACAACTCTCACAAAAGATTGCAAGCTTCTTCGATGCAAAAGGGGGCAATGTATGATATTAAGAACTAAGAGTATGCAAACTTTTGAACAGGACCATTTTATTATTTCCTTTATTGCTGAGGTTTGTTTAATGATTGTGCTATTCTGTGATGCATAATAGTTTAATTTGAAACACGTTAAAAATAACAGATGTGTTTTGTCTGATCACTCATGTTTTCTTAAAATGCTACACATCTTACAAATCCTGCTAGGAGGTATGTAAATTTATGAGCACAATTGTAAATGCTAGATCTGGCCAGAATGTGGACTTCTGTGCCCAGTATGCAAGCATATCTTTGTCTGAGTCCTCAATGGGCTTTGTCAGATAGCACGTCACAGACCTTTGCATTGAGCTCTCGGTTGCCTGGGTAGGTGAAGTCTTTCTTTCAGCCAGTTTTACTCTGCCCTGTGCCATGAAAGATGATTCTTTATGGGCAACGTGGCTATGCATATTATGGTGAAGGGAGGAAGTGCTAGCTGTCTGGATGCTGCTCCCTGCTTGCACTAATCTCTGTTCCTCTCGTGCTTCACCCCTACTCTGCCCATTCCTCTGAGGTTCCTCCTGACAGACCAACTATACCAGCATCTGCTTCAGCTGCGTGAGACATTTGGACTCCAGGATGGCATTCCCTTTTACCCAGAGATCGAGCAGTGTAGCAAGCTTTGTACACATTGTTTTCCATCAGAGGTATCAGTCTCTCATGCACTTCATGCTGCAAGCAGTTCACAAAATACAACACCTCTGCTTTTCATTCTCATTTCCTGATGGAAGCCCTTCAACCTTTCAATCAGATAATTTACTATTGGGATCCCTTCGCCTAAGGTGGCTCTTCTGGAACTCATGTCCTCTGTGGCATCCTTGAAGGGCTTCAGGATATCTACCAACTGTCTCATGACTGCCCAGTTATGATGCCACAGGGGGCAATTCACACGTATCCGTATTTCCTGAGACAGCTTATGAATGGGTGTCTGCTGCTTCACTAACCTCTGCATTGAATTCCAGTGGGTGCCAATATCAACAATGATGAACTTGAGAAGCATCCCTATGTCCTCTTGCTTCTTGGAGAAGCTGCCCTGCCTTTATACTTTTATGGAAGTGTGCCACGATTTTTCTGTAATACTCTAAAAGTTCTGCCAAGTATTCATTCTGATAGGCCTTGGACCCCAGTCCCGGGGCATCCTTCACTACCAGGTGCAGAGTATGCAAAACATCAGATATCCTCTAAGCCCCTATCATGTATTACCTTAACATTTGTGCCATTGTCTGTGACAAACCTGCATTTAAACTTCTGACACTCCTATCTAGCTACCAAACCTCCAGCATCTCTCTTATGACTGATAGAATATTGGCTGAGTATAGGACTCATCCATTGACTGTGCAGCAAAGCCCATCTGCTTCCTGATGCTCTGCCCCCTCTAGAGCTATTGCCTGCCCCTACTTCCACCATATCCCACCAGTGTGCTGTCAGGGAGAGATAAGAGTGCGTAGCATTCATGGAGATCTAAATGTACTGGTGAAATGCACACTACTCCCTCTGCCTTAACCAGCAATGCTTGGATGCGTCTATGGCACTGGTTGTACAGTCTGGGATGACCTTCTTGCTAAAGGTGATACTGGAGGGGACTTTGCAATGTGAGAATGCCAGCTGCACAAAACTCTTAAAACCCACATTCTCCACTATTTTTAGGGGCTGGCCATCTAGGGCAATTGTTTCAGCAGTGTTCCTCATTATAACTTTAGATGCTGTCTGTCTCCTACCATGGGACAGTGCTATTGAACACCACCTCATTTCCTCCATGGTAGATTGTCACTTCTGATGCTGGTCAGAGGGCTGCTAGCCTGCCCCCTGACTGCTGGAAGGGGTCAAGGGCATGGGGTTATCTTGGGGAACACTCTCTTTTCCACCACTTTCCCCTGACTGAAAGACAGCGTCGCCGGGTTACTACTAGTACTTACACCCTCGCTAGTACTAGTGGATGATGCTTCTACAGGTGATAGTGCAAACCAGTGTTTGTCAGGTGCCCTTTTGTTTCCCTCAATTGACATCCTTTGCACAGTGATTACATTTCGCAAAGCATGGGTCATCCCTGATGGGAAGTGCCTCTGGATCACGGATTTCTTCCACAATCCCTTCTCTACATCCTTGGCAGAGGATTCTGGCACTAGAGCTCAGGTAAAGGGTGGACTCTGAGGAATAATGTCAGGGGCATCAGTAGCACTGTCTGTTTGTGCTGTCTGCTCTTCATCACTATCCTCATTTTTCTCTATCCCCCCCGGATGATGCTAAGACGCTACTGTATACACTTCCCAAATTTTCCTCTCCTAGTACCCCTTCAGTATCTATCTTCTGATTCAGACAAGTCAAGAATCAGTGGATGAAAATATTGCCTTCACTGCATCCTCTCTAGTGAGGAAAGAAGAGCATGCTGCTGTTTTGGGTATTCCTATTCTCCTACCCCTTTTGCCTTGCTGCTACTCTCTGCCTGCGAAAAGTCTGCCACCTCTTCCATCTTTTCAAAAATATGCTCAGTGCCATCTGCACTCTGCAGTGGCACAGGTTCATCTCCTCAAGTCAGTTTTTTCAGGATAGAGCTGGCTTCTGCCTTATTTGTCTTGAAGAAATCCCAATTCAACTTAGGTGCAGAACTACTTATTTGATTGTTGCTGGCACTGCCAACCTTGCCAGTTTTGAAAACATTTACTTTACCTGCTCTGCCTTTCCATATCCCTGACATGATTGATTTTGACACTGGGAATTTGGAGATTAAAATTATTTTATATTTCTTAATGGTACCGTAACTGACTGCATGGACACTGACTGTGCCATGCCAATATATGTGTGCCCCTAACACAAGGACAGTGCTGCACTGAGTGTCATATTATGTGCACTGGTTCTGTCACTGCTGAGCTTAGTGACAGGCTCCACAACACAGCTTGGTCGCTGCAGTGCATTTAGTGCTCACCTGCCCAGGTAGATAGAAACAAAATCAGTAGCAGCTCTGCAAGCAACTTTCCATACTTTACCTCTACTCTCCACAAAGGGAGAGAAAAAACTGCAAGATATTGACATACAGCTTCTGCAGCAGTTCCTGGCTGGCTTTCTGTACTGACTGGCACAGTGACAATATAAAATGAGCAGCAGCCAAAAAGTTGTTTGGGAAAAGTTAACTAGGAACTCAGAGAGAGGTCAAACAGTGTCATTCACAGACAATGTTTCCTGAAGGAATGTACAGCAAATCTGACACACTCATGTCTTCAAGATCAGTGTCACTGGATCTGATGTGCAGTGATAAATGCTTCACTGAGATACGCCATCTCTGTTTTCTTCTTGACAACATGTCCATCTTACTCATGTCTTCTGGCTGGCTGCTCTATACTTTGTATCAGTTCCTAACTGTACACCTGTTGCTCTCCCATTGATTTCTATGAGGCCATTGACTTTAATGGCTCATAGAAATCATTAATTTCAAAAACAAATTAAATGAATAGGACCCAGTTTGTTTTGGGGTACCCATTTGTTTTAAAAGAATGCACATCCCTAGTGATATGTAGAGTATGTCAAGGATCGGCTCTGGAGCCGGTTCTGCTCAATTTCTTTGTGAGTTATATTGCGGAGGGGTTAAAAGCAAAGGTTTTTCCTTTTGTGGATGACATTAAGATCTGTAACAGAGTGGACACTCCTGAAGGGATAGAGAGAATGAGAAGCGATCTAAGAATGGTTGAAAAGTGGTTGAAGATTTGGCAGATGGAATTCAATGCCAAGAAGTGCGGACTCATGCTTTTGAGGTGCTGTAGTCCAAAGGAACTAGGAGAGAGATCTTGGGGTGATAGTGTCTGATGATCTGAAGGTAGTAAAGCAATTTGACAAGTGAATGAGTAAGACCAGAGTGATCCTGGGCTGCATAGAGAGAGGCATAACCAGCAGGAAAAAGGTGATAATGTACCTATACAGCTTGTTGGTGAGGCCTCACCTAGAGTACGATGTTCAGTTCTGGAGGCCATATGTCAAAAAGGATAGAAATGGGATAGAAGTGGTCCAGAGATGAGACTGGTGGATCTAAATATGTATACCCTGGAGAAGAAGCGAGATGGGAGATATGATGCAGACTTTTAGATATCTGAAAGTTATTAAAAATGTGCAAGAATCCAACCCCTTTCAATGAAGAGAAGCTGTGGAAGTAGGGGTCATGATATGAAACTCCCAAGGGGGTAGACTCAGGAGCAACATCAGGAAATAGTTCTTCATAAAACAATTGTGGATGCATGAAATGCCTTCCGGAAGAGGTGGCAAAGGCAAGAATAGTAATGGAGTTCAAAAGGGCATGGAATTCCCTAGTGGCTAGAGGATGGGTAACCTCTGGTATTTTTAGGTGTAATATTTCTGCATGGGGGTAACCTGTATGGAATAGCAGTTACAATCCGAAACATTTTGTTGGGCAGACTGGAAGGGCCATTTGGTTCTTTATATGCTGTCATCTACTATGTTAGGTCTGTGCTTCTCTCGTACCCTATTACACTGCACATTCAGAGCTTCGCTCAGACACATTTAGGCTGTCTGTAAAGGGTGTAACTACAGAGCTCCCAAAACCACATTTTTTTTATTTTTATTTTTTTATCGGTTTTAGAGAACCCTACAAAAGGTTTAGAAAATCATTCAGAATTGGAAGTGGCATCTTTTCATCTCATTCTTCCATCATCATGTGCTTATTTCATGCTTTTCCAACTAGAGCTCTCAAAGCAGGTTAACATTTACATTCTATCTCAAATAAAAAGGAACAGAGGTCATCACAGATACATCATAGATACACCAAAATAAATAAACCAGAAGAAATATATGAGAGGTACCTAGAGAGGGACATTTTCAATAGTGGTCATAACTCAGCACATAGGTGCACCAATTTATGCATGTAAAATTATGCCTGTAAGAACATAAGAAATTGCCATGCTGGGTCAGACCAAGGGTCCATCAAGCCCAGCATCCTGTTTCCAACAGAGGCCAAACCAGGCCACAAGAACCTGGCAAGTACCCAAACACTAAGAAAATCCCATGCTACTGATGCTAGTAATAGCAGAGGCCATTCCCTAAGTCAACTTGATTAATAGGAGTTAATGGACTTCTCCAAGAACTTCTCCAAACCATTTTTAAACCCAGCTACACTAACTGCACTAACCACATCCTCTGGCAACAAATTCCAGAGCTTAATTGTGCATTGAGTGAAAAAGAATTTTCTACAATTAGTCTTAAATGTGCTACATGCTAACTTTATGGAGTGCCCCCTAGTCCTTCTATTATCCGAAAGTGTAATAACCGATTCACATCTACTCATTCAAGACCTCTCATGATCTTAAAGATCTCTATCATATATCCCCCCTCAGCCATCTTTTCTCCAAGCTGAACAGCCCTAACCTCTTCAGCCTTTCCTCATAGGGGAGCTGTTCCATCCCATTTATCATTTTGGTCGCCCTTCTCTGTACCTTCTCCATCGCAACTATCTTTTTTGAGATGCGGCGACCAGAATTGTTCACAGTATTCAAGGTGCGGTCTCACCATGGAGCGATAGAGAGGCTTCATGACATTTTCCGTTTTATTAACCATTCCCTTCCTAATAATTCCTAACATTCTGTTTGCTTTTTTGACTGCTGCAGCACACTGAGCTGATGATTTCAAAGTATTATCCACTATGATGCTTAGATCTTATTCCTGGGCGGTAGTTCCTAATATGGAACCTAACATCATGTAACTACAGCAAGGGTTATTTTTCCCTATATGCAACACCTTGCACTTGTCCACATTAAATTTAATCTGCCATTTGGATGCCCAATCTTCCAGTCTCGCAAGTTCTTCCTGCAATATATCACAATCCGTTTGTGATTTAACTACTCCGAATAATTTTGTATCTGCAAATTTGATAACCTCCCTCATCATATTCCTTTTCAGATCATTTATAAATATATTGAAAAGCACCGGTGTAAGTACAGATCCTTGAGGCACTCCACTGTTTACCCTTTTCCACTGAGAAAATTGACCATTTAATTCTACTCTCTGTTTCCTGTCTTTTAACCAGTTTGTAATCCACAAAAGGACATTGCCTCCTGTCCCATGACTTTTTAGTTTTCGTAGAAGCCTCTCATGAGGGACTTTGTCAAACGCCTTCTGAAAATCCAAATACACAACATCTTCCGGTTCACCTTTATCCACATGTTTATTAACCCTTCAAAAAAATCAAGCAGGATTGTGAAGCAGGACTTCCCTTGGGTAAATCCATGTTGACTGTGTTCCATTAAACTATGTCTTTCTATACACTCTGATTTTGATCTTTAGAAAAGTTTCCACTATTTTTCCCTGGCACTAAAGTCAGGCTCACTGGTCTGTAGTTTCCCGGATCAACCCTGGAACCCTTTTTAAATATTGGGGTTACATTGGCCACCCTCCAGCCTTCAGGTACAATGGATGATTTTAATGATAGGTTACACATTTTAACTAATAGTTCTGAAATTTCATTTTTGAGTTCCTTCAGAACCCTAGGATGCATACCATCCTATCCAGGTGATTTTCTACTCTTATTTTGTCAATCTAGCCTACGTCTTCCAGGTTCACAGTGATTTGGTTCAGTTCATCTGACTCATCACCTTTGAAAACCATTTCTGGAACTGGTATCTCAACATCCTCATTAGTAAACACAGAAGCAAAGAATTCATTTAGTCTTTCTGCAATGGCCTTATCTTCCCTAAGAGCCCCTTTAATCCCTCAGTTATCTAATGGTCCAACCGACTCCCTCACAGGTTTCTTGCTTCGTATATATTCTTAAAAGTTTTTATTATGAGTTTTTGCCTTTACAGCCAACTTCAATTCACATTCTTTCTTTGCCTGTCTTATCAGTGTTTTACACTTAACTTGACAATACTTATGTTTTTTTTCCTATTTTCTTCAGATGGATCCTTCTTCCAATTTTTGAAGGATGTTTTTTTTTGCTAAAATAGGCTCTTTCACCTCACCTTTTTATTTACCATGCTGGTAATCGTTTTGCCTTCCTTACACCTTTCTTAATGTGTGGAATACATCTGGACTGCGCCTCTAGGATTGTATTTTTAAACAATGTCCATGCCTGTTGAACACTTTTAACCTTTGCAGCTGCACCTTTCAGTTTTTTTCAAACTATTTTCCTCATTTTATCAAAGTTTCCCTTTTGAAAATTTAGTGTTAGAGCTGCAGATTTACTTATTGTCCCCCTTCCAGTTATTAGTTTAAATTTGATCATGTTATGATCACTATTGCCAAGTGGCCCCACCACCGTTACTTCTCTCACCAAATCTTGTATTCCACTAAGAATTAAATCTAAAATAGCTCCCTCTCTTGTTGGTTCCTGAACCAATTGCTCCATGAAGCAGTCGTTTATTACATCTAGGAACTTTATGTCTCTAGCAAGTCCTGATGTTACATTTACCCAGTCAATACTGGGGTAATTGTAATCTCCCATTATTACTGCACTGCCAAATTGGTTAGCTTCCCTGATTTCTCTTAGCATTTCATCATCTGTCTGACCATCTTGTCCAGGTGGATGGTAGTATACTCCTATCACTATTTTCTTACCAAGTACACATGGGATTTCTACTGATTATAGATTCAACTGAGCATTTAGTCTCTTGTATGATCTTTATCCTGTTGGACTCTATACCCTCCCGGACATAAAGTGCCACACCCCCACCAAGTTGATCCTCCCTATCATTGCGATATAATTAGTACCCCAGTATAGCACTGTCCCATTGGTTATCCTCCTTCCACCATGTCTCTGTGATGCCAATTATGTCAATCTCATCATTTGCTGCTATACACGCTAACTCTCCCATCTTACTTCTTAGACTTCTGGCATTGGCATACAGACGTCTCAAATTTTGTGTTTTGTTTGTATTAACAACCTGTTTTTCAGCTGATAGGGATAATTTGGAAATCTTTAGTTCAGGTGATTTTTTTTACATATGGGCACATGGACTATGTTTGCTTTAATTGGAACCTCTCTGTTGGGGTGCCCTAACTCTCCTGTTTCATTAGTATCCTTCAAGGATACATTCCTTCGATCCATGCACTGCTGAGTGATTATCGGGTTTCCTCCTTATTTTATTAACTGTGCAGCAGAAGTCACATAGGGCCTCATTTTCTAAAGTATTGCAGGCCTGTGATACTTTAGAAAATTGCGCTAATGGGGGGCGGGGGGGCGGTCCTGCGCTAGCCGGCAGCGATCGCACCGCAGCGGTGCGATCGCTGCAGGTTTCGCACCCAATAGCGCCACCATAGAAGGTGTAGCTATTGAGCGCGAAGTAGGACGCGAAAAGGCCCTTACCTTTTCGCAATCCGCGGCGTCTTTGCGGAGTCTGCCCCGGTGACGCCCCGACTCCTCCTCTTCCGGGGCCGACTCCACCCCGATTTAGGTAGCGCAGGCGTGCGCTACCTTCGCAAGCTATCGCAGGCTTGCGCTGTTAGTGCAAGCCTGCGATAGCCTTGGAAAATAAGGCCCATAGTTTGTAAAATACTGCATATCATTGACCTGAAAGTATGTGCATATGTTTCACTGCACACACATTTTTTTAAATGCAGGGTTCTGCTTAGTATATACACTTAAATTATATGCATATATTTTATGGATGAAATAATGTTAAGGTGTGCATAATTGTGCGCAGAGACAGGTATTTTATAAAGTTGATGGACGTAAGCATATATCTTATGAAAATATTTGTACATATACTTCCAAGCTTCAGTTCTCTAATTTCTCCACCAGTTTACCCACACTTTCCACCACTTGCTGCAAACTGTCCACCCAAAAAGTGCAGACGAAGGAGATGATGGATTTAATTTTCTTGACTTGATTAGCAGGTGGATAAGCATGCACGCCTGTTTGATGTATGTGTGCACTCCGTTTATGAAATTCATAAATGTGCCCATACGTCCAAACCCTTGAAACACCCTCCTTGTACGTGCATACTTTTTCACAGTGACATCATGCACATGCACCAACCCTTCTGAAACCCCTTCTGAGGCTACATACGTGGATATATACTGATTTGACGTGTGCATACACCCCACATGAGTCTTTGAAAAGTACCCCAAGGCACTGTGAGACAATACAAAAGAAATATAGCATTTGTGGAGTAGAGCAGTTAAAGCATATAGGTACTGTTTTGATATGCTGGGATGATTGGTTTCTGTGTGTCCAGCAGGCTCTTAGAAGGTACAGTTGCTGGCAGTATTTTAATGAACAGGGACCATGGCTTGAGAAGTGGATCAACTTAGGTTTATGGCCAAGAAGCTGCCTCAAAGAGCTGTGGTTTGTTTTCACTATGAAATTTATAATAAAGTAGGATCACCTTGATCTTTTTATCTTTGATATTTCATTTTTTTCTGTTTGAATGTAAAATTGTGTGTTGTTGCCATTTCATTGTTTTATCTTCTGTTTATAGATGTTATTGCCAGTAAATTCAAATATAGCATTTGATAAAGAAAAAATATGAAAGGTATGATAGAAATAATAATAATAAAAAGGTAAATATGAACAGCAAAAAATAACTCTCCTGTCATCACTATCGATGCCCACAAATTAGGGAGAAGACACGAGTTAGAAAAAGAAAAAAAAAATTGGGGAGGGAAAAAATTTCAGGCAAACCAAAAATACCTGCTAATAAATTCACCTAACTCCCACCCCAAAACCCTTCTCTGTCCAGCAAACTTACCTTAGACCCAGACAGGTGTGCCTTCAAAAACATCTCCAGTTGATTTGGCTCAAAGAAAACACACTCCCTGAAATTTAAATTACACATTTTGAAGGAAATTTTAAGAAGTTATCTATGCCAGCCAAGATGGTCTGCTGGCACAAATGCAGAAGGGCTTTACGTCTCTTCCTGCTAACTTTAGAAACATCTGGGAATACACACATTCTCTGGCCAAGAAAAGAAACATCTGTATGCTGGCAAAACACTCTGAGCATCCAATGTGTTGGATTTTATTGATGTTATTTAATAGATTTCATTGTTTTTGATGTAATGTTCTGATTTAATTAATTCTGTATGTATCTGCTTGTACCCGTCATTGAGCCTTTGGAAAAGCCAATAACAAAATTGACTGACTGATCTTTATCAGACTTCAGGGCAAATGACACTACCATCTTGCCATCTTATCTTCCTGAGTGCCTGCAAGAACTATGGAACTTACCTAGTGGTTAGAACAAGGAGCTGTGACCCAGGGAAACCAGGGTTCAAATCCTGCTTCTCTCACTGACATTCCTTGTGACCTTGAAAAGGTCATTTCACCTCCTGTTGCCTCATGTATCCACTTAGATTGTAAGCTCTTTTGGGCAGGGTCACATCATACCTGAACACTAATAATGCTGTTAATTGCCTCGAGCATTATTTAAAAAGATAGGCTAAAATAAATCCAGGTTATCAATTGATGTTAAAGTCTCCTGTGCACTCCCATTTTTCCTTCTCTTTCTGCTTAAAAGCAGGTAAATAATATACCCTGGTAAGAGGTGGTGGTGTTTCCATGAAATGTGCAAAATCTCCTATCAATATTTTTTAAGCATATCAATAGGAGTTACCAAAGAAGATCTTGGAAAAATTAATGAACTGGAGATTCCTCACTCTAGTAACGTTTTTCAGATGTTTAAGTTTTCTTCTAAGTACCGGTACCTTAATTAAAACAAAGTTAGTCTGCTGAAGGGTAGAGACTTTCATCTCTGCTTCTTCTAAGAGGGAGCTTGTAGGGTTCTTAATTTTAACCTTGCAATCCTGAAGTTTACAGGATCAGTGAAAATAAAGCCAGATGGTTAATACAACTTCCATTCTTGCCCTTCCAGAGTTCTTCCAGGATTATAACATGAAGAGCTGTAGTTGTTGGAATAGAATTTTCTTGTACTACTCAAGGACTAGTAATCTCTTCATTAACTTTTCGAAGCTCTCACAGACTATGCCTTTTCTCCAGGAGCAGCTGCACCAATGTTAAAATGTCCCAAAACTCTAGCAATCCCCAGGTGTCGAGGCTCCTTGCTGCCTGGTCCCACAGCAGGCTTCCAGAGTCACCCTTTGCATTACCTTCTTCCACCAGCTCACCAGCTCGACTAGACTGCTTGTGTCATTGGGAAGGCAATTATTGCTACGGCCACTGGTAACAGGATAAGGGGGGTGTGTACCTCAGAGCTCAGCGAGTCCTTGATATTCTGGGAGTGGTGGGGGTGGTGGTGCTCCTTCTACCAATAAGCTTTTTGGCTAACTCAGTTTCTCACCCAAGGTTGCAAACTTTTCTTTTTGCTGAACAAATCAATCCAACAAGCTCACTGAGGAAGCTGGTGCCTTGTAAAGTTAAGTGCTGGTTTTAACCTTCCTTTTCACTGTAACAGAGTAGCAGAAATGAAGTTTAGGTGTTGACCGGATATCAAATAATTCGAATTCCAGCAGCAAGCCACTAGCAGGCATCCGCCATCTTGGACTCCATCAGGTTGATCCTACTTCTTACATCCTCCTCCTCTTCATTCCCCTTTTTCTTTTTCACTCCGATATCCTTTGTTTTTTTTTCTCTGTTTTTACCTGACATGCCTCAACTGGGTTCGATTATATGAAGTAATTTTCTCCCAGCTGTGTCTGTAACAAAACTGGCAAACTGCCGAGAGGATCTGTGCCTTTCCTTTGTTACTGTCTGCTACAGCGCTGTCTCTCTCGGATTCAGAATCTGGGAACGATTGGTATGACAGTTTGTACTTGTGTTGCCAAAGTAATGCATAAAGGGGAAAATCTTCAAAAGGGATTTCTGTGGATAAACGGGTGCTTACCCGCAGAAAATGAAAACGTTTGATAGCGGCACCCCATCCTCCCTCTGTGGGGAAACGTGGAGGCGCTGGAGGTGTGGATAGAGCAGAAATGTGCATGTACACTCTGGAATTTCATTTTAAGCGCTGGTGATTTCTGAAACCAAGTTCTTATTTGTTAAGTTTGTATTAAAATTGCACCTTTTTGCATTTCATTTTGATGATGATAAAAGGTGCTTTGCTATTAGATGTTTCTCTAAATATTTAAAACCCCTGTGCACTTTGCATCTGTAAATTTGTGCAGCACAAAAAGATTCTCTGCGGCATTGGCTACCGCCAGATTTTCAAAGGGAAACTCTCTTTGAAAATTGGCTTGCAGGCCTGCAAACATCACAGGGAGACTGAAAATTGACATCTAAATGGTTAAAATATAAGAGAAAATCAAATATAATACTAATAACATTAAAATAAAAGTATTGGTACAGGAGGTATGGTAATGAGGGCAATTCTCAGATTCTAGTGATGATCGCTGTGTTATCTGGTCAAATTAAATTTCAGGCCCGCTGACAAGATGCCACACATTTTACTGCTATAGCTGTTGTTTCTTCTGTTTCCCTCAGTATTATACAGTTTTTCCTCTTTCTTCTTTTGTAAGAAGACTTTTTTTCTAGGTCAGCTTTGGGACGTATGCATCTATGATAGCTTTTTTTACTGTTTTTGTTTCTACAGTGTTAAACTGGCTTCTTAAAGGTTTCCATTTCAGTTTTTATCTATAAGTTTCTATTTCTAATTTGCGGTCACTTACTTTGTATTTGGTGAGGGTTTGTCTGTGTTTTGCATTTCTGACCAAGGGTATAGGTATTCTGCTGGCATTGTGGGAGTCTATAGCAGTTTAATATTTTTTGTTCTCCAATCTGTACCTCCCCGCTGGAAGTGTACTGGTGTTCTAGTGCCCATTGCAAAATTTGCAATGCTGCATTTTTTGTAGGTGAGTTTATTACTGTGAAAGTTTTGGGAGGTAGTGCTATTTTGGCTCAGCGGGTTTGCTGCATAGGTGTTGAGGGTGCTTTTTGCAGAGTTTTGTGCTACTTCATTCGCAACATGCCTGGAGGGTGTGTTGTTTGCTGTTGTTGAGATGGAAATCAAAGTGGAGACTAAAATGCTAATGGACATGAAGAAAGCATAGTTGCACAGAGCAGATCCTCAGTTGCAAATTAGTGAACAACTGGGATTGATGGCAATGTAACACATATGAAAGTGGGCAGAATAGATGGGCCTTATGGTCCTCATCTACCAACACAGTCTCTGTCTTTTCCAGATTCCCTTGTAAGGTCTATGATTTCCCCTTCCCCCTCTGTTTCATGCAATACTCTCTCTCTCTCTTCCCCCTTCCCCTTTTTCAGTCTCTTCCAGCAAGGCGTTCTCTCTTTTTCATGCTCCCTTTTCTTTTTCTCTCTGTCTCCTCTGACCAGCTGCACTTTTTGCCTGTCTCCATCTCCTTTCTTTCCATTCTCCTGTTTTCTCCTCTCTCTCTATATCTTATCTCCTTTGCATAGTCCAGAGGTGGAAAACTATTTTGAAATTTGGGCATGAGACAGAATTTATAGGAGCCAGAGGAAAAATGTATATGTGATTGTTTTCCACTCTTCGTTTCCCACTGGCTCATCTGCTCTCCCCCATTGCCTCTCTGTGGCTCTTCTGTTTCTTTCTTCCTTCCCTCCCTGTGCTTCTCTCTTTCTCTCTCTACCCTCCTCTATGTTTGGTAGGTACTTGCTCATCTTCTCCACAAGCTGGCAGGGTGGACTCTACCAGACTGCAGCGGTTTCTTCTCCTTGTGGCTCAATCGCATGATCTTTGCCCTGACATGTTAACTCCTTCTCCTGCTCTCCATGGGCCCAGTCTCTGCCATGCCACAGCAGCTCCCCTTCGTGGACCAAACGCTTGGCCTTTGTCATGCCAAAGTGGCTGCTGCTCCTCTCCATTGCCTAACCGTGGCCTCTGCCAGGTTATACCCACAGGCACCAGGAGTCTAATTTTAGTCACCTGGTTGTACGGGTACCCAAGATTTTTCTATTGCTGATATAGTTGCTTTTTTGCTTTTCTCTCTTCTTTTTCTTAACCCCTGCCTCTCTATCTTCTGTCTTTCTTCTTCTTTCCCTTACTCCTCCTCCTCCCCCTGAGTGTCTACATAGAAACATAAAAGGATAGATGATGATGGCAGATAAGGACTGTAAGGCCAATCTAGTCTGCCTAATTACATTCCTGTTTTCTCTCTCCTTGACTTCAACTCAGGACACGTTCTTGGTGGTGACAATTGATAATGCTGTTGCCAAGTAATACATAAAGGGGACAATTTTGAAACCCATGGACCGCTTGCAGGTCTGTGGGTATTTTTGTTCTTGCGGACCTGCAAACTAATTTTCACAGATACATTTTTCCACAGAATTTCCCTTTGAAAGCGCTGGGCTGAGGGGGGACCATAAGTATCAAAAGTACTTTACATGATAAATCATATGCGGTAATTTCAAAGTGAAATCCCCATGCGTGCTTTCCCTGGCTCCAGCCCTTTCTCCTGCACACACACTTTCAGCTGCTGAGGGGAGAGCAATTGTCAGCCTGAGGAATTTACCCAAGTAACTGCTTGGTAATCTGAGAAAATCCCTTTGGTAATTGTCCTCTTAGTGGCTAAAACACAAAAAAGCAAAGAAACATATAATAGCAATAATAATAATAAAATTACAAAGTGCATGTGTTGTTTGTCTTGTTCTCTCATGTCCTGCTTCTCTTATTCTTCCTCCTCATATCCTGCTTGCCTGTCTCTCTCCGATCTGAGAGAAAGCTTTCCTGATGAGCTTCATAGGAAAGTGCAGCAGCTGGCGGGGCTTAGCAGATCAGAGGCTTTAAGGTGGGATTCCATTTCTTCTTGGAGATCCTTCTTCTTGGTGTAATTAGGGGGATTATCTGACAGCTTGCACAACTCCTGTCAGATTCTCACCTTCTACAACCAGATTCATGCACAATGTTTATCTCCATTGAATTTGAGCTTTCCCACTGCCTCTTTCAGGATTAGCGAGAACATTTTCCGCCACATGGCCGTCTATTCAAGAATTGTAAGCTCCATCTTTCAGAGTACAAATGTCCTGTATGATCATGCCACCTTTAGAGGGATCCCCGTTTACACCAGAAGGTGGTCACATTCCTCTTTCAGCAGGCAGGAGTTGAGAATACAGAAAATTGTGAAGAGGTAGGTCAAATGCATGCCTAAAGTCCCATCACATTTCATGGATTAAACCATTTTATTTGTCTTCCAAATCAAAATCATTTTATAGAATTTATGTGAATTTAATAGCCATGGTCAAGTCACTAAAGGGAAGAATTCTTAATATACCCAGATCAAGATAAATAATTTAACTTTATGGGGTATCCCCCTGGCTCAGGATGTAGCGTTGCAGCATAGCAGACATGTTTGAGTCTCCTGTTCAGGCCAGCACTATTGGGTGCACAAACTGTGTATTAGCCAAAAGCGGCAGCTTCTAGGGGCGCAAAGAGCAGCAGCAGTTGCAGCAAAACAAACTCTGAGCCACACAATTTCAGAGCCATAAGTATTTTTAATCAATTTGTCTTCACATCTTTCATGTGTACAAATAGCTGCACTCAAAAAAGATATAGCGGAATTAGAGAAGGTACAGAGAAGGGTGACCAAAATGATAAAGGGGATAGAATGATTCCCCTCTGAGGAAAGGCTAAAGATATTAGGACTTTCCAGCTTGGAGGTCTGAAAAATAATGTGTGGACTGAAATGGATAAACATATATCGATTGTTTTCTCTTTCAAAAAGTGCAAAGACTTGGGAACGTGCAGTGAAGTTACTAGGTAATACATTTAAGACAAATAGGAAGAAATATTTTTTTATTCAACATATAATTAAACTCTGGAATTCATTGCCAGAGGCGTGGCAAAAGCTTTTCGTGTAGCTGGGTTTAAAAAAAGGTTTGAACAAGTTCCTGGAGGAAAAGTTCATAAACCATTATTAAGGTGACTTGGGGAAATCCACTGCTTATCCCTGAGACAAGCAGCATGGAATCGATTGACCATGGGAGATATGCCCGAGGACCCTAAAAATCCTCTCATGGAAATGGCGCTGTTAGTGTTGTTGGGTTTAAAAATTGTTTAGACAAGTTCCTGGAAGTAAAGTCCTTAAACCATTATTAAGGCGGACTTGGGGAAATCCATTGTTTATCTCTTGTAGTTATTTAGAATAGTTGTGGGTGGATCCTTGGACCGGTGGCAGGTGACCACACCCTTGGGGGAAATCCCGAGAGGGACTACTGGTCAGGCTTAGTGTAGGAGACAGACACACACTAGTTCTTTTATTAGACAATATAGTAAACCACCAGAGGTGGCAGTAGTGAGCTGGAAGCGCCCGGCTGGGCTACAGTCCCTCAGGTACTGGAACAGCGATCCCAGGGTGGCTGAGCTGTAGAGAAACTAAGACAGTGAGTAGACAGTATATGCAGATTTCTGGAACAAGTCCTTGATGGTAACACTCACTCAATAGTCTCTTAAGACAGCCCAGGAGTTGGTATACATTAGGCCCTCGAGGAGCGAGTATCTTGACCCAGGGAAGCTCTGAGAGATAGATGGAAACTCACAATGTTGTAAGCAGCGGACTTCTTAGCAGAAGTGGTATTCAGGAGCAAGTCCGGGACATGGGCCCTCGAGTGAGTACTGGTTCCGGACTGCGACCTGCAAAGAGAAAGCGAGGCCCCCGAGGAGCGGGTACCTCTAATGAAGTCCGAGGAGGCAGAGTAGCTAGGGTCTCGGAGAGCGAATCCCATCCGCAGCGACCAGGAGGAAGCAATCCCTTGCTAACTCATAATCAGGTCTATCCTGTAAAGTGCGGCCGCGTTTACCCTGCTCCTAAGCCGCTTTTTACTCCGTTTCCGGCCGCGTTAGCCCTTCCTGCGATCCCGAATCCCCTTTAACCTACTCCTACCACGTCCTAAATTCCCCGGGCAACCCCTTCCGCCCGTGGCATGTATATTGCTTGCAAACGAGCGAATTAGCTCGATATTGCATGCAAACGAGCGAATTAGCTATTCCCTAGCATCCCGTAACCCGCGCCCCGACTATCGCTATCTTTCCCTGCCGTTTTGTCGCGCGTTTAACCTGCAAACTTACCGCCTACCCTGACCCAGGCGGTAGAGGCATGGGTAAGGGTAGGTGGAAAGCTTTCCCCCAGCCCCCGCTCACCTGCCCCCGCCGCGATCATGGGTGCCGGTCTCCGTGGCAGCCCCAGTCCTCTCCCCTGCTCCCGAAGCCAAAAAAAAAAGCGAAAAAAACGTTGCAGCCCCCCTCCGATGTCCGGACTGGGGCTGCCACGGAGACTGCAACGGCAAAGCAAAAAAAACGGCGAAGCAAAAAAAAACCCAAAAGCAATTTTGGTTTTTTTTTGCTTTGCCGCTGTGTCTGTCCTCCTCCCGGAGCAGGGCGCGAAAAGCAGCCTTGCTCCGGGAGAAGGAGGGACACAGCGGCGAAGTAAAAAAAAACCAAAAGCAATTTGTTTTTTTTTTTGCTTCGCCGTTTTTTTTGCTTTGCCGTTGCAGTCTCCGTGGCAGCCCCAGTCCGTCCGGACATCGGAGGGGGGCTGCAACGTTTTTTTCGCTTTTTTTTTTTTTGGCTTCGGGAGCAGGGGAGAGGACTGGGGCTGCCACGGAGACCGGCACCCATGATGGCGGCGGGGGCAGGTGAGCGGGAGCTGGGGGAAAGCTTTCCACCTACCCTTACCCAAGGGTCACGTCTTCAGCGGCCAATTGTAGCTTCCCCCCGTGCAGGCGGCCATCTTTGTCTTCCTCGGGAGGAGCTACGATCGCAATGTCTTCCTGCTGATGGCTTCAGAATAGTAAGTTTTGCAGGTGTCCAAAAGCGACTTACTTTTGGGATCTTGACAGATCCCAAAAGTAAGTCGCTTTTGGAAAAAAAACAAAATTGTCGCTTTTGAAAAAAAAACCCCAAAATTGCTTTTGGTTTTTTTTTTCTTCGCCGTTGCAGTCTCCGTGGCAGCCCCAGTCCGGACATCGGAGGGGGGCTGCAACGTTTTTTTCGCTTTTTTTTTTTTGGCTTTGGGAGCAGGGGAGAGGACTGGGGCTGCCACGGAGACCGGCACCCATGATCGCGGCCGGGGCTTTTTTCGTTTTATTTTTTTTTGCTTCGCCGATGTCAGTGTCTATTCTACCCTCCTCCCGGAGCAAGGCTGCTTTTCGCGCCCTGCTCCGGGAGGAGGGGAGAACAGACACTGACAGCGGCGAAGCAACTTCCTGGTATCTGTCATTTCAAATGACATTTGAAATGACAGATACCAGCGTGGCGTGAAGCCTTAGGCCCGCGCACCCAGGATACTGTATAGGCGCTCTATCCAGTAAAATGGGTTGCGCGGGTCTAAGGCATTACGGACGCGGTTTACATTTACATAAAATTAGTGTTCAGGATCGAGCGGTAGGTGAGCTGCACTGTGCGTGCGGCAACCGCGGGTGCCGTAGGCACTAACGCAGCTCTTCCTACCGCTCGGTACTGGATAGACCTGCTTGTTAGCGAAAACTGAGACCTTAAATATCTGGAGCTAGTGATGTCATCTCAGAGGGACGCCCCTGAGGTTCGCGCCAATGGTGGTACATTAGTTGGGCCGCGCGCGCGCCCTTAGGCATCTGATCAACATGGCGGCCTGCAGTGTCAAGCTGGTCCGGGAAAGCCGGAGGAGGACGGCCTGGAGATGCCGCAGCAGCTAGCATTCCATCAACCCCGAAGGGAGTCGCCAACGAGGTAAGGTGGGCGGAGCAGAGACGTCGGACAGCGACGGACACAGCATCTCTGGAATAAACTGCTTGGAATCTATCGATCTTTTGGGATCCTGTCAGGTACTTGTGACCTAGATTGGTCACTGTTGGAAACAGGATACAGGGCTTGATGGACCTTTGGTCTGACCCAGTATGTCAGGTGATATGTTCTTATTGGAGAAGGAAATGTTTAACAAATGGTAGTGCTTCTCCTATTAAGTCTTTCCTTTCTGAAACAGAACTTGTTCTTTGCTCCGCTCCCTAACCGCAACAGCCCCCTAGGTTTCCCAGGAGAATTGCTACATTGTATTAGGAGAGGAAGACACCAACTAAGGCTGTGAATTCCCAAGCAGAGCCTTCACCATCTGGATCTGCTCTTACAGCTTGGACTCGGCTGTTTTCTCCTATGGCCCTGAATGTTGACTGACCCTGCCTGCCCAGTGAAGTAATTCCTAGGTGGCAGGGTTGCAGAGCCAGCCTGGAAAAGGTCAACTGGTTGGTGCTGAAGGACTGAGCCAAAGGAGAGTTTGGTGATTCAAAGTTTGAGGGAAATTGTGTATTTTTATCCATGTCAGTGCTGCCTGGATGCTTGTGGGGATTTACTGCCTTCTGAATTTGCCAACGATAGTCCATGTACTTAGTCTGAGGGGAGTGGGCCCTAGGGTGACACGATGCTGGTGTGCCCCAGTTCAGTTGGACATTCGCTCTTAGGATGTCAGCTTTGGACCGATGGACCCGTTGTCCTTTTCCTGGGTGGAATTCTTCCAGGGATTACAGACATTTCTACAGGGTGGTCTTCAGAGTCGACTATACCTACTGGTTTAGGTCCAAGCGCTCAGAGGTCTTCAGTGCCTACTGCCACATTTGAGTGCCGTGATGCAGCTTGACACCGATGATGATGGTGGTGATTCTTCTGAGGAGGAATGGGAGATTCCCCCAGATTTGGAGCTATATAGAACTCTTCTCTGTTTCTTTCATAGAGATGAGTTGCTGAGCTAATCTCTCAGACTTTGAAGACCCTCAGAGTGGCTGGAACTGACTCCTCAGGGGTACAGAAAAGGATCCCATTTTAGTGACTCTAAAATGGCCTCATGTTTCTTTCTCTCCTGGATGCGATTCAAGAGTTGATTGTTCTGGAATGGAGTTTGCCAGAGGAGGCCTTCAAAGTGGGGTGTGCCTTGTTGAGTTTATATCCCTTGGATGTGCAGACCAGAGAGCAGTTGCATCTTGGTGTGTTCTGTCACGAAGCAAACCACCATCCCGGTAGAGGAAGGGTGCAGCTCTTAAGGATGCTCAGGGTAAGAGAATTGAGGCTATCCTAAAGCAAGCCTTTGAGGTGTTGACAATGAACTTACCAATTGATTCTTGTTGTGCCTTGGTAGCCCAAGCTACCTTGGTGTCTTTCTCAAGAATCTGCCAGCACCGTGTCAGATAGCGGGCCTATGCTGGTCCCGGGGGCTGCCTTTTTAGTTGATGCGACCTGGGACCTGGTTTGCACAGCCAACAGAGGTGTTGCTTCTGTTGTAGCGGCTAGATGACAGCTGTGACTGCGCAACTGGTCTGCAGATACTATTTCAAAGTCCCATCTTACTAAGCTCCCCTTTAAGCTCGTTTCTGTTTGGCAGTGAGTTGGAGAAAATGGCAAATAAATGGGGGAAACCCAGGTCCCTTGCTTGCCAGAGGACCAGAAGCCAGTTTCCTAGACTTTTTGGGCACGTGACTGCTCTTGAGACTACTGGCATTTTCGGCCTTATAAGGGAAAGTTCTTCCTAAAGAGCCCATCCCTTTCGCAGATCTCAGTCCTTTCACCCTCAAAGGCCTGGAAAGGATTTGGGCTCCATAACTGGAGCCCCTTGATCTTCTCAATGAAGATTTTCATGCTCACTTGTTGGTGCAGGACATAGGTGGGTACCTGTCTCATTTTTATAATAGGTGGATCCAGATTACTTCAGAATCAATGGGTTCTCGAAGTGATTCGGGACGGATATCCTCTGGAATTTCTTTGCATTCCTCTGGATGCCTTTATGATATCTCCATGCAACTCTCCTTAGAAGAGGGTAGCAGTTGAAGCTACATTGCAAAGGTTGTTGGACCTGAAAGCAGTGATTCTCGTTCCCAAATTGCAACAAAATATGGGTGGTTGTTCCATTTATTTTGTTGTGCCCAAGAAGGAAGTGTTTTTTCGTTCCATACTGGATCTCAAGGTCATCAAACGTAATTTAGGAATCACACATTTCAGGATGGAAACAATGCGCTCAGTCATAATGGCAGTACAAGCAGAGGAATACCTCATGTCTCTGGATCTGATGGAGGCATATCTGCATATTCCTATTCATTGGGAACATCAACGGTTCCTTCGGTTTGCCATTACTAGTTTCAAGCCTTGCCGTTCGGGCTTGCCACAGTGCCCAGGACCTTTTCCAAGGTCATATTGGTGGTAGCGGTGGCTTTACGCAAAGAAGGCATTCCAGTTCACCCCTATCTGGACGACTGGTTGATTCTGGCTAAGGGCGTGTAAGAGAGTCTTCGTGCAAAGTGGTTGCATTGTTACAGGAACTAGGCTGGGTGGTAAATCTGGCCAAGAGCAATTGGCAGCCGTCGGCAGGGCAGAGTATTTCTCCCAGAGACTCGAATCCAAAGGTTGATGGTTAGAGTTTGAACCCTGATGAACACTATTTGCCCATCCATACAGTCTTATCTGCAGGTTCTGAGGTTGATGGCTGCTGCATTGGAAGTAGTTCCCTGGGCAAGGGCACATATGCAACCTCTTCAACACACATTGCTTTCCCGATGGAACCTGCAGTCATAGAATTATGAGGAGTGGCTGCTCTTATCATGGGAGGTGAGGTCTCAATTGAACTGATGGTTATAGGCGGATCATCTCAGGAAGGGAGTTTCCCTGGAGATACCAGATTGGTTGGTACTCATGACAGATGTGAGCCTTCTGGGATTGGGGGGGGGGGGGGGGGGGGGGGGCTCACTGTCAGGGGTTGATGGTGCAAGGTTGCTGGAATGCAGAAGAGCGGCAGTGGAACATCAACAGATTGGAAGCCCAGGCAGTTCAGTTAGCGTGCTTGCGGTTCACCAAGCATCTAGAAATTCCAGTGGTCCACATAATGTACGAAAATGTGACGAAAGTGGCTTACATTAACCATCAGGGTGGAACCAAGTGTTAACAGGTGTCTGAGGAAATAGATGTGCTCATGGTATGGGCGGAGCAACATCTTTTAGGCATATCCACTTTTCACATAGCTCTGATGTTGTTCTTTCCAGCAAACTTCCTCAGCAGGAGAAACTTGGACGCAGGAGAATGGGAGCTGGCAGGTGAAGCCTTTTAGCTCCTTGTGGATCGCTGGGGCCTACCAGACCTAGACCTATTGGCGACCTTCAACAATACATAGGTTCTGTACTTTTTCAGTCGAGATGAGAAACAAAAGCGCTGAGCATTGATGCTCTCATTCAGGAGTGGCCATTTGGAACCCTGCTTTATGTGCTTCCGCCCTGGCCTCTGATAGGCAGGATTGTCTGGCATTTATGTGTGTCTCTCCAGAGAGACACATACCTGTGCTTGTGACCATTGAAGTTTAATTTTTAATTTGCTAGCCATGATATAGACTGATTTCTTGCTGACATTGTTCTCTTTTCTGCTACATTTCCTCTGTTGTTGCATGTTTTGAAATTTCTATCTATTTAATCTAGCTAGTGTTTCTAGACTCCTGGCTAGTGTATTTTGAAATAACTGATGTTAAAGTTTAAGAAAAAAAAGTAGTAGCCTCTGGGTCTGGTGACTCACAAGGCTCTGCAGGAGTTGATTAAGAAGTAATTTAAATAGAAGATAAATAATTGTTCAGGTACCTCTCCAGAGGCATACATACCTGTGCTTGTGATCAGAGAAGTTTCATTTTTAATTTGCTAGCCATAATATAGACTGATTTCTTGTTGACATTGTTCTATTTTCTGCTATATTTTCTCTATTGTTGCATGTTTTGAAATTTCTATCTAATTTAGCTAGTGTTTTTAGACTCCTGGATAGTGTGTATTGAAATTACTGTGATTGTAATTTATAGAACAAAGGGCTGCTATCTACAGGAGCTGTTTGGGAAAGAAGGGAGAAGTGTTGCTCCTTGGAGATTTTAATCTGCCAGATGTGGATTGGAGCATCCCTTCTGCAGAATCTACAAAAAGTAGAGAGATAGTAGATGTCCTGCTCAAGCAAATGGTAATGAAACTCAAGAGGGAGGGTGTGATTCTCGATCTAGTGCTCACTAATGGAGATAATGTGTCTGATGTTCAAGTAGGGGCTCACCTGAGCAGTAGTGATTATCAGACGGTATGGTTCAATATTGCAAATAAGATACAGAGAAGTCACACAAAGCCCTGAGTTTTGAATTTCACAAGTACCGAACTTTGTCAAAATGGGGATGTATCTGGAGGAAGAACTGGAAGACTGGGAGAAAATGGGTGAGGTGAAACAACAGTGGGCCAAATTAAAAGGAGCTATTACAAAGGCAACAAATCTATATGATAGGAAAGTAAAGAAGAGTAAGAGGAAAAAGAAACCGATCTGGTTCTCTAAAAGGGTGGCTGAAAAAATTAAGGTAAAAAGAACAGCATTCAAGAAGTATAAAGGATCCCAAAAAAAGGAACACAAGGAAGAATATCTGTTAAAACTGAGGGAGACAAAGAAATCAGGAAAGCAAAAGGTCAAGCAGAAGAAAGAATTGCTAAAGAGATAAAACATTATTCAGATAGATCAGAGAAAGAAGTGAGGCCCGAAGTGGTATAGTAAAATTGAAAGGTGACAAGGAGCACTGTGTGGAGAGAGATGAAGAAATGGCAGAAATATTAAACAAATACTTCAGTTCGGTGTTCACTAAAGAAGATCTTGGAGAAGGACCGTTGCTGGTTGACAAGACTGTAGATGGAGGTGGGGTAGATGAAATTCTGTTTACAGAAGAGAATGTATGGGAAAAGTTAGGAAAACTGAAAGTTGCCAAGGCCATGGAGCCAGATGAGGTTTTTCCCAGGATACTGAGGGAGCTCAGAGATTTGCTGGCGGGTCCGCCATATGACCTGTTCAATAGATTCCTGGAAATGGGAGTGGTGCTGAGTGATTGGAGAAGAATGGTGGTGGTCCTGCTTCTCAAGAGTGGTAGTAGAGAGGAGGCTGGAAACTACAGGCCGGTTAGCCTCACCTTGGTGGTGGGAAAATTAATGGAGACTCTGCTGAAGGAAAGGATAGTGAACTATCTACAGTCAAGAGGATTGGTGAACCTGAGGCAGCATTGATTCATCAGAGGAAGGTCTTATCAGACAAATCTGATTGATTTTTTTTGTTTGGGTGACTAAAGAATTGGATCGAGGAAAGTGCTCAGTGTGATCTGTTTGGATTTCAGCAAAGCTTTTGATATGGTTCCGCGTAGAAGGCTTGTGAATAAAATGAGAAGCTGGGAGTGAGCGCCAAGTTGGAGGCATGGATTACAAACTGAAGACAGCAAGTAATGGTCAATGGAACTATTCTGATGAAAGAACAGTGTTAAGCAGAGTGCCACAAGGATTGGTGTTGGGAGCAGTTCTGTTCAAAATCTTTGTGAGTGACAGTGCGGAAAGGATAGAAGGTAAAGTTTGTCTATTTATGGATGATACTAAGATCTGCAACAGAGTGGACACGCCGGAAGAAGTAGAGAGAATGAGACATGATTTTATGAAGTTTGAACAGTAGTCAAAGATATGGCAGCTGGGATTCAATGCTAAGAAGTGCAGAATCATGCATCTAGGATGCTGTAATCCAAAAGATTTGTATATGATGGGGGAGAAAAACTGTTTTGCACAGAGCAAGAGAGGGACCTTGGGGTAATAGTGTTTAGCAATGTGAAGACAGTGAAGCAATGTAATAAGGCGAAAGCTAAAGCCAGAAGAATGCTGGGCTGCATAGAAAGAGGAATAACCAGTAAGAAAAAGGAGTGATAATCCCCTTGTACAGTTCATTGATGAGGCCTCACCTGGAGTACTGTGTTCCATTCTGGAGACCGTATCTCAAAAGGGACAGAGACAGCATGGAGGCCGTCCAGAGAAGGGCGACCAAAGTGGTGGTGGTGGTGGTGGGGGGGGGGTCTCCATCAAATGACTTATGAGGAGAGGTTGATGGACCTAAATATGTATACCCTGGAGGAGAGGAGGTGCAGGGGAGATATGATACAGATCTTTAGATACCTGAAATATTTTAATGATGCACAATTGACAAACCTTATCCGTTGGAAAGAAATCAGTAGAACTGGGTGTCACGAAATGAAACTCCAAGGAGGACGACTCAAAACCAACGTCAGGAAATATTTCTTCAAGGAGAGGGTGGTGGATGCCCGGAATTCCCTTCCGGAGGAGGTGGTGAAGACAAAAACAATGAAATAATTCAAAGGGGCATGGGATAAACACTGTGGATCCCTAAAGGCTAGAGGATGGAAATGAAGAAAAGAGTGCATGGGGATAACTTGCTGATGTGGCTGTTACTATTCTTAACCAATAAGACTGATACTTTTGATGCATCTCCAACATTGCTCTCTGCTTCAATGACAAGAGGTAATGGGGAATTGGACTCAGACAGCAACCAACAAGGGCCTGACTCTTATGATTTAGAAAACTGATAAGTATAGGGGTGACCTGTATGGTGCAGCAGATACTACCATAAGCTTGCTGGGCAGACTGGATGGACCATTTGGTCCTTTTCTGCCGTCATTTCTATGTTTCTATATTTCAAGTCAAACCAACACCATCCTTTTAGTGGCTCCGGATTGGGCTTGGAGGCCGTGGTATGCCAATATCTAGAGACTGCTGGTGGGCGATCCCCTCAGGCTACCATCTTGGAAGGATCTGTTGCGGCAGGAGCCCATTCTACATGAGGATCCGGGTTGATTTTGTCGTAAGGTTTGGCCATTGAAAGGGCTCGGTTGTTGAAGCAGGGTTATTTGCCTGCTGTGATTTCCACATTACTTTGGGCCAGGAAATTTTCTACTTCTCTAGCCTATATTAGAGTTTGGAAAGTTTTCAAGGCCTGGTTTTTTGACCCAGGTTCTCAACCTCTCAGGGTGGGTATTCCTTTCATTTTGGAATTCTTACATGATGGCTTGCTTAAGGGCTTGGCCCTTAAAACCTTGAAAGTTCAAGTTGCATGTCTGGCTTGTTATAGGGTGAGAGTCAATGGAGGGCCTTTGACTTCCCATCCCGATGTGTCCCGTTTATTGAAGTGAGTTAAGCATCTTCGCCCCCCTTTACGGCTTCCAGTACCTCTGTAGGACCTCAAGTTGGTCTTGGAGCTCTTGGCAAGTCCGATCTTTTGGCCACTGTGTGCTCTTTCCTTATGACTGCTTATCTTGAAGACCGTTTTTCTCGTAGCAATCTGTTTGGCATGTCGGTTCTCTGAACCGCAGGCTCATACTTGCCAAGAGCCTTTTTTGTGTATGACTCCAGGAGCGGTGCAGATTCAGACTGTGCCCTCTTTTTTGCTTTTGATTTCGGAGTTTCATTTGAACCATTTCCCTGCCCACCTTGGACAGGGACAGAGATGAAAGTGAGTACCATCTTTTCATTCCTTGGACGTCAAGCATCATTTGTTGTGGTTCTTGGAGATGACTAAATCTGTTTGGAAGTCTGATCGCCTGTTTATGCTCCATGGTGGCGGGAAATAGGGAGTACTAATGACGTGGGCAACAGTAGCCCATTGGGTTAAGGAAATCTTTATGGCTGCCTAAGTGGCTGCTGAGATTGCTTTGCTGAAACAGATTAGACTGCATTCCATGAGGGCTCAGGTGGCATTGAGGGCGGAACTTCATTTATTGCCTGCTGAGATTTGCCAGGTGGTGACATGATCATCTTTGATAATTTCTTTTCCTCTAATGAGGGCAGGTCAATCCCAGACCCGCCCTAGGCTACTGATGTTGACTTTATGGTTGGCCTTTTCAGGGCGAACATTGCAGAGTGCGATTCCTACTCTTTGACGAAGACCAGCAAGTGGTTTTTTCTAGCCTTTAGTTTAGTGCATGTGTTACCTCTTTTGTCTGAGCTCAGTGTTCTCGTTGGGTTGGAAGCATGAGAGGTTGATTGTTAATGATAATGTTCAAGTCATGTGTAATCAGTTTGTCCATACTTTGGCTTTTCCAGAGAATACTGACCAGCTGATGTCGGGGCGGAACTATATAGCCGTGACATCAGCTTTTGCTCCATCTCCATCTGCTGGCAGAGGTGCATAATCCACTGGTGGGGATTGACCTGCCCTCATTAAAGGAAAGGAAATTATCAGGTAAGTAGTAATTTCTCCTTTCTATACCCATAGTGTGGTGGTTGAAGGGGGCACAAAGAAATCAGGTACAGCTTCATTGGAAGAAATAGCAAGGACCCTGGTCAAAGTTTAATGTATTCTTGCTGGTCGTGTCATTCAGCTATGGAAGTTTTCTACAGAGCCTGTTGCCAAGTTTTAAAATCAGGATCCTGCATTTGGGGAAGTTTCTCTAAATTGATTCAGCATCACTCTCAAATTGCGACACTTCAGGCTATTAATTGAGTACTGACTATGGATAATCTTTTTCTCGGTAATAGAATGGAATCTTTAGAAAAAAATGCAAATAAGAATTTATGATTTTACTAATTTTCCTTGTGTTAAATGTTTCTTCTTATGAAATGCTGAAGAGGTTTTGAATATTTCCACAGAGAATATGCTACCTATCTGTAAAGTACACCTTTAATGAAGACTCAGCAGATCCAACCAGAAGGTATCTGATGGATACTCTTGGAATTCCAAGTTTTCTGAAAATATTGGAATGGATAGAGATTTAGTTTTGAAGTCCTTTTTAAAAATCTTTATTTCCCTCCTTTTGGGTCAGGTAAGTGTATTTTCTGACCTCTCCAGAGCTACTCAAACCAACAGGAAGTTCTTTTTAAGGCTTCAGCAAAAGGTCTTGGATATTGGAGCTGAATTTTTCCTCAGATTTCCTTATAAGTATATTGTTAAGTTTGAGGGTTGTTCTAAGTAACTTTGGGGTTGCTGCTATATGTCTTTAGAGGCTTTATATATTAGAATGCAAGTTTATTTATATGAATATGCACGGTTACACTGCCTAATAAGATTTCCCCCTTCTCTTTTTTGATTTTAATTCATATTGTGAAAATATATTTCTCCAAGGACAAACAAGATATCAATCCACACATGAGTGGCATCATCCGATGAAGCCCGTCACAGAATTTTGATCTCAAAGATTCAAGAAGTTTTCAGCATTCTCTACTGAGCATGCGCAACTGTAGCCCACTCCCTGTCTTTCAGACAGGGTCCCTCAATCTTTCTTTTTACGGGAAGTTGTGTGGTCTTGGGTTTAGCTTTGCTCTCCTCACAACTAAGGCTGTGACAGTTCTGGAGCTGCAAGTAGCTGTTTTCAGGCAGAGCCTTGTCTTTTTTTTTTTTTTCTTCGCTTCCCTCATGATAGTTTTTTAATTTGTTTTTTCTTTCTTTCTAGCATCTCTCTGTCGCCAGGCCACATGGCAGGCCTCGTGTACTGTGGAGACAGAGGTTTTTCCCCTTAATAAGTAATGCTGCATCTGCAGCTTATTCTTGTTCTCTCCTTAACTTGTCTGTTTTTTGCCTTTGTCAGGTGCCTGTTCGGGCTGGCAGTGTGCAAGCCGTTGTGGCTGAGTAGGCTTCTGGCCTGGGGACTTGCCTTGAGTTCCTACCCAGGCTGCAGTTTCAGAAAATTCTGTCTGACCGCTGGGCATCGATGGAGGCTCAAACCATGGAGAAATTCAAAATGTTTCCGTGGGGAGGAGAGCTCATCATCCCTATACCCCAGGGAACTAGTTTCCTTGGCTGTAGTGCCCTGGGTGATGTGGCCTCTCCTCCTGAATGGCAGGTCGATCTGACAATGCAGCTTCTTCAGAGAGAGGGTGAGCAGGAGCCTGGGTGATCAGCTTTGCTGATGCTTCATTGGTGCCATGCCCGGAATTGGTTGCCTGTGCACATGCGTGTCAGAGGATCAATGGCCGGATGGCACAGCTGCTGAGTGCCAAGGACACTGTCATGGGCTATAGCTGCCATCAGGCACCATGGACACCAGTCGTCATCCTGGATTGAGGACCAGGGATGCCATCATGTGCTGGCAGTGCCACGATGTCATTGAGCATCATGCGCCAGGAGCACCATCGATGCTGTCGAGCATCATGGAGGCCATCGTGCTTCATGGACACCTTTGGGGTCAGTGAGCGCCAAAGGCTGTATCGGACACTACAGACGTCTTCAATGTCATTGAACGTCATGGGCGCTATTGATGCCATCACGCTCCATGTGTGCCGTTGATCACTATGGAATGATAGCTGTTAAGTGCCATGTTTGCCTTTAATGCCATTGAGTGCCATGGGTGCCTTCAGGCACCTGCTGGCACCATCGATTTCCTGTGAGCTCCATGGTCACTATCAAGTACCATGGGCTCCACTTAAGCCATCAGTACCATTAAGCATTGGTATGTTGGCCATAGAAGCCATTGAGTGCCATGGGGGCAATTGAATATTGTTGACACCATCAATGATTACTATCAAGCATTGTCGATGTCTTCGGGTTGAGTACTTTGGGCACCATTGATGCCTTTGTGTCAAGTACTGCGAGCACCGTGAGTTCCATCCAGTTCCATCAGAAGCACAAACGAGCACTGTTGGCACTGTCCAAAGAGACACCATTGAGCACCAAAGCCACCATTGAAGGGAGTGGTAATACCACTGCCATCGAGCTCTGAGGACACTATCATTGCTTTGAGCGTTATGGAAACAACAAAGAAATAGATGCCCAAAAAAATCTTTGCCAAATCTTTATTGGGTGGAGACGCTGTGGACATCTTGTTTGCCATCAGCCATCGTGGCTGTCAATGGTGCTGTCGTCTGCCTATTGTGTGCATAGAGTGTCATGTTCACCACAAGCACCTGGGCACCATCGAGTACCAGGGTTGCTGCCATACACCATGGTTACCATTGAATACCATGATTTCTGTCACATGCAGTGGACACCGTCAAGGGCCATGGTTGCCGGGGGCACCTTCCACGTCATTGAGCACCACAGGTGTCCTCTTCGTTGGCATGTAGGTGTTATGGGATGCAGTCAACATTATCAAGCACTGGGGATACCATGCGGGCATCGCTGTCGAAGGGCACCTACAAGCAATGTAGGGCGATGCAGTCTGTGACATTGCTCTTGTTTACAAGTGGTGAGCGCTGCTGCCGCTATAGGGGTCAATTTTAATATCCGTGTGCATGCGTCTGTGTGCACGCAGTTCCCAGCGTGCGCACATGGCCGTGCCAATTTTATAACATGTGCGTGCATGCTATAAAATCCGATGGCCGCACACAAGCATGCCACATTTTAAAATCCATGTGCGAGCAGCCCGTGACTCTCACGTGCAGGGGGAATTTTACAAAGCAGTGCACAACGATGCAAGTAGGGCTTCCCCAATTCCCTCCTAGCCCTTTCCAGTTAAGGAGCGAACTGGGAGGGAACTTCCCTATACCCTTATCTAACCTTCCTACCTTTTCTCCTATCCTCCCCGATCCTCAACTAACTATTATAGTTTTTTTTGTTTAACTATTTACTTCAACTTCGGAGTTGAAGTATCCTCTGTGCGCCGACTGGCTGCCGGCTCACACTTCCCTGGGACAGCAGATAATGGTGCTGTCCCCCAGCCCGCACCCCTGCCCAGACCACGCCCCAATAGGGTTTACGCGCGTGGCTGGGCCTGTTGTAAAATGCACGTAGTGCGTGCAAGGCCCGGCCATGCACGTAAACCCTGAAATCCGGGCTATAGTGTGTCATCAGGATTGTGGAGTGCTGATGGTAGGGTTGCGATTGGCGAGGGTCGTCTGTGCATCCATTCACCCAGCATATCGCTAAGGCAGTACCATCATTGTTGGCACCGTGGAGTGCTGGGTTGCCGTGAGTGGCAGCACTACCATGTCGCCACAGGTATGGTCATTTATTTATTTATTTTTAACTTTTATATACCGACATTCTTGTATCAAATACAAATCATACCGGTTTACATAAAACAGAAGATGCAGGAAATATGTTTCCTTAGTCTAATACATTGAACATTAATGGCAATGAAATTGTTAACAAGGGAAAAACTAAAACTTGGAAAAAGGTGAATTAACAGAGGAAAATAAGGGGATTTAAAATAAAGGTAGCACAAAGGGTTGCACGAAGGGGTGCACAAAGGGGAGTGCCCCTTTGTCGCGCCCCTTCAGCGCGCGATACCTGGTGGAATGGATCTGTTTACCGGCTCGACATTGAGCGTGATGACATCAGGGGGGACGGATCTCTTCATCACTGTGCTCTCAGTTTTCTCAGTTTCAGCGCAAATTTTTTTTTTCCAATTTTTGTGGTCTTTTTTCTCACAGAGATAGCTTTTAAAAGTGCCCGGTGCTGGTGGGCTGCCCCTCCGCATCAGTGCCTGGTGGAATGGCGCCGTTTACCGGCTCGACGCTGAGCATGATGACGTGATGACGTCAGGGGGGGCGGATCTCTTCATCACTGTGCTCTCAGTTTTCTCAGTTTCAGCGCGAATGGTCATGGACTTTCCTATTGTGGGTGACACCCATTGCATGTGGTAGGTACCACACAGGGTGTCATTAGTATCGTGCACCATCACCGCGCATACTCAGATATGCTTTCATGCCAGACTGTTTATGCCAGGAGCATCATGGCAGTGGCTCTTGATCGCTGTCAGGAACCATTGGCAGGTGGTACCAGGGGCACTTTTTAGTGCCTTCATGTGTCTGGAATCCGGGGGTGCTTTTGGACACCAATGCACGTGGTCCACAGCCACTGTTTTTGTGACTATCCGGGCCATGGCTTGGACAACTAGGCCCACAGGCACATTTGTGTCGCTGTCAGCTTGGCGGACTTCTGTAGCACGGGTGCACAGTGCCGCTGTTGCAGGACACAGATGCAAGGAAGGGTCACCACTGTTACTAGTTGCCCGCTGGTGTGTGTGCTTGTGTTTTTCAGGTGCCAGCAGACATTCCATACCAGTGCACCTCAGTTGCTAGTATGCTGGGAGGTTTTGGGTAAGAATATGATCCTATTCACTACATTTTGGGGTTGATACAAGGGTACCTCTTCCTTTCAGGAGGGGGATGGGACTCTTATGGGCTTCCTCCCTTATTGGTTTGTGCTCTGGATCCCCTTTAGGGGAAACCTCCAGGTAGCCTTCCCTCTACGGTGTGTGGCGCTGACCAGGGTGACACTACTGCCCTTGATTCACATGAATCAGAGCAGCTACTTGGGCCAGCTGGGTCACTTTTGCTGATTTTTCCTGTGCCTTGTTGCCATGTTGGCCCTAAAGTCCACCTAAGAAGCAAAGCCACCATAAGGACCTCATAAGTCAACAATTGTGCCCCAGTTTTGTCCGGAGAATGGAAGGGTTTCCGGAATCAAACTTATCCGGTTGAAGAGGGTGCTCTTCCACTGCCTCAGGGGAGAGAGGTCTGACTTTTGGCTTTCAAGAGGTGCCTTCATTAGGTTCTTTCTTGGTGCCTTGTTTTTTTCTCAGAGAATGGGTTGTTTTTCCCATCCCATCCTCCGTATTGGCTTAGCCTCTGGGTGGCATCCAAAAACCTCCCATTAGGAGCTCTTGTTTCCCTGTTGCACTATTGCGCAGCAGGGGGTACCTTGTAACAGGTGATGAGCCTCTCAGGAATCCTCATAGGGTTGGGGATTCCCTCTCTTGGAAATCTGCTCCCCAATGCGCAGATGAGGATTCCTCTCACATGGGTGGTATGCCTCTTTGGATACCTGCTAAGCACAACATGCATAGTTTCACTTTGTGCCGCTCTGATTCATCAGTGTCGAGTTGGTTGGCACTCCACCTCTAAGGGGAGATTTCTCCTCCCTCTATTTCTTCACTCTTATGTTTGCCTTCCAACAGCTCGCCCTATCTAGGGTGACTTGAGTCAGGGTGGGGGATCACACAAAAGCAACTCCCCACCCATATTGCAGGCATGCATTCTTTTCTTCTCTTTGAGAGATGACCTTGTTGGTAGATGTATTCATTGGCAGACACGGCAGTCCCTATCCATGCGGTCAGTTCCGCTGGTGTACCATGACGTTATCAGGTGGTACAACGGGTTATCTTGAGCTCTAGGTTTGCTACCTAAGCTCGGTTGATGGGAAGTCTGCTCTGCAGATCAGACTGATGCTTCTCTGGTATCCCCAGGGTTCCCAGATTGGTGAGGAAATCCTCTTCCACAGGGGGCTGCCTCTTGCAGCATTCCTGCTTTTGCTCTCAGTAGAGAGGTTTATGGACTTCTTCCTCAGGTTGTTCCCATCCTGCTGAAGTCTAGGACTCTCTCAGTATCTTTACTAAGGGGAGATGGGAGTAAACTTCCGGATCCTCCATAAATCTCTCACAATCATTCATAAAAATATCCACCATCAAACCCCGCTTGATCTGTCTCATCCTCTCAGACTGCACTCGACAGCCAGGCCTTTAAGGGATGCTTACAAGGGATCTTTACACGTTCCTACAATCAAATTAGTGCACCACGCAAACATCAGAGACCGGTCATTCTCTACTGCAGGCCCTTCCATGTGGAACGCCATGCCTCCGGACCTCAGACTGGAGACTTGTCTAACAACTTTTAAAAAGAAACTAAAGACATGGCTGTTCAGCCAAGCCTTCCCCACTACAAACTCCATTCCCTGATCTAGAATTGTACACCACACATCTCTGTAAACAAAACTTTCCAAATTTTCATGCATAATATCCATTAAAGAGAGGTTGGCTCCTTGCCCCCTCCTCTGTATATAGTATTTATTCTATTTTATTGCACTTTATATATTTATTGCTCCGCTCACCCCTTCTTTTTTTTCCTACTCCAAGTTAAGGCTTCCTTGTTATAATGTAACTGTATGCTCTGTATCTCTTGTTGATTGGTTAATTGTATATTCTACTTAGTTCATTGTAAACCGAATTGATTTGATTTGTATCAAGAAAGTCGGTATATAAAAGCCTTAATAAATAAATAAAATAAATAAATAAATGGGCCCTGTTGGCTGTACCTGCCTCAGCAGCAACACTCTGCTGGGATTGGCAGCGGGTTTGTATGGTTGGGAAGTCTCCCATCTATATTTTCTACAGCCTGGAGGCTGTCGCCTTTGTCCAGCAGCCTAGGGTTTTCCTCCTTGTGTTGTTCACCTCATCTGACTTTGTCAGACTGTCCAGGAGGAAGCCAGGGGGGGCACATGGGAATAGTCATTGCATATACCTTCATGGAAAGCTACGTAAACCTTTCCCTGCTTTGGCCAGTTCGCTGGCCAAGGTGCTTCCCTTTCTCCTGGCTTCCCCTGATGGTAAAGTACATCATTCAACTGAGTTTCTGCAGCAGCTCACTGCCCTGCTCAGCATCTTGGCATGGGGCTCCCTGAAGAGGAATAGCCCTTCATGCTTGGCACTTGGGGGGGGGGGGGGTGGTATCCTACCTTATCTTGGAGATCAGATCTTGTACTTGTAGTCGCTCGATGGGTGGGGTCTGCTGCAGACCTGCATATTTTTTGCTGCTACTTCTCTGGGCTGTCATGTGGATTCCATGTCCACTGTTCCTTTTGGGCATACTTTGAGCATCATCCTGCATGCCCAATCCATCTTGTTACTCAGTTAATAAACTACAGTTTTCTTCCTGCTAGACTCTCCAGCCCCAGCTGATTTTCAATTGTCTTGTGACACAACAAAAACCAAACCAACTTTATGGACTTGTCCAAGTATTTTTTTTCTCTTGTACATAGAAATTTGTGTCTTTGCCTGTACCCTCTGGGTCCCAGGCCTACTGGTGCTAGTTAGAGTTCACTGTTAAGAAGCTTGAATGTGTTTGTTTTTGTGTAACTTAGTGGGCTTCTCATTACACACCTGCCTTTGGATGCCTTGCTGTATATCAGGGTTTATGTCTCTCTGTCTTTCATTCAGTCTCTTTGGAGTGAAAACCCAAGTCTTTTCTCTCTTAGAGCACTCCATAGGTAGGGTGTCTCATTGGAAAAGTGGGAGAAATGGTGGAGCTTCTGCACTAAAGGATTTCTCCCATTTTTCCTGTTTTTCAGCAGCCTCTAGCTTGGGAATCACCCATGTGTGAGGACTGCCATCCTGCTTGTCCTCAGATAAAGCAGAGTTGCTTACCTATAATAGGTGTTCTTCAAGGACAACAGGATGCCAGTCCTCACGAAACCCATGTGGCTCCTTTGGGAATTGGTTTTTCCATGTATTCTCTATATCATGGACCGAGGAACTCTGGCTAAGAGACAGGGAGGAGGCTACAGCTATACATGCTCAGTAGAGCATGCTGGAAGCTCTAGAACCTTTGAGATCAAAGTTCTGTGCCACTCTCCATCAGATGTCTCATGTGTGAGGACTGACATCTTGCTGTCCTCAGAGAACACCTGTTATAGGTAAGCAACTCTACTTTCTTCTAAAGTTGTTTTCCTTTCTTCTTATGCACACACAATGTTTTCTCATTATACTTTTTAGTGTTATCTGCTAATTATTGAATATAAAATAAAAGATACAAAGGATCAGATGTATGAATTGCTGATAGATGGAAGAAAGACAAAGAGGAAAGAGATTTGAGAAGTGACAAGTAGAAAACAATATCAGCTACAGGAAAGCAAGTTTTCTTACCATTAATGGGGTTCTCCGTAGACAGGGTGAATTAGCCATGACATATGGGGTGATGTCATCTGACAGTGCTGAATGGACTCTTCTCTCTTAGCTTATAGAGCTTTTGCTATACTGAGCATGTGCAGGATTTCCTGCACACATGAGCTTCTTAGTTGATTGCAGACCCTTCTCTCCAGGGGGGCGGGCACATATTAAATGTCTTATTCATCCTGCTGTCTATGAAGAACCCTATTTATGGTAATCAAACTTGCTTTCTCTGGCAACAAGCAGGGCTCAATTAGCCCAAACAAATGGGTAGTCCCAATCTGATATTGCAAGCACTTACTAAAAAGCAACCCAGCCTCCCCACCCAGCCCTGTTGGAGAGTGGACTACTACTGGAAGAACAGGCTGCTCAGAACTGCTTGCCCAAAATTACTGTCACTTCTTGACATATTGTCCAGACAGTAATGAGATGTGAAGCTGTGAACTGATAACCAAGTTGCAGCTTTTCAAATGTCTTCAATAGAAACAGCTCACAGATGAGCCACTGAGGCAGTCTGTGATCTGGAGGCCAGCCAGAGCATAGAAATGTGTGATACAGTCTGCCAGTAGGTTGGACAACATGCGTTTGGCAACAGCTACTCCCAGTCTGTTAGGATCATAAGAGACATAAAGTTGCAAAACTGATGATGAGTTCCCTTCAGATAATATTTATTTAAAATTTATTATATACTGCTTTTACATAGTCCTAAGCGGCACACAAAAATACACATTCATAATCCAATATATAAACAAAATGAAATGCAAACATAAAAACATAACATATATAAAAACATTATCACATATAGGAAATACCACAGAATAAGCTGGCACTAACCTTGGAACAACTAGGATCACAGCAGAATATAAAAAAGTTCAATAAGCAGTTTAAGGATTAAATGCCAGCTCAAATAAAGTTTTCAGCAGATTTTTTAACTCTTTGGTGTATATAACTAGATGCAGAGCTATAGGCAGCGAGTTCCACAGTGTTGGGCCTGCCAATGAGAAAGTTCTCTTGTGGGTTTCAACCAGTCTCACACAACGGACAGATGAAATGTCTAGACGATCTCTTTGTGTGGACGTCAAAGACTCAATCAGGATTATATAAACGTACCATTAAGGTAGCCCAAGATAGTGAGTCGCTTCCAAGCAATTTATGCATAGGCAATGCAACCATATACTGTACCTGCCAGGTGACTGGAAGCCAATGAAGATCCATCAGAACAGGGGTAACATCCTGTCTAAACCAGAGATTAGCTGTGCAGCTGCAGTTTGTAATATTTACAATGCTTGTAGACCAACTACTAGCAGACCAGTATACAAAGAGTTAAGGTAATCAAAACTAGGCATAATCAAAGTTTGCATAACAGAAATGAAATTCTGAATAACCCAAGAGAGGCTTCAGTGGATACAAGAGAAAGTTTATAGTATCTTGCCTTGATAACAGCCTTACAGGCTGATTCTGTAAAAAGTGTGGGAGAGCCGGCGCTCCCGACGCTTGCCCAGGCACCTCTCCTGGGCGCACGATTCTCTATTTAAATTAGGTGCCACGCTAATAAGGAAGCACTAGGGACAATAGCGCATCCCTAGCGCCTCCTTATTAGCGGTTGAGGTGGCTGTCAGCAGGTCTGCCAACCGACGCTCAATTTTACTGGCGTCAGTTTTTTAACCTGCTGACAGCCACGGGTTAGGAAAACGACACCTGCAAAATTGAGCATCCGTTTTTCTACCCCGCTGACTGGCAGGCAGAGTTATTTATTTTTATTTTTTGTTTCTCTGACAATATCGCTAGGATATTAAGTCGGAGGGTGTACAGAAAAGCAGTATTTTCTACTTTTCTGTACACTTTTCTGGGTTGGTTAGATCTTAATGCCTGCCGTTGGGCAGGCGTTAATTTCTGAGAATAAAATGTGCAGCTTGGCCGCACATTTTACTTTCAGTGTTTTGGGCAACTAGTAGGCTCATCAACATGCATCTGCATGTGATGAGCGCTATTAGTTTTCGCGAGGCTGGCCGAGCGTTTTCGAGGCGCTTTTGAAAATGTGGGTCTTTAGTGCTTTTTTAAAGATGTTTCTTTCATGAAAGCATCTTCTTTTTGTAAGCTGTTCCATAACAGTGGACTTGCTGAAAAGAAGGCTTGCTCTCTTATTTTATTGAGGTGGGTTAGTTTTGGGGAGGGAACATTGAGAAACATTTGACTTGCTGATCTAAGGGACCGAGAAGGGGTATGGATTTTTAGTACAGAGAACATCTGAGGGGAATGGATATGAATAGTTGAATTTATGATTATGGCCAGTTTGTATTGTATATGGTAAGATATTGGGAGCCAGTGTAATGATTCAAGAACAGGAGTAATATGATCATGGATAGGAGTACTGTTAAAAGTCTTTATAATTTATAAAGGACAAATGGCGTATATTGGAAGGCCTGTTAGAAGGGAATTACACTAATCTGTGCTGGAGAAGAAGAGTGAGTGTAAAACAGAACGAAAATTGGAGCCATAAACTCTAACTGCATATACAGGCCAGTATGATACTGTTATAAAGTACAGTCAACACTTCTACTACTTTCCCCCAGCTTCTATAACAAAGTGTTTAAAAGCTTAAAATGTATTTTAAAAATGCCCCAATTTGTGCTATTTTGTCTTTATTTGTTCCCAATTACAGGCCGATACAGTACAGTGTGCTCCGACAGAGCGCACTCTTTACCTGCGTTTGGACGCGCTAGCTTTACCCCTTATTCAGTAAGGGGTAATAGTGCGTTGAAAACGCACGTTCTACCCCCCCCCCCCCCCCGAAACTAATAGCGCCCGCAACATGCAAATACATGTTGATGGCCCTATTAGTTATTCCCGCGTGATACAGAAAGTAAAATGTGCAGCCAAGCCGCACATTTTACTTTCAGAAATTAGCACCTACCCAAAGGTAGGCGTTAATTTCTCTCGGCACTGGGAAAGTGGAAAAGCAGTAAAAACTGCATTTCTGTACACCCTCCGACTTAATATCATGGCGATATTAAGTCGGAGGTCCCAAAAGTTAAAAATAATCAAAAAAAAATAAATTTAAAATCGGCCCACGGCTCGCGGGTTGAAAGCCGGATACTCAATTTTGCCGGCATCTGGTTTCCGAACCCATGGCTGTCAGTGGGTTTAAGAACCGAAACCAGCAAAATTGAGCGTCAGCTGTCAAACCCGCTGACAGCCGCCGCTCCTGTCCAAAAAGAGGCGCTAGGGACGCGCTAGTGTCCCTAGCGCCTCTTTTTACCGCGGGCCCTAATTGGAATAATTTTATTTACTGAATCGCGTGCACAAGAGAGTGCGCGCTAGCCTGCTCTCCCGCGATTTTTACTGTATCGGCCTGTTAGTTAACAGCTTTAGATCATGTGGATCCAGTAGTGGGTGAAGGTGGTGAATATATCTCAAATAGAAAAAAGATTTCTAAACTACAAAAGAAATATTAGTCATAGAAAGTTGAGAGTCAAGTTGTACTCCTAACTTAGTGATGTCTTTAAAGGGAATCTGAGTACCTTGCCTCACTGGAGCTACTGAAAGAACCATTGATCTATTGTTGAATCAAAGTGCTTCAGACTTTATGGGATAGACTTGCAATTTTTGGTTAAAATGCTAGGAAGCCATGTGGTGGAGACTATGATTCAGACTAGTATGATCAACAGTAGATTTGGTATGTAGGGAAACCATGATGTGGATATCATCAGCATAAAATGATAGGTAGGAGCTACAATCTTGGATGAGAGTGACTAATAGAAAAAGAAATCACAATATCCTCAACTTTCTTGGACAGTTACAGTGATGAGACTAGCAAACACTCAGAGTCCATGCCGTCAAGGTGAGAGAGGAAAGATTCAGATAATATTGATGACTTCCTCATGAATTAGCAAAGTTAGATTGGATCCCAGAGAAATTGGAGCGCTAACTGACAACTTGATGAGGTAAGAGAACCATGCTTGTCTAGGCCATACTAGAGCAATGCCTTTTTCACTGTTCTTGCCACCAGCGGAAGTGGTGGAAAAGCATAAAAGAGGTCTGCATCCTACTTAAGCAGAAAAACATCCGTAGCAGATCTGAACATGCGTTGAGGAATGGAACAAAATGTTTCTACTTTCCTAATATCTGATGCAAACAGTTCAATCGACAGGTGACCACAGTGGTTGAACAACCTGTTCACCACTTTTGGTCTAGAGATTAGTCAGCTGAAGTGATCCACCAACATGTTGGAGATCCCACAAAAGTAGGTTGCTTGTAGGAAGGCTCTGTAGCTGCAAGATCACCCCCAAAAAGATTTTTGGCAGAGGGTCCGCAACTCTGTGCCCTTGCTTGTTTACATAGAATGTTGCTACTTGATGTCTGTTTAGATCAGAATTCACTTTCCTGAATGGAGATGTGAAAAATAACTCTCAATGCATGTCTGATTGCTTGTAGCTCCAGGAGATTAATCTGAAACAAGACTCCTTGGGTTCAGAAGAAGCCCATGTGCGCATCCCATTCCTGGTGGACATATTTGTTACCGGTTTACCTGATGAGGTAGAAGCCGAAGGGGATCCCCCATTTCCAGGACTTGTGGGTTCTAGTCACCACTGGAGAGATCCTTTCATGTCTGTGGTGACTCTCATTAGGAGCAACAAGTGCTGAAGCTACTGATAAGGACAAAAGAACATAAGTTGCCCTACTGGGTCAGACCAGGGGTCCATCAATCCCAGCATCCTGTTTCCAACAGTGGCCAATCCAGGTTACAAGTACCTGGCAAGTACCCAAACATTAAGTAGATCCCAAGCTACCAATGCCAGAAATAGCAGTGGCTATTCCCTAGGTCAGCTTGATTAATAGCAGTTAATAGACTTCTCCTCTAATAACTTATCCAAAAATGTTTTAATCACAGCTACACTAACTGCACTAACCACATCCTTTGGCAACAAATTCCAGAGCTTAATTGTATGTTAGTGAAAAGAATTTTCTCCGATTTGTTTTAAAGGTGCTACTTGTTAACTTCATGGAGTGCTCCTTAGTCCTTCTATTATCCGAAATAGTAAATAACCAATTTACATTTACTCATTCTAGACTTCTCATGATTTTGTAGTCCTCTATCATATCATAACATATCCTTGATGCATTGGCCAGAATTGTATACAATACTCAGTGTGGTCTCACCATGGAGCAATACAGAAGCATTATGACAGTCTCTGTTTTATTCACCATTCCCTTCCTAATAATTCCTAACATTCTGTTTGCTTTTTTGACTACCAGAGCACAATGAGCCAACGATTTCAATATATTATCCACTATGATGCCTAGATTATTTTCCTGGGTGGTAACTCCTAATGTGGAACCGAAAATTGTGTAACTACAGTATGGCATCACTTAGCACTTGTCCACATTAAATTGTATCTGCCATTTGGATGCCCAGTCTTCCAGTCTCGCAAGGTCCCCTTGCAATTAATCACAATCTGCTTGTATCATCTGAAAATTTGATTACTTCACTCATCATATTTCTTTCTATATCATTTATAAATATATTGAAAAGCACTGGTCCAAGTACAGATCCCTGAAGCACGCCACTGTTTACACTTTTCCACTGAGAAAATTGACCATTTAATCCTACTCTCTGTTTCCTGTCTTTTAACCAGTTTGTAATCTATGAAAGGACATCGCCTCCTATCCCATGACTTTTTTGTTGTCTTAGAATCCTCCCACAAGTGACTTTGTCAAACGTCTTCTGAAAATCCAAATACATTACATCTACTGGTTCACCTTTATCCACATGTTTATTAACCCCTTCAAAAAATTCAAGCAGTTTTGTGAGGCAAAACCTCCCTTGGAAAAATCCATGCTAACTGTGTTCCGTTAAACTGTGACTTTCTATATGCTCTGTGGTTTTGATCTTTAGAATAGTTTTCCCGGAACTGAAGTCAGGCTCACCGGTCTGTAGTTTCCTGGATCACCACTGGAGCCCTTTTTAAATATTGGGGTTACTTTGGCCACCCTCCAGTCTTCAGGTACAATGGATGATTTTAATCATAGGTTACAAATTTTAACTAATAGACTGAAATTTCATTTTTTAGTTCCTTCAGAACCCTGGGGTGCATACCAATCAGTCCAGGTGATTTGCTGCTCTTTAGTTTGTTAATCTGGCCTACTACATCTTCCAGGTTCACAGTGATTTGGTTCAGTTCATCTGACTCATCACCCTTGAAAACCATCTCTGAAACCGATATCTCCCCAACATCCTCATTAGTAAACACAGAAGCAAAGAATTAATTTAGTCTTTCTGCAATGGCCTTATCTTCCCTAAGAGCCCCTTTAACGCCTCGGTCATCTAATGCTCCAGTTGACTCTCTCGCAGGTTTCCTGCTTCAAATATATTTTAAAAAGTTTTTATTATGAGTTTTTGCCTCTACAGCCAACTTCATTTTAAAATCTCTCTTAGCCTTTCTTATCAATGCTTTTCACTTAACTTGACATTGCTTATGGATCCTTCTTCCAATTTTATGAATGTTTTCTTTGGCTAAAATAGTCTTTAAGTGCATAAGCCCCACTGAATAATTCACATGTTAAGGTGGGTCATCATGGAAACAACATTCACCACTACCACCATGTGTCCCAAGATAACCAGAATTTTTCAGGCTGGGATTTGATTCTGCTATAGTAGGTTCTGGATCAAGACTTGAATGCTCATCTTGACAGAAGGATCTCTTCCCCCTCCAGGGAGTGTATAATGTTGATCAGTGACCAAGGCCTAAGTTCAGGCAGAATGAACCTGTGTCCTGAAGTCCAGTGTGTGGAAGTCTGTATAGGCAAGGGAGAGCTGCAGCTGTGTAAGAGAAAGAGGATCCAGCAGCTCTGCAAACAGCAGATAACATGAAGTAATTACTCCAGGCACCAGGGTAAGAGCGGAAGTTCCCAGAGCTGGCAAGTTTGTGGCCTTGAGAAAGAGGAACACATGCAGGGAAAGGAGGAAGTAATTTGAAGGCCAGTTATTTATGGTCTGGTAACTGGAAAATTACAAGAGGTTAGATGATGCTTAATGGAAGGGCATAAATTGGTCAGAGAGCACTAAACTAATGGTCAAGAAAAAGTATATGAGAAAAGGTTTGGCATGGCAATTGTTAAGGAAAGGAGCTTTCAAAGGCAAGCTGACTCATACCTTCTGAGCTACTTGCTGTCTCCTTCTCAGTACTCTGTGTACTTTCAAACGAATATTCAGTAAAGTTCCAATATATTGATCTATTTGAGGTCTCGAGTATTGGTCATAGCAGGGAATAAGCCCACAGGAGTCTGTCCATGCCCTGATGAACTTAATTCTTTGGGTAGGAACAAGGTTTGACTTAGCGAAGTTGATAATGAACCCTAACCAGTGAAGGAGTTGGATAATCATCTGCATGGAGTCCACACCCTTGCTTGGGAAGGCCCTGTGACTAGCCATTTGTCCAGTTAAGGAAATACATAAATTTCCTGGTGATGGTGTGCCACTGCTACTACTAGGTATTTCCTGAAGACCATCGGGCCGCTGAGAGCCCAAAAGTGAGATTGGTAGTGAGAGGAATCCAATATGAAATAGAAGTATTGCCAATGGGAGTGATACATTGGTATGTATCACTTAGAATGGAACCCAACATCTCAACATTCAAGAAAAGACTCAAAACCTGGCTGTTCACGCAGGCCTTTCCTAACTCCAACTCCATCTAACTCCCTTCATTCAACACGCTCCGCTAGTTTTAGCGTTAATAGCCACCTCTTACAATGTTATTTATACATATATATAACTATCTGATCTTCATCTCCCTTCTCATTCCAAGTTATTGTTTTCCTTGTTATATGTAACTGCTTTTCTGCACTATTGTTTAAATGGTAAAGTTTATTATAATTACACCCCTGTTTCTTGTGAACCAGCATGATGGGACCACCGTCTTGAATGTTGGTATATAAAAAAGTTAAATAAATAAATAAATAAATAAATAAATAAATAAATAAATAAAATGTGAGCATACAACTCTTTCAGATCCAGGGCTCATATCTAGTCTTCTGCTTGAATGAAGGGCAGAATGGTATGGAGTTCATTTTGAACTTCTCCCACAACAGGCTCTTGTTCAGTCTTTGTAAATACAGGATGGGGCTCAATCCCCCTGATTTCTTGGGGATAAGACAATTATTTATTTAGTTATTTATTATAAAAATGTATATGCTGTATTATCCTAGGGTTTAAGTGGTTTACAGTAAAAAAAAAAAAACAACAAAAAACATAATACATAGATAAATTTAAACAGACAATACATAAAATAAAAAAATGATTGGCTGAAATGAATTAGGAAAAACAATTATTTTTTTCCCTTGGATATAGTATTTAAAAAATAACATAAGGTTATAAATTAAACACCACTCGAAATAACCTTTCAAATTTTTTCTGAAAATCTTGAAACTGGTTTCATTTTGAATTGATATTAGCAATCAATTCTATTATATTGGAAGCATGACAGAAAAAAATTCTCAGAGTTCTACTTGTTTTATTATCCCCAAAACTTGGAATATCTAATAGACATTGGCCTGCAGATCTTAAAGCTCTAGTAGGTTGCTATATCTTGAGCAGTGAATTGATACTTGTGGGTGCCTCGCCACTCATGGGCTTGTGAGCCATAGTGAGAACCTTAAATTGAAATCTTTTTTCCACAGGGCATCAATGTAGAGATATCAAAACAGGTGAGATGTGGTCACATTTTGAGGTGCTGGACAAAATTCTAGTAGTCAAATTTTTAACTTTAATAACAGAAGTAGGACCCTTTGCCAAGTTTCTTGGGAGGTACGGGTTATATCACCTGCTGGCTGAGAAGCATCTCCACCTCAAGATGGAGTTGGGTCGAGTGAGACATATCCAGATTGAAGGCTGAACAAAGGTGCAGTGCTAGAGGACAGGAGAAATGCAAACTGTAACCAGACTCCACAGTTTTGAAGACTCAGCAGTCATTGATGATCTTTTGCTACTCCTCCAGGAAAAGAGGAATGCTTCCATTACCCGAGGAGTTGAAGCCTGAAGGTTGAGTCCTGTCAAATACTAGGCCCAGCCTTAGGCTGAGCTTATTGTGGTGTCTTCAGTTGACGTCTTTGTGCTGACATCCACAAGCTGGAAGGTGCCATTGTGGAAGAACAGGTGGTGCAAGATACGACAAAAATTTGTGGAAGGGGCATCTCTAGAAGGAGCATTTAAAAGTGAAGTAAGGACACCTAGAAGAAGGCTGTTCAGATGCTGTCAAGAGAGACTGGAAGGCAGCATGCTGTTCCTTAATTTGGGCGGCTGTTTCCTTGATCTTGTCTCTGAAGAGGCTGTCCATTGAACAGGGCATATCGGCTAACTTGTCATGAAGATCCTCACCCAAGGAGTTGACTCTTAATAAGCCTTCCAGCATACTTTGGCTACTGCAGGAAATCAAATGATTCATATGCCAAATGGAAATGATATTTGCATTCCTCCATGTCCAGAAGAGCCCACTACTATTCGCTGGACGGAGAACAGGAAGACTATTAAGTATTTCAACTTGTCAATAATAGTGTAAGTATTGCACCCTGTAGAATTGATGTGCCATAATGCAAGCATTGAGTAGCGAACTCTGGAAGACCTTTTTCCCAAAATTATCCAATAGAATAGGGTCTTTACCCAGTGGTATGTTGGAGAAGATTTTAGTCATCTTAGACTTTTTTTTTAATGCTGATTCCACTACCACTGACTGATGCAGTAATTGAACTACCCCAAATCCTGGGGTACTCTGTATTTAGGGCCCTTCATTTTAGTTTTTATTTTATTTTCCCCAAGAATATATTAATATGTATTGCAAGTCTCAAAAACAGGAGAAAATCATTGTGGGGGGGGGGGGGGGAGTCTTTTTTTTTTTCAACTCATTTTTTGCTGGTGCATTGGCTATTATAATCACTGATAAATTCCCAGGGAAAATAAAATGAAAACTGAAAATGATCCCTATCTATATTTCAGATTCAGTTTCCTGGCTACTGGGGGACAGGGCAATGGATTCTTCCACATTCTCATTTGTAAATCCCTTACGATCAAGTGAACCAGGATTGCTGCAAGCTCAGGCAGAGGTTCCAGAATTTGGAGAAGTCCAAAGACCTCAGTGCAGAGGCCCATGTCCTTATGAATGTTGACTCCCTTCACCTTTCCAGCTTGTCCAAGAATTTAGAATATGAAAGGTCTTCTGGTGGCAAAGAATGTTCTGATGGATCAGGTAGGGGATCTGAAGGAATTCCCATATGTCCTTCTTTGGGGGGGGGGGGGGGGGGGAGAAAGAGGAGAAGGGACACCAACTGACCTAATGATAATGAAGGAAATTGGGGCGGTGTCCTCTGCATCTTGAACAGAAATATTCCTGGATCATGCTCCAGACATTGATGTCCCATGCTCCTCCCATGCTGGATAGATTCTTCTACAGAGTAGATGGTTGAGGGCTATATCCTGCCACTGGGACTTTTGATGTGGGAGCTTCTGAAGCATGGAGATGAGACGAACTCCTCTTAAGGGAACAAATCCTTTATTCTGGACTGGAGAGGTTGAAGGATGCCCTTCTGATCACTAGCAGCCAATGAGGCAAAGAAAGTCTTCACCAATTCCGTTACCTGGTCTATGAGCTGCTGTGTCCTCTGACCTGGAGATGGGGAAGAGACATCCTCTTCTGGGACCAATATAGTTTGTCCTATTGAGAAGCTCCTAACAGATTCCAGGACGGAATCCCCTCCTGGGTTGCCTGAACTTACAGATGCATGGAGACCAGAGGCACCACAAAGCATATCATATTTGGCATTTCCAAACAAATTCCTTGCTTGTGGAGATGGGATGGAGACAAGGACATTAAGATGGAGGAAGGTAAGTGTAATAAATCACCCTCATGGCCCCTCAGTATTTGTTCCCACCTCAAATGTGTTGAGTGCATAGATGGGGCCAGGGACCGGTGTTCAGAATGTGCTGGGGCAGAGAGCATTGACTGATCTAAGTCTAGATGCATTGAAGGAGTGAATAGCTGCATTGACTGGTAAGTTGGGCCTGAGGCCCAGTGTGTCGATGGTATCGAGCTTTTGCATCAATGGTGACAGGTGCTTTGATGGGACTAATCTTGACCTCAACTTAGGTGATGCTGACAAATGGTGCTGCTTTTTCTAATGCATCAGTGAGTCCCTGCGGGGCCAGCGAAGAGCTTACAGATCCTTGTTCATGATTCTTTCATGCTTTGCTCGACCCTGGTGGAGTGACAGATCCGGGAACCAGCGCTACACAAGAGGGAGCTTTGCTCAACTCGGCCTGGAGGGAGGAATGACTGGTTTTTCACTCACCTGAGAAGTTCTTCCATCTTCCAGGACCTGTTATTCTGGGACCTTGGCGACATACAGCCACAGTTATAGCAATTAGCTGCGTCATAGTCTAGCCCCAAACATTTGTAACAAATATTGTGGCCATTAGTAATGGACATCTTTGGCCAAATATACATCTTTGAAACCACTGGAAGTGGCCTTTTTGGAGCTGGATATTCCTTACACTGTTGTTTTTTATTTTTTATAATTCTTTTTTTTTTTTTTTTTTGGGTACACTGAAAAGTGCTGTTGAAGTGCTGCTGAGGCAACTCAAAGCAAGTTATAGAAGAAAAGAAACTATAAAGTTCAAACATATTAGAGAGAGAGAGAGAGGATAAACATCTGTGCAAAAGCTCAAAGAAAAGACTGAGGGGCTCACTAGGCAGTGTGTGCATAAGAACACCTGTGCATTCTCAGTAGAACAAAAGCCCTATGAACTAGGAGAGAAGGCTCTGTTTGGATGACATCACCTCATGTCATGCCTAATTCAGCCCTGCATGTCAACTGAGAAGAGGGATTGCTGGGAAAAAAAGCATCAAGAAAGGAAAAGTAAAATGGAAAGAAAACAGGAAAGGGAGTCAGGAGGAGCCAGAAGATGTAATGAGAGGATAATGGTCTCTTCAGAAACCAGGAGAGGAAAATACTCCATCTATTTTGTGGTCCTTAAGGGACCTTTTGTCTCGTGTTAGATCTAAAATACATCAGAAAATCCCTAAGGATTCTGCAGCTTCTGAATGGAAATACTGAAATCTGTAATTATGGCCTTGCAGAACCCTATTTGCATATTCCCATCAGGGAGCAACATCAGAAGTTTCTACAGTTCAAAGTTTTGGGGAATGATCAGTTCTCAACTTGCCATTCAGCTTCACCACAACACCACAAACCTTTACCAAAGTCATGGTATTAGTAGTGTATTTACACAGAGAGGGAATTTCAGGCCTTCCCTGTTGGATGGCTGGCTAATCAGGGCCAAATCATTTCAGGAAAGTCAGTGAGCAGCGCAACGGAGGTAATGTTCAAAAGGATTTGTACATGTGAAGCAGCTATTGAAAAGTGCTACTTTTACGCATGTAACTTCTTTGAAAATTCATTCCATAGGGCTGAATTTTCAAAACGTTTTACACGCATAAGTGGACTTTTGGAAATTGCTATGATATGTGCCACTTTTCCACGCATAACTCCTTGAAAATTCACTCCAAAATGTTGTACTGGTGCTGGAAGACTTAGGCTGGGTGGTAAACTGGGCCAGAAGCCAAGGCAGTCCATAGTTTATCTAGGAATTTCAAAACAAAGGTAGGAAAAGTGTATATGATGAAAGAAAGTGTCAACAAGTTACAGGAACTGGTAAGAAAGTTGATGAAAGCCTGGGCATCTCAGGCTTGGGAGTACCTATTGGTGCTGAAGTCAGTAGTTGTTGCCATAGACATAGTGCCCAGGGCAAGAGCCCACAAGCCCATTACAGAAGGCTTTACTGGCAAAATCATATTTGCAGAAACATAGTCAAGACAGGACTGGTTCTTTCAGTTTTCCATTGTTACCACTGATGTTGGGGTCCCATAAGTATCCACTTTATCTTCTTTTTTTAATATTTACCTTTTACCATTGTTTTGTTTTAGATTCTTTGAATATTTACTTTCATTGCTGTGCAGATGATGTGGAATTATATTTCCCAGTGTCAGAGGATTTTACCCAGATATCGGGGCACATTTCTGTCTCCCTACAAGCTATCTCCAACTGGATGACTGAAAATGATTTGTCCTTAAATGTGTTAAAATTGGAGTCACATGATGTGGTGATCCTGACAGGATGGTGGAGAGCGGGCTCCGGGTTCTGCCCCTGCAATATTGTTGCCCATCGCTCAGACCATGTCTTTTTTTTTATGCTGGAACCGCTACAACTAGTAAGATCTTAAATCTATGGACTGATTTATTACAAGATTGCCTAAGATTATGTCCACAAGACTTACTAAAAGAGAGAAGGAGAAACCGCGCCTGTCTGAGTCCAAAATGGTTGCCGCAAAAAAAAAGTCTCTCCAAGAGCCGCAAAAGAAATGAATATTGAAATACTCACCGAAACAGTGGTTGCAGCATTAAGCAGAAGGCTGGATGCTATTTCTGCACAAATCACAGGGGTGCAGAACTTGATTGTGGAATTTGGATCTCAGTTGGATACGATTAAGGGAAGAGTAAGCATCATAGAGGATGATTTTACTGCGGCAGCAGTGAAAATACAACATATGGAAAGTTTACTGTTAGCTCAGTCAGAGAAACTTGAGGATCTCGAAAACATTCCTGCCAGAACAACCTGAGGGCGGTAGGAATACTAGAATCGGTACAGGAGCAACGTTTAAAATCAGTTCTGGAGACAGGCCTAACTAAAGAGCTGGGCCTCCCGCTGGACAGTAGGCCTATCATTATAGAGCGTGCACATCGACTGGGCAGCACGGCAGCAGGGAGAACAAGGCAAGAGTAGTCATATTCAAACTGCTGAACTACTCGCAAAAATTGGAAATTATGCAACAATACTGGAAACGAAAGGATCTTAGGCTCTGTGATCAACGGATTCTATTATTCCAAGACTTTTCTCCAGGTGTCTCTGTGAAAAGAAAAGAATTTGTGGTGGTCTGCTCAGAGCTTGTTAACAGAAATGTTAGGTTTGCCCTCACGTACCCCACGAGACTGAAAATATGGGTACAGAACAAAGTACACCTGTTCGAATCTGCAGCGGAAGCCCAAAAGTTCACAGACAGCCTACCGGCAGCGGGGGAGTGAAGGATCATCTCCGGAAGAGACAAGGCTCTACTGATTTTGCAAGCGGTAGAGTTTAATATACATTTTCTTTGGCAGTCTACCACAGGGATTTGGTTGACCCTCAGACTGATGATATTTTGCTGTTCCTTTTCTTTACTGGCGTGTGCTATAAATTAATGTTCCGTTTTCGGTTCCGTGGTACACAGGGGACCAGATAGCGAGTCACCCGCCAGAAGGACATGGTTATCATTTCTAAGTCTGTTCCAATTAACTTTTAAGGGTATTTCACAGTTCCTAAATTTATATATTGTATTATGCAGGGGCAGCACCTGAATGCATCTTATCATGCTCCTGGCCTTCCATAGCACGAAGGTGTTTTGGTGGGAGATAACTGTTGGGGGGGGGGGGGGGGTGAGGAAGGGGGGGGGTGGGGGGGATTCAGTTAAGAGAGAGGTGATAATCTGTTTTACGGTGGTGGGATCACAGGAAAGTTCTATAGAAAATAAGATTAATCAATGATGCATATATTTTCTGGGTATCCAGGGAAGGCTGGAGCTCGAAGAGGGACAGGCTGGCCTTCCAGGTATAGTGGTTATATTCTTTTTCCATTGCTTACTGGAGATCTGTGATGGGGACCCTATTGAAGTAATCTCTTGGAATGTAATGGGTCTGGGATCCTAATAAAGAGAGAGAAAATATTTTCACAATTGAAAAGACTGAAGGGAGGAATTATATTTTTACAGGAGACCTGTATGCTGGAAAAGAACATAGAAAATTGCGGAGGTTATGGGTTTCCCAAGTATTCTCCACACAGAGAACTGCACATCGGTGTGGGGTTGTTATTGTGATCAACAAACAAGTTTCTTTTCACATGACAAAAATGAAAGAGGATCCAAATGGTCGTTTTGAGATGGATAAGGGTAAATTGTTTGATAGAGATGTCATTTTGGCATCTATTTAACATATCTCCATTCATTCTTTACGAATTTAGTTACATGCTTACAAGATTGGTGACCTGCCTCAATGATCCTGAGATTTTAATTGTGTTGCAGACCCGACTATGGATAGCTACCCAGTCTGGAAGACTTCGGGGATAAGGGAAAGTAAGGGGGTTAATTTCTTATGCTCAGTTTTAGGTCTGATTGATAGTTGGCAAATCTTGCATCCTGGGGAGAGTGCACCCACTATGTGAGGGCCCGTGAGGCTAAATCCTGCTTTGATTACATCTTGCTAAGTGAATCTCTTTTCCCTTACATCACTGCATCCAGAATTGACCCATTAGTGATTTCTGATCACTGACTGGTGCAATGTATTTTCACCTGCCAGCTCCATAGTGCATGTAACATCTTTTGGCGGATACCTATGTGGCGGAATAATATCAATTTTGGGCTTATATGGAAGATAAGTGGAAATTGTATTTTAATAGCCAACATAGAGAAGACCCCATCCTGTACTGGGAAATGGCGAAAGAAGTGATGTGGGGTGAAATTATAAGTTATATTTTAGTTAAATGTAAAAGTCTAGATAAGGTTATTTTAGCTCTCACAAAATGTCTCGAAGAATCCAAGAGACAGCTTAACTTCACTGGGCAGAATTAAGGGTGAGAGGAAGTTTTAGCTGACAAGAAGGCATTTAATGAATATCTTCATCAGCGAGCAGTAAAATCTGTGTTTTTCTATAAACACAAGTTGTACAGGTATAGCAATAAACCAGAGCGTTTGTTAGCCAATTTGGTGAGGACCCAACAGGGAGCTGCTTAAGTAAAGGGCCTGCGGGATGCTGAGGGGAAGTGGCATATAGATCCTGATACAATTGGGTCCATGTTAAAGGAATTTTACCAGGTCTTATATTCTGCAGAAGCGGAAGTCTTGGAGGTTAGAAGGGAATTTCTAGTGTAGGTAGCTTTGCCACAACTGGGACTTTTAGAACTGGAGAAACTAAATAGTCCTATAGTAGAGATGGAGGTAACGCAAGTTATTAAGGAGCTAAAACTGTTTAAGTTTCCAGGCCCGGATGGTCTGCCTGCAACATTTTATAAGGGGCTAATGGATCAGGTAGGCGGATCTATTCAATAGTATTATTCATCAAAAGAGGATAATGGACTCCTCACGAGTTACAGTGATTATAGTACTGCCAAAACCGGGCAAAGATCCAGAAAACGCAGCATCCTATCGCCCCATTTTGCTATTGAATTTAGACATTAAAATTTTCGCAAAAATACTTGTCAATAGATTGAAGCATATAATGCCCTCACTGATCTCATAAGAACAGTCTGGGTTTGTGCATGGAAGGTGGTCATGCACAAACATCAGACGCTATGGAAGTGAGTATACATTGTAAGTGTGTAGACCCTATGACGGTGAGTTTCAATGAGGAGAAGGCCTTTGACAGGGACTCTTGGTCTTACCTTGAATATGCACTAAACACTTTTGGCTTTACTGGCCGCATATTAGACACGATTCATGGTACTGAATGTGAACCCACTGGCATTTATCCAGGTCAACAGGATGCTGTCTGAGGCCTTCCCATTACATCGAGGCACAAGGCAGGGGTGCCCTCTGTCCCCGCTACTATTTATCTTAATGTTAGAACCCCTGATAAGGAGAATCAAGCAAGACGAGGCTATGAGGCTATTAGAGGGATACCTTTTGGATCACTGGAATCGAAGATAATGTTATTTGCTGATGATATTCTAATGACCCTGTTGGAAGCTCTTGTATCCCTACCCTGAGTGTTACATTTGATATTGGAATTTGGCAAATTCTCAGGTCTTAAGTTAAACTTAAGTAAATCAGAGGGGCTAGATTTATTGGGGATTTTAGAGTTGAGATGGGATGGATTCCCTCTAAGGTAGGCCGGGGATAAGATTAAGTATCTGGGAGTTGTAATTCACAGAAACCCCAAGCTTTGGTACTCCTGTAATATAAACTATAAAAGGGTAAAATTACATACGACTATCAAATACTATACCTTAAAAACGACAACATAAATGAAAGCCACTATAATTTTATTATATTATAATAAAAAAAATACAAAATAATTTAAATACCCAAAACTACATACATATCCCCCATTCACTCCACATACACATACCCATCTCTCATAAAAACTTTAACAAATATGTGTGTACAAAATGTCAAAATGCTAATACAGACTCCAAAAGACAATGTACAAAAATCCTTTGCACTTTGTTCACATTGTACAAGATACAAAATATAAAATATATATCAATGTGAATTGAATCTAGACATCAATTTGTGCCAACCCCAAAAAATACAATATAAAAAAGGGCTTTCAATGACTCCGCAAGGATATGACAGATACAACATGCCATATGTAGTATCTTTTATATATATATATATATATATATATATATATATATATATATATATATATATATATATATATGTATAGCTACACACAAAAATCTCCCAATAACAAATAATTGGGGAAAAAAAAGCACTTTGGCTTACAAATAAACCATACCAAAAATCTAGTCTTATATTAAAATCAATTTATTTATTAGAAATGCATTAAAACATTAATTTCTTCAATTTTTTAAATAAAACCATTCATATTTAGCAATCCCTTGTGATGATATGTTGCTTACTACTTCATATGAACATCTTAACAATTTCCCACACACTTATATATCATCCTGGATCCAACTATTAATAGCCCTCAACTCTATTCTACTTCTCACCTCAATCTGTCCCTAAAGTCTTTTACATTTCCAATTATCTGATGTTAGTTGTTGTTGGTCTTTTATGTTGGAAAACACCACTCTGTATTAGATATCTTATACAAATATCCCCATAATGGTATTATATAACCCTTAAACCATATTATGATGTAATATATAAATCACTGTTTCTACTCAACAATACCACATGTGGATATCCAAAAACATATTTATAACCCCCTCATTCGTGGTGTGCCCCGCTTGTATTGTTTTTCTTCTCTCTCTCTCTAAATATATATATATATATATATCTCCCATTAGCTTTTTCATATAAGACCTCTAACCTTGCAATACCCCTTTTATTGAGTTCAAATGGCTCAATGTATACTATCTGCTGGCATATATTTCCACTTGTTCACCACCAACAATTACTGACAGCTTATCTGTAATTCTTTTCTGTGTTGCGTCAAATGATTGGCTTCTTTTTTATATATCCCATCAATTCTTGCATATATCCCATGTATGCATGGAGTGCAAATATATATATATATATCCCTCCTAGAATGGATTGCTCAATCCCTATATTTTGGTACAATCTGATGGGTGTGGAAATTCTTAAGGAATCTGTTAAACTTGCCCTGGGAGATTTCTCTGTGTTTTCCCTTGGTGGGTAACCCTAACTTTTTGGACCTCGTTCTCAGTCTCTATTGCCCATAGATTGCAAGCCCAGGGTTTTCTTTAGTACAAGCGTTTTATGAAGTGAGGACAGGGGTGGTTTACTCTTTCCAATATTGTATTGAAAATAGGGGATTTGAACTTCAAGATTTTCTCCACTATTCTCAAATTCGGAGTTATATTAAGAGTCTCATAAAGGCAGGGCTTGGGAAAAGTACTTCAGGAGTTTTTCAAAGGTTTCTACATGTGGATAGAGCCTGTAGGATGTCCTTCCTTATCCATAGCATATAAATATCTGCACTCTGTCACGGAATATAAACTTTTATTGGCCACGGCTGCAGCTTGGGGGCACGACCTTGATACTATTATTTCAAAACAGGAGTTCTTAAAAGGGGCTGTACATATTAATAAAGCTACGGAAAATATGACACTGTGGGAGATGCAATTTAAAATTACACATAAGTTGTACTTCTGGCCTGTGAAGGCATTCCAGGTAGGGTATTGCTGCTACGGATCAGTGTCTTAAATATAATCAAACACAAGCCACTTTCTTACATTGCTTATGGGATTGTGAATATATACAAAAATTCTGGCAGGAGATATGGGATTTTCTGAGCTCCAGGTGACCTGCTCCTTTGAATTGGACTAAGCCTTTTTGTTGCCTTGGAATACAAGATAACAAAATTGTAGTAGGCAAAGCGCACAAAATATTATTGATAAAGACCTGCCTGGTAGCAAAGAAATGTATATTGTCCCAGTGGGTAGAGGTGGAGCCCCGTCCATTGGCATGTGGAAAACACTTATGGTAGAATTGATGATGATGGAGCACAAATCGATTGATCCCATAAGCAAAAATAGTAAACGACGTTTTCTGGCAGTTTGGGAACCTTTATTATTGTTAGTGCCAAAAGACATAGGCCCCTTCTATCGCTGATTATCTGAGACCGTAGCGATTAATAGCTGTCTATTTGGAACTCCCAGCAGATATAGTGGGGAGTGTCTCTGTTATACAATTTATATTATACAGTGATGTGATCCTATCCACACAAGAAAGGGGGAAGGACAGTTGGGTGGGGGGTTGGGAGGGATGGAGAAGGGAGTTTTGAAAACTAGTTGTAGATCTTTCTAAGGCGTGTTGTACATTTATTTGTGATTGAAGGCAATGTTTTCTTTTCTCTGCAAAGCTCTGTGCGACGTGTTTTATATCATTGAAGTTAAACTTAATAAAAACATATGTAAAAAAAAAAGTGTTAAAATCAGAAGCTTTATGGATCTCTAGCAAAAGAAACCTAGTAATCTTGTTGCACTTAATTTTTAAAGGAGGGAGTATTAAACTTCTTGATCAGGTCTGTAACCTAGGGTTTTATTTGATTCTAAACTGGAATATAATTATCAATTGTAGTCTGTATTATCGAAGGGGTATTTTAAATGAAAATTAGTACGGCATTTCCGTCCATTTTTAGATCCTACAGATTTTCGTACTTTGGTGCAGTCATTTATTATGACCACTGTGGATTATTGTAGTTCCCTGTATGTTGGACTGCTAAACCTAAATTACGTGCTTTATAGATCTTACAAAATTTGGCAGCCCATTTGATTGCAAAGACTCCGATTTGGGATAATATTTTGCCTATATTGAAGCAATTACACTGGATGTCAGTTATGCAAATGGTTGAAGTTTAAAGTTTTGATATTAGTGTATAAAGCTCTCAAAATGTGCCCCAGATATCTTTTCCATTGTTATATTCCTTCTAGATATTTGTGATTTTCTAATTCCCTTCTCCTTGATGTCCTTGATTTTAGAGAGGTGCATTTGCAGTCAGCCCATAGGTGTGCCTTGTCTATAATTATTGCTTCCCTTTGGAATTTGCTTCCTAAGAGATTAAGGTTTATGCATGATTTTAAAGCTTTTAGGAAGAAGTTAAAAGTAATCTGTTCTGTGAAGCTTTTCCTTTATAAGTTAATGGCATTTTATTTTATATTGATTTTATGAATTTAAATTATTTGTTATTGATTGTTTTAATTTGTTGTACTTCGCCTAGCCTGATTTTATCATTATAGGCAAAACATAAATATTGTTGAATAAATAAATAAGATATTCAGCTCAGAGACAGAATTTTGACAGGACACTCCTGATGACAAGGCAAGCCTGGAAGAGTCTGGGCTGGTGGCTTGTTCATACCAACATGGAGATGGGAGTCAATCTGGAACCCCTGTAATGGATAACAGTAACAACAGATGCAAGTCTGATAGGCTGGGGGGGCGCATTGCACAGGTCAGATGTTACAAGGCCATTGGTTGGCTAGGGATGCAGCATGGACAATAAATCAGCTGGAGACCAGCGTGATAGGGCTGGCCTTAATCAAATTGCTGTCGTGGTTAAAAGGGATAGCAGTCAGTGTTATCAGACAACGCCATGTGAACAGACAAGGAGGCATCAAGAGCAAGCAGGTAATAAAGAAAACAGAGCATTTAGTGGCATAGGTGGAAACCCATCTCAAGGGCCTCTTGGCAATATTCGTAACCAGACCCAGCAATATGCAGGTAGACTTCCTGTTCAAGTAGACTATAGATCCAGTAGAATGGGAACTGGCCAGGGAAGTGTTTGATCAGATTGTGAACAGATGGGGGTGTCCTCAAAAGGATTTGATGGTGACCAGAATGCCAAGGTGAATAATTTTTACAGTTGCAGGAGAGAAGTAGGGTCCAGGGGAATGGATGCACTAGTGCAGCCATGGCCACGAGATAGCCTGCTATTCATCTTCCTGCCCTGGCATTTAGTAGACTGGGTGCTAAGCAGGACTCTGGACAACTCAGGTTGGGTGATATTAGGAGCTCCAGATTGGGCAAGGAGATCATGGTACATAGATTTGATTAGGTTCCAGGAAGGGGAACCACTTAGATTTAACCACATTTAAGGGTTATTACACCAGGACCCAGTGGTCCTGAAGGAAGCCGCTCTGTTCTCTCTTACAACCTGGCTTTTAAGAGGGTGAGGCTGTATAAATGACAATACTCAAGAGCACTGGTAGTGATACTGCAAAAGGCTAGGAAAATATCAACATCCCTTACCTATTTCAGAGTATGAGGGATGCGTGAAACTTGGCGACAAGGAAAATATCTGTCACCTATTAAAACTCAAGGGTGCTACATTCTAGAGAAAGGCTTAGTCCTGAATTTGTTGAAACTATAAGCCGTGGCCATAACCTGCTATAGGGGATGGATTGGAGGCCATCCAGAGGTAGCATGTTTCTTCAAGGATGTCAAATGTTTTCGCCCTCTGATGAGACCACCGGTTCTGGCATGGGATCTGACTTTAATTCTTAAAGCATTGACAGCAGCCCCATTTGAATCTATGAAAGGAGCAATGCAGAAGGACCTCCCTCTGAAGATGGCATTTCTGGTAGCTAGCTGTTCAGTTGGAAGAATTTTGGAGCTTAAGGTATTATCCTGGTAATCTCAAACGAGACGATCACAGTTTGACCAGTCCCATCCTTCCTACCTAAAGTAGTATCGGATGTCCTTCTTAATCAAGCAATTACCCTGAAGGCCTTTAGGGCACCCAATGGTGAGAGAGAGAGGGGGGCTACAATTACTGGATGTCCGGAGGGCACTATTGCAATATCTGATGGTCACAAAGTCTTTCTGAAGGTCGAATGCTCTCTTTAGCAGTCCCCACAAAGGGGAGGCAGATCTAAAGAATCAGTGGCCCACTGGATTAAGGGGGGAAATAGCATCGGCCTACATATTAAAAGGGAAATTTGTCCAGAAGGATAAAAGCACACTCCATGAAAGCACAGGCAGCGTCTTCGACAGAGTAGAAGTTGATGTCACTGGTGGACATTCGCAGGGCCTTACTATATTTGTTTGATTATATTATAGATTGGACCTGCAGACAAAGGAGGATACAGTATTCGGAGTAAGTGTCCTCAAAGTGGCGTTTGCTTCTTCCCACCCAGGATAATTACTGCTTTGGTACATCCCACATGTCTGGACTGATCTGGCAGATGCCAAGAAAGGTGAATTAGGCATTTACCTGCTAATTATTTTTCCTTGAATCCAGCCAGACCAACCCAGAGCTTGCCCAGGAGCCAAAAAAAAAAAATGGAAGAGGGGATTATTAGGCACATTTGCTTTGTTTGTTGTATTGACTCACAAAGAAAAAAGAAGAGGGAAGTTTCCCCAAATTCAGGTCCGAGGACCTCCCCTGCCCCACGTACCCCTTCCATGGGGATTCTGATAGCTGAAAGGGACAGGAAACAAACCCCCTCACTTCTGCCCTACTGGAATCCTTTTAAAAATGGTGTCAGCTGGCCCGGAGACCAGCACCAAATGTGACACCAAAATAGCGCCGGTCTCCGAGCTGCCCGGAGCCATTTTCTTCTATTTAGTTATTTATTTATTTATTTATTTATTTATTATTTTTAATTTTTCTATACCGAAATTCCTGTATGAGATACAAATCAATCCGGTTTACAAGTAACGGTAACTCACCCGGGGCTTGATGGGCTGGGGCTTTTTTACATTAAACAGATAAACATGGCTTAATTACGGTTTAAATACTGCTTCAATACATTAAACAGTTAATTTCATACACACATACATACATACAGTCATATATACTATTGCCTGAAACAAAATCACTCGTTAGGCAAGCAAAATCAAAGATTCTCCCTAATCTGAAGGATGTGTATGTGTCATTGGGAAAGGCAGTGGAGTTTTGGGCGTTAGAGGGCTCAAGAGAGACGCTTAAGAGATTGTAGGAAGTTCAGAGGAGATATGGTGATTGCATGTATGTGGAGGTAGCAGGGAGGACTCTTTGCACAGATGTCTCGGTAAAAGGATGCCGATGGGTAGGTAGATCTCATAGTTAGTATTTCTGATTGCTTAATACCATGAGATCTTATTCCCACGTTGATCTTTGCTTTGGGGAACAGCTTTACTTAGCTTGTTAAGGAAAAAGCGGGAGGCAGCAAAGGTCGCACGAAACAGCTGCTAACCTTTCCGTTACCCTGGTGCTCCTGTTTAACTGCAGCTTCTTTTAACATTTTCCTCCTAGCAGCGTGTCTTTTCTCCACGCTTCCCTCTCTGCTCTTCTCTCTTTCTGTGTCTTTTTTATTACCTGACAGCACAGGGCCAGTAATTGGCTTGCCTGCCACTCATACAATGGAGCAGGAAGCCCTCAGCAAGAGCCCTTTCTCTGCACAGATGTAATGAGACCCCCTGGGAGAGTGCATAGCGACCCCCCCCCCTCTCCCCCAGCTGTGCAGTGCAGGGTTGCAGGATGCAGAAAGGAAGGTGGGCAATAGTGGCGTTGCCAGCACCAGCACAAACTCTCTCCTTTTGAATCATTCACCAGACTAACGCCCAAGGTATGTGCTGTTAATATATACATGCAGTCATTTATTTTTACAAACACATAAAGTGTTTATTTTCACAGCTCTCTGATCACATAGACGCACCAGGCATTTTGAACTGGTATGAATAATGAATTATCTTATTAACTACCAGCTGGGAGCTTGCTTTAGTTCTTAAGATCCTTAAGGGAGAAGGAGTTGGCAGGACGAGGGCATAGGGGTTAACCTGTTGTGCACAGGTTAGGGGGGACAATACCTGATCACTTATTTTAGTTTACAGAAGTGCCATTGGTTTCCTTATTTATGAATTGCCTCATTTCTATATGAGCGCTAAACCACGTACAAAACAAAGATGGAGTCAAAAGAGGTAACGCATATTGAGTTGGATCAGGATTAATGAGGAGTAACTTCAGAGCATACTGCCGAACTTTCTCAGTCTCCATCCTCTATATTCTCCTATCTTTAACTCAGCCACTTTCTGACTACATATGGTTAGTGTGCATGTTTTGTTTAGATATAACAGGCAGGCACACTGAAATGCCCTAGCAGAGTGTTTACATGTTGCAGCTAACAAGCCTGCCAACCTTCACGAGACAATGCAACATTGAAATAACTCAAGGTAATTCAAGAACACATAGAATTTCCATTACATCAAGATCTGCTCAGATTTCCTCGATACCACCTTATGAATCATCACCAAGTTTGGGAGAATGAAAAACAACTGGAAGCAATTGATCCCATTGTTCAATGATGGCATGCACTTTGGAATTCCTCTGATGATCCCAATAAAGACTTTATTTAGGATCCCACAAGAGCACCATATTGTTTCTACCTCCCAGGAAAGAATTGATGTGCCATAAATGCTTTAGATCCTCAGCTGGACTTTATGCACATTGCTTTTACAAAAAGCCTTCATGTAATTGTATTATATGTTTCATAGTGTGAAATGTCATGCTTTGTTTTATTGTATTTGTTTTTGCTGTACATCACCTGGTAGCCTTATGGATAGAGGGGGTTTATAAATCCAATAAATAAAAATAAAATGTTCTCCGAGGACAAGCAGGATGGTAGTCCTCACACATGTGTGACATCATCAGATGAAGCCCAATGTGGAAAACGTACGTCAACGTTTCTAGAAATTTTCACTAGGCACACTGCGCATGCCCAGGATGCCCTATTCCATGCGTCCACACGGGGTCCCTCATCAGTCTCTTTTTCCACAAACCTCATGGATTGATTGAGCTCTAAAAACTTGGCTTTTGCTGTGTAGAAACATTTCTTCAGTCTGTCACCAGGTGCATTTCGGGTAAGTTTCCTTTCATGGTTGGTTCCCCCCCACCGTGGTAGCAGTGCCTTGGCGCCTGCTGGCCATCGACACCCACAACCATCGTTCCATCCCACCCTTTTGTTTTGCACCATGATGACCACATCCGGTTTTCGCCAATGCCCCCAGTGGCTGAGGACCATGGCGATCACTGATCCTCGTGACGTATGGATCCTCTGCCTGGGGGGGCATCGCATGACGTCCAGGGTTGCCGCTTGTGCACCCAGATGACCCCAATGGGATGTCTGCTTTGACTCAAGATAGATCAGCTCTTCAGGTTGAAGAAGTCCGAGCCATCAGTATCGGCTGCTTCGGCATTGAAGGACCTCGGAACTGCACCAATGGACACCATCGACATTGGCGGGACTGTCAGTTCCGTCAAGATCACTAGTGGATAAGAGCGCCGGAGACTGATCATTGTCTATCTCCTCCAGGCCAAGGATGCCGGGTTCATCATCCTTGACCTCTGCACTGGGAAAGGACCAGGCCGAGCATTGAGGGAAACCTAATATGCATTGGCAATAGTCTCCATCAATGCAGGGTACTGGACAAGGGGATGCACTGGCTTTTGCTGCGATGCCCCTGAAGTGACCCCATGATGAGTGCTCATCCTCCATCGTTGACTGGGGTCTGTGTCAGTCTCCACTGGTCCTGGTGCTAGTCACAGATTCCCCCCCCCCCCTCATTGGTCCGAGGAAGACCTGGGCACCCTTCCTTCCTCCCAGTTGGTATTGGCATCTGCAACATTCAAGAAAGAGCTGGAGCATCGAGTCCAGCTAGCAGTGGAGCGGGTACTGCAGTGCTTTGGGCCTGTGGTACCGATGGCACTGGAACTGGTGCCACTTGTCCTCATATTGCTTCTGGAGAAACTCAGTGTGTTCATTAGTACATTACTGAACCAGCTAGCATTGGTTGTCGGGACAGCACTGGTGCCCAGCGGGGACTGCAGGATGTTAGTCCTCACAAAATCCGCCCGGGTTTCTCCTATTTTTTGTTTTATCGTAATTCTATGTTACGAGACTGAAGAGGGACCCTGTGTGGACACATGGTATGGAGCATGCTGGGCATGGTCAGTGTGCCTAGTCAAAGTTTCTAGAAACTTTGACATAAGTTTTCCGCATCGGGCTCCATCTGATGTCACCCATGTGTGAGGATTAACATCCTGCTGTCCTCTGAGAACACCTGCTACAGGTAAGCAACTTTGCTTTCTTCGCAAGTAGAAATTCAAAGCCAATCTAAAGTGTGATTGTGGTCACCTTATCATACAGTGGCTCACATTGCAAAGAATTGTAGTCTATGCACACTCAGCGGCAGACCTAGACTCTATAAATCATTCACTGCTGAGGCTATCTGGTGGCTTAGAGATTTGACCTTGAGCACTCGATTTGCTTGTACTTGACATACGCCAGGAGAAAAATACTGAGAGAGACATTCATTCAAATACTACTCTGGAGCAATGACTTCTATAACTGGAAATTTATAATCCTATGTTTCTGTGAGTCTAAATAGTGGTGAAAACTTTAATAAAACATTATTTAAAGATTCTTTGCACTTAAAACTTGTTTCAAAACAGCCAGTATGTACAGGGTGACTTTCAAACCTTTTTATGCTGGTAAACAGTGAAAAGCACCACTGATAATTGCTCACCTTCCTCCCTATCCTACTGTGAGTAACAGCATAGAAAGCCTTGCACCTACTTTCTGGGTGTATATTTACATCTGCTTCAAAGCAGGTGTAAGTGTATCCAGGTACTGAGCACTAAGTGCTGCCAGCAAAGCTTTCAAAGAAAAATCTTGTGTGGGGTTACCCTTGGTAAGTCAACTTGCAGGCCCCATGGGCAATATAAAAATTACCTGATTGGAGATTGCATAAATGCAAAACAAATTCTACTTCTCAAATTGTGTCCTGTCCTGTCATAGTCAATATCAGGAACAGTCATCTTCAGCCTACATGGACAAATCCTCTGGGCAGTGCTCACTCACATGACCAACTGCAAGAACCAGGGACATGGAAAACCCAGCAGAGTCCATGTATCAAATCACCTGTATAGGATTTTATATATTCTTGGTTCCTGTGATCGGTCATGTGAGCACTATCCAGAGGATCTGTTCATGTGAGCTGAAAGCAACTGCTTCTGTTTATTGATGATAGTACACAATTTGAGAAGTATGTCACTTCTTATGCTTAATTTATTTGAACTAAGTTTCAGTGTGTTTATCTGGCTGAGGAAATGGTGCAAAATGCTTTTTGAAGAGAAAGACAAATGCAAATTATATATGGCAATATACCATAAGGCCATAGCAAAGACAAAAAAACCAAACTACTACTTAGAGTATTTTGCAAGTTCCAAACCCAACCAAGAAACTATTTGAAATAGTAAGTGGCCTGATAAAGCTTAAACCACAACAAAATCTTACTGCTAAAGTGAAGCTAACAGCAAATGAAATTACTTTCTTCTTTGAGAACAAAATCAAGGACCTGTCAGTACCATAAAGACACCCTCCCCACCAGGAGCTTGAACCTGCCAAATACACCAGAGATATGGGAATCAATTACACCAACCATGGAAGCTGGTCTTGGAAAGACTTTGGCTGCCTTATGTCCAACAACCTGCACACATGATCCGTGCCCACCCAAGTTAATAAAGCTAGCAAGTGAGAATCTTGCAACCTGGGCAACCAAAATTATAAATTCCTCCCTCACCAAGGACCTGCTTCCTTCAGATCTAAAAAAAAAAAAAAAAATAGCCATAGTATGACCACTAATAAAAAAGACAAAACTGGATCCAAATAAACCTGAACACTACTGCCTGGTGTTCAATATCCAGTTTTTAGGGAAATTAATAGAACAGTCAGTAAGAGTTGTACTGAACGACTGACCTGCAATGAAAAACTGGCTGGACATGTATCAGTCTGACTTCAGAAAAGGCCATGGAATAGAAACGGTCTGCTGGATGATCTTCTGAGATATCGTGAAAAAAGCCAAGCAGCAGTACTGGTGCTACTGGATTCCTCTGCAGCGTTTGACATTGTCTATCACAATATCCTGTTATCTTGAATAACAGAAGCCAGAACAGGCAGAAAGATCATAACCTAATTCGGTTCTTTTGTGTCAGACAGGTAACAAACTGTACATTTCGCTGTCAATACTCTGGGGTCCCCCAAAGCTCCATATTGTTGCCAGTACTATTCAACATAAACCTCAAACCGCTGGTACAACTGATCCCTACTTTTGACATAAAAGTCTACAACTGTATGGATGACATCCAACTCATGCTATCAATAGATCAGGACCCACCAACAGCAATAAAGTACGTGCCTTATAGCTGTCCAAGAACAGACAAAAAAGCAACAAACTTCATCTGCATTCCAACAAAACAGAGATTCTCAGGGTACAAAACAAATAGACAAGTTCTGAACTTGAAAATCCCATTCAGAACCTATGAACTCCCACTAAAAACACAGGTCACAAGTCTTGGAGTCATATTGAACTCAGAACTCACCATGCTGCTGCAAATCCAGGCAATAGTAAAGGTCTGCCATTTTCAACTACAAAACTTGCGAAGACTACTATGGACTATTGCAAATCATTATACAAGGATCTAATAGATGACCCTTCACAAACTCCAGATAATACAAAACTCCACTGCACAACTAAGAGGAGGATGCAAAAAACATGATGACATCACACCCATCTTACAAAAACCATACAGAATGAAATTCAAAATGTTGACTTTGATACTCAAGGCTCTTAGATGAGAAGGGCCTATCTATTTGAATGAAAGGCTCTCAGTATACGTAGCCTTTAGACCACTGAGATACTGACTTAGATCTTCAAAGTCAGTTCCGTCACCCAAAGAAATCAAAAGAACAGACATCTACAATAGACCCTTTTTGAAATCAGCAGTGAGCACCTTTCCTGGGGAATTCCCTCTGAAGAACTCCAAGAAATACATGATTTCTCCCTTGTCAGGAAGCAAATAAAAGCCTGACTATTCTGTCAGACCTCTAAGCCAAACCCAAAACGCAAAGATACTAAATGCTTATGGGCACTATCTGGCATCATCTCGAATGCCTCAAACGTACTGCTACAAATGTTCTGCTATAGTAGTATTGTCTGAATAAAGCACTAGTATTTCTAATGTTGTGTTTGTAAAGTTTAGTGAGTTTGCTTGATTTAAAGTTTAGTCTTAAGATACACCTTTGTTATTGCCAAGTTGAGATGTGATTTTGCTGTTATTTTAAATTGTTTACATTTATTTGTAAAGTTACAAATGATCTTTGCTCATATGCTGCTATTCAAATGCATTGTAACCTGCTTTGAGTGAATTTCATATTCATAAATGTGGGTAATAAACCCAAAAAAATAAGTACATAAAATAAAGTTTGACTGTTAGGGGATTTGGCTGCTGGGATTAAAAAATTCTGACAACCCCTGACATAGCCAGATATCTTATCCAGCTAAAATCTTATCTGGCTGTGCCTGGGGTGTTCTGGAGCAGAGTGCCATTATCCAGCTAAGTTAGCTGAATAGCCCTGATTTTCAGCATTAGCCGACTAACAGGCTGATACAGAACGCTGCACTCAGCTGAGCTCACCGTTTAGCCCCAGTTTGGCCACGCATTTTAGATGCGCTATTATTACCCCTTATAATGTAAGGGGCAATAGCGCGTGGAAAACGCGTGGCCAACCCCCCTGAAACTAATAGCCCTCATCACATGCAAATGCATGTTGTTGATGAGCCTATTAGTTAGTCATCCGAAATACAGAAAGTAAAATATGCAGCCAAGCCGCACATTTTACTCTCAGAAATTAACGCCTGCCTTTGGGCAGGCATTAATTTCAGACAGCACCAGGTAAGTGTACAGAAAAGCAGAAAAAACTGCTATTCTGTACACCCTCCGACTTAATATCATAGCGATATTGTCGGAGGCCCCAAAACTAAAAAAACTAAAAATACCCCCAAAACATCTTTAAAAAAAAAAAACTGCCCGGTGGCCTGCAGGTTGGAAAACAGACACTCAATTTTGCCGGTGTCCGTTTTCCGAACCCGTGGCTGTCAGCGGGTTTGACAACCAACGCCAGTAAAATTAAGCATCGGTTGTCGGAACCGCTGACAGTCTCCGCTTCCGCTAATAAGGAAGTGCTAGTGCCGGCCCTAATTTAAGTACTGTATTGCGCGCCCAGGAGAGGAGCCTGGGCGTGCATTGGGAGAGCGAGCACTCGCCTTGGAGCACCAGCTCTCCCGCAGTTTTATTTTGAATTGGCCTGTAAGGTAGCTGAATAACTTTAGGGGAGTTGTAGAGCAGTCCTGAAGTCAGCTGGTTAAATCCAACTAATTATAAGATAGCAGGGTATGTTCAGTGGCTAATTTTCCTTGCCAGCCATCGGCTGAATATGGACCTTTTTTTTTTGACAAAGAATGTTTTTAAAAAGTATTTACCACTTTTTAGAGATGCAGAGACCAATGATAAATTTCCAGTTGTAGTAGCAGTTGCTCCAGAGTCCAGTTTGAATGCATTTTCCTTTCCCGTTTATTCTTCATTTATTGCTGTGCAACCACTTTACACCTGCTCTTATTTGACCTGACTCACTTTGGCCTTTGTTGTATACTAGAGAAATACATCCTGAGCAGGTTTGTCTTTTTTTTTTTTTTTACTTGAGTACATTTATATTCAACCTTTCACAAAATAGTTTAAAGCTAGGAAGTGAAAGATACTTCATGCCAACACCCCTCACCTCTTAGAGAGTTAATGGTTAGAGAGGATAATCCTTCTGCAATGCAAAACAATTATTGTTGCTTCATTAAGCCATGAGATAGGCATAGTTTCATTTTCTTCCAACCAATATGCTGCTGTAAAACAATTACATAATTACTGATCTGTAAGAATCATTTCTTTATTGACTAGCAGGCAAAGGGTAGAGAGATGATAATGGCAGGCTAGTATAATTTCCTAGTTGGGCACTTTCAGTGAACGTTTTGATCTTGCTTGTGGAAGACAGACTCTTTTAAGTCACATACTTGCAAATTACATACAGATTCCTGGAATGTGGTCTGAAAGTTATCTTTTCTGACTTGTTTATTTCTTTTCAGACTGGTTTTTAGGAACTTTCAAGAGTACATTGGCTTGTACTTCAGAGAAAGAAAGGAAGACGGTAAATGCAGTACTGGATGGCCTCTCCCCTCTAATATTTAGGGCCAGATGTACTGAGTTTTCCCTATTTTGCTTCCATAGCAAAAATGCTTAGAGCATAGTGCTGCTGAGTCACTCGGTCTCATTGGATGTCTATTTGCATGTGCTAAAACTAGAAAAGTTCTATAAGAACATAAGAACATGCCATACTGGGTCAGACCAAGAGTCCATCAAGCCCAGAATCCTGTTTCCAACAGTGGCCAATCCAGGGCATAAGAACCTGCTGAACAGCCCTAACCTCTTTAACTATTCCTCATAGAGGAGATGTTCCATCCCCTTTATCCTTTTGGTCACCCATCTCTGTACCTTTTCCAGTACAACTATATCTTTTTAAAGATGTGGTGACCAGAATTGTACACAGAACTCAAAGTGTGGGCTCACCATGGAGTGATTCAGAGGCATTATGACATTTTCCGTTGTATTCATCATTCCCTTCCTAATAATTCCTAACATTCTGTTTGCTTTTTTTATTCCCGCAGCACACTGAGCTGACATTTTCAATGTATTATATAACGGTATAACAAAAACAATAAATAAATAAAAAAATAACAAAAATGTATTATATAACGGTATAACAAAAACAATAAATAAATAAATATTAAAGTTCAAGGTTCTTATTGAAAATATTGTTTTTTACGTTACGTTATGCTTTACACTCCTTGTTATTTGTAAACCGGGTTGATGTGATGCCTATCATGAAACTCGGTATAACAAAACAATAAATAAATAAATTATCCACTATGATGCCTAGATCTTTTTTCCTGGGTGGTAGCACTTAATATGGAACCTAACATCCTGTAACTACAGCATGGGTTATTTTTCCCTATATGCAACACCTTGCACTTGTCCACATTAAAATTCATCTGCCATTTGGATGTCCAATCTTCCAGTCTCGCAAGGTCCTCAATCATCTCTTCTCCAAACTGAACAGCCCTAACTTCTTTAGCCTTTCTTCATAGGAGAACCTATGTTGGCCTTCATACTCTTCAACATTTATAAGCCCAAAATAGCTACAGGTCATATGGGTCAATAAGCGAAAACAGGTATATTTTAGCAAACATTTAAGCAGATGGGAAACCTTCTGGAGAACGTAAATACCTGTGATGCAAACTTGACCTAGCACTTGTATGTGATTACGGGGAAAGACAGGAAGGAGCAATAGTGTTCAAATCCCACTGCTGCTCCTTATGACCTTAGGCAAGTTACTTTACCTTCTGTTGCCTCAAGTACAAACTTATGATGCTTCAAGACACAGTAAGACTATAACATGTGTTAAACAGCGTATATCATACAATATAGTCCTGTTGTGGCGCTATTGCATGATATTTGCGATAATTTACATAGTTTTTCTTAAATTCTCACCCCTATGCCAGTGAGCTGCTTTGCATGGGATTTGAATGCATGAATATTACAAATCCATGCAAAGCAGTTCATGCATAGGTAATTCTATGTAAATACGTTAACGCAGCCTACTTAGAATGTTGTCAACCGCGTTAATTTAGCAACATCACCTGAGGAAAGTTAACCTAATGCTGGAGCATCGAGACCCTAACTTGGGACCCGATACGCCTGTGTTAGATTTAAAGGAGCAGGAAAACCTAAAAAACCTAGGTAAAAATAATAAAAGGTGTGCAGAGGAGAAATTGAATCCCTCCTCAACCCAGGGCCACCACTTGAGTAGCGGCCCTGACCTCCAAATTCAAAAAAATATGTCCAAAGTCGCATGACGACGGAACCCCCGCCCTGCACCAAACCAATCTGAAAGTATAAAATAGCTGAACTAATGTCCCCCACCCCTCTTTCCATATATAACAGGGTAGGCAGTTCCTCCTACAACTTCCCATGATTTCAAAAAATACCCCTCGTTGGTATCTAATGGTGCCCTCCCCCTCCGCCCAGGCCATTAAGCGGGAAATCCACCACTCCAAAGGTCCCGAGGCACCCCTAACATCTTCTATTCTTACCAACGGTCATACTTTCGTTGAAGTCAATTCCGATTTTTCAGTAGTAGCACCTACTGCCTCTTCCAGCCCAACATTGACAACCACCTCCAGCCATACTTCGGCAGTGTGAGTGCCATCAGCTTAAGGCTACACAACAGGCCAGGTATGAGCCCAGACCAGTTTTTCATGCCTCTGAACTCTATTCTGAAGCAAGACAGGGTCCTAATCTTCTTTGCAGCTTGGCGTCACATAGCAAGGACCTCTAGGTCCTCCAAAACGTGGAGTCTTTGTTGTGTCCGTCGATGCCAGACGCCCTCTCTCTGCCCTCCTTACCTCTCTGGCACCTCCCTCTGCTGCCACAGCATTCTCCTGCCACTTGTCCTCGGGCGTTCCCGGATCGGCTCAACGCTGCAACCGCCATGTTTCCTGGAAGCCTATGGGCGCATGTGCGGCGCGGCCCCTATTGTAGTGCCAGCATTGGCGCGAACCTCGGGGGCGTCCCCCCGAAGATGACGTCACCCGCGACAGATATTTAAGGTCTCAGAATTTGCTAACACATCGAGTTAGCAAGGGTTTCGCTACCTAAGCTACTCTGCCTCCTCGGACTTACCAGAGGTACCCGCTCCTCGGGGCCTTGCTCTCTCCTTATTTTTTTCAGGTGACAATCTGGAACCGGTACTCGTTCCTCGAGGACCCTGATCCCAGACTTGCTTCGTATACTCCTTTGCCTGGAAGTCTTCACTACCAACTATATCAGCTACATCAGTGAGTTACCATCATTCTCTCTGAGCTTTCCCTGGAACCAGGTACTCTCTCCTCGAGGGCCTATACTTTCTAGCTCATGGGCTTCATTGGGACATTGTGTGAGTGTTACCATCTGCATCCCTGCCTACTCACTATATCTCAGTCTCTCTTCAGCTCAGCCTCCAGGGATCGCTGTTCCAGTATCTGAAGGACTATAGCCCAGCTGGGTTTACCAGCTCACTACTGCCATCTCTGGTGGTTCAGTATACTGTCTAATAAAAGAACTAGTGTGTGTTTGTCTCCTAACTTGAGCTTGACTGGTGGTCCCTCTCGGGTTCATCCCCTGGGGGCGTGGTCATCTGCCACTGGTCCAAGGATCCACCCTCAACTCTCATATATAACTACAGATCTCGAACAGAGTGCTAACTACTATCTGATTGCTCCTCCCATCAGGCATCAGATCAATAACAGTCTTGATACAGTTTGTGTTTTTCCCAGCTACCATCTTTTCCACACTGCTAGAATTTTGTTCCATACCTATTTCATTTGGCACAGTCTCGTAGTGAATGCAGTCACTTCTTCATCAGCCGATGATAAAACCAGTCTCTGCATCCTAGAATGGACAAGGTTTCTACTCCCCATATTTCCTAATCCTAAAATCATGAGGATTGAGGCCATTTCTGGATCTGAGACCTTAAACAAAGGTCTGTTTAGTTAGGAATTCAGAATGATTGCCCTCCATATGCTTTTCCCTTACATCCAAAATTAGGAATGGATATGCGCTCTTGAGCCGAACGATGTAAATGCTCATATCCTGTCACCGTGCCGCTACTTTAGCTTTGAGGTGGATTCTTCCTATTGCTAGTCCAGAGTACTCCCATTTGCCTTATTGGTAGTTCCAAGAGTCTTTGCATAATGCCTTACAGTGGTAGCTGCACACCTCTGTTGCCAGGGGATTCAAGTTCTTTCCCATACCTAGACAACTGGCTAATTACAATAAATTCTCGAGAATAAGCATTGTAAAAGACGGCCTGTCTTTTTTAAAATTTGGACTTTTCTGGTCATTTTCCAAAAGTCAGATGTAGTACCTGCTCAAAAATGAAATCCATTAAACCTTGGATAGACTCGCTGCAGGAGAGAGTATTTCTGACAATGAATCAAGTATACACAATGATATTGCTCATATACAAATTATTGACCTCCCAGTGTGCGAGAGCTGGAGTGATTCGCATTACATCAAGACATATGGTGGCAGCCATATGGTCCCACTGACTTGCCTGTATCTCTTATCTACATGTGGTTCTCTGCTCTCAGTGGGATCAGCTGACCCAACCATTATCTGCCACAGTCCAGGTTTCCAAGACCAGTAAAACCCCCTTGTAATTCAGAGCAGGGCACCACCTCAAGCTCTTTCTCACTGGTTTTCATTAGCGATGGACACCACCTTGATAGGGAGGAAGCACTCATATGGGATCATTTCGATCCCTGGGCACCTGGTCTAGCAAATGGAATCACCATGGGATCAATCTGCTGAATTAAAGGTGATCAGATATGCTCTTTCAAAGTTCATGCTTCTTCTTTGAGGGAAGAGCATCTTAATTTGAACAGCCTACCAGATTGCTGTGTTTTATTTAGGAAACAGGGAGGCACAGACTTGTAGCTTGTCTGCAAGGAAACATTCAAAATTGTGTAGTGCCCAACTAGACATTTGCTTCTCCTACAAACCTCCTTCCAGGAATATCCAACGTGCTGGCTGATCACCTCAGCAGAGAGTCCCAATTACATGAGTGGTCTTTAAAGACAATCACCAACCGAACTATTCATTTTAGGGAGTCAGCTGCCATTTGACCTGTTTGCATTGATACAGAAAAGGTAATTGGACTGTTTTGTTTGTATTTCTACCCAGTGATATCAGGATGGCTTAGGGTGTTTTCCTCCTTCATTGGAGGACAAACCTCATGGACTTTTTCTACCACTTCTACTTTATCCCACGACAAGCAGGATGCTAGTCCTCACATATGGGTGACATCAGTAATGGAGCCCTATGTACGGAAAACTTCTGTAAAAGTTTCTATGAAACTTTTGACTGGCACCAGTGTGCCTACTGAGCATGCCCAGCATGCTATGATATTCCCTGCCACAGGGGTCTCCCTTTAGTCTTCTTTTTTCCGCGAAGCAGTTAGCCTCGCGGTTATTGGGAGTCCTGTGGGATTCTCCACAATTTTCCTCACGGAAAACTTTCAAAAAAACTTCAACCGCAAAGGGTCTCCCTTAGTTTAGTCATCGCGGTGAGTTTTTACCGTTCTCGCGGTTCCGTTCCGTTTTTTGGTTAAAAACATTTTTACCTGAGTCTTAGGCCGTCGACGGCTGTCCGGCCACAAAATGGCTACAGGTTTTAAAAAATGCCCAAAATGCGCGAGAAATATGTCTATCACAGACCCACACCAGGACTGTGTACTTTGCCTTGGTGAGGGTCATGAGGTGAAAAATTGTCCCTTATGCGCTACGATGACCTCGAAAGGTCGACGTCTACGGCTGGACAAAATGGAGCAGCTATTCAAGATTCAACTAGTTACTGCTCCATCTACTTCCAAACAATCGTCTCCGGCTGGATCGATTAGAAAAGTAGTATTGAAAAAACGTCACTCAGGTGAGTCGGGAGACGCTCCATTTTCCTCCCCCTCACCATCGTCCAAGGCCTCAACATCGGGCAGTGAGAAAGCCCGCGAAAAAGACAAACATCACCATCGGCATCGTAGGCCGCATACGGCATCACCTACCCCGATAGCCGGTGAGCCATCGACAGATGACGGGGCACCGTCCAAGAAACCCCGGCTCAAAGGTAAGGCTTCCGAGCCATCGACAAGGCGATCCTCGCCGATTCCGGCGGAAGGAACCGTACCTCCTCAGGGCTCTGAGGTTGTACTGATGTCGCCACCACCGCCTCCCCCCATGGGTGCTCTGTTCACACCATCCATGCGGGCGGAACTTGACGTTTATATACGCCAAGCGGTTCAGGATGCCTTTGTGGAAGCGATGCCACGACCGACTACTCCTCTCCTGCCATCGACACCGGCCTTCATACCATCGCCGATTCCATCGCCAGTACACGCGATGCCGATGCCGAGGAAATCACCATCAACGATGCCGTCGGTTCCAGGACTGGTACCATCCAGGGCGCAACCAGCGGTGCCTTTGATGTCGATGCCCCAGATTCCATCGATGCCAATGCGGCCATCGACCTCGATGGCACAGCCGGTACCATCTCATGATACGTCCATTTTTCAACCTCTGATGGAAAAATTGGACTCACTTATATACGCTCTTTCCTCTGCACCTCAACATCCAGGTTCTGATCTCCATCAGGAACCGTTACCAGGCCCCTCAGGTGTCATACCACCCATCAGGCCACAAACACCACTCTCTGACACTCCTTTTAAGCCTTCTAGGCCTATAGAACATCCTCTGGACTCTAGTGACTCAGAATATTCATCAGGGGAAGATATCCTCTCTGAGCCCTCACCACCAGAGGATAGAAGAAAATCACCACCGGAGGATCTTTCCTTCTCGAATTTTATAAAGGAAATGTCTGAAACAATTCCCTTCTCCCTCCTTTCAGAGATAGACAGCAGACAAAAAACTTTGGAAGTTCTCCAATTCGTAGATCCTCCTAAGGAAATTCTTGCCATTCCAGTCCATGAGGTCCTACAAGAATTGATGTACAGAATGTGGGAGCACCCTGGGTCTGTGGCAGCGGTCAATAAGCGTGCTGATGCCACTTATCTGGTACAGCCCATCCCAGGGTTTCAAAAAACACAATTACCCGCATCAGTCAGTGGTGGTCGAGTCGGCCCAAAAGAAGGCCAAGAGGTTAAAACAGCATGCCTCTACACCTCCTGGTAAGGATAACCGGTTCCTGGACAATCTAGGAAGAAAAATATTCCAAGCTGCCATGCTGGTATCTAGAATAAATTCTTACCAGCTCTTTATGAATCAGTACCAGCGAGACCTGTGGAAACAGGTAGAAACACTGTCACACCAGTTACCTGACCAGTTTCAGGACGGATTACTAAAACTCGTGCACAAAGGCCTGGAGGCGGGTAAACACGAGGTTCGAGCAACATATGATTCCTTTGAAACAGCCTCCCGACTGTCAGCGTCAGGAATCACAGCCAGAAGATGGGCCTGGTTGAAATCATCGGAGCTGAGACCAGAGGTACAAGAGCGCTTGGCAGACTTGCCTTGCCTTGGAGAAAACCTCTTTGGGGATAAAGTTAAAGAGGCGGTGGCGACAATTAAGGATCACACTGAGACCCTTAAACAACTATCTCAGCTGCCGCAAGAAGTACACCAACCTTCTAGGAGGCTTCCAAGAAGAGAACCAAGGAAACCATATTACCGCCCTCGGCGGTATTATCCCCCAGCAGCCAGACCCAGACAGCAAAGGCCTACTCAAAGGTCACAACCTCGCCAGAGACCTGCCAGACCTCAACAGCCTCCACCTGCAGCGTCCACGTCTGGATTTTGAAATCCAACCAGAGAGCATGAGTCATTCCAAAAATCCTTGCCCACAATTACCTGTCGGAGGCCGAATTTCTCATTTCCATCAAAATTGGAACTCCATCACGACAGATCAATGGGTACTCTCAATTGTATCTCAAGGGTACCACTTGGATTTCCTCACTGTACCAAACGACAATCCTCCTATCCCATCTTGGACAGTGTCTTATCATTACACAATTCTACAAGTAGAATTATCCACCCTACTGACTGCCAAGGCCATAGAAAAAGTTCCCAGGCCTCAGTGGGGCAGAGGATTCTACTCCCGATATTTCCTCATTCCAAAGAAAACCGGGGGCCTACGCCCAATCCTAGATCTCAGAAATCTCAACAAATTTCTAAAGAAAGAAAAATTCAGGATGGTGTCATTAGGCACCATGCTACCTCTTCTTCAAAAAGGAGATTGGCTCTGCTCTCTGGATCTTCAAGACGCTTATGCTCACATTCCCATTTTTCCTCCTCATCGACAGTACCTGCGATTTCTGGTGGAAGGTCAGCACTTCCAATATCGAGTACTGCCTTTCGGCCTAGCCTCAGCACCTCGAGTGTTCACAAAGTGTCTTGCAGTAGCGGTGGCACATCTTCACAAGCAAAGAGTACATGTGTTTCCCTACTTGGACGATTGGCTAATCAGAAGTCAAACACAAAACGGTGCTCTCACTTCTCTCCATCTCACAATGCAGTTACTTCACTCCTTGGGGTTTCTCATCAACTACGAGAAATCCCATCTCACACCATCTCACCAGTTACAGTTCATAGGTGCAGATCTCAATACTATCACAGCAAAAGCTTTTCTTCCAAGAGACCGTGCTCAGGCACTCGTCCTCTTAGCACAATCAGTTCGCAATCAATCTCGAGTTACAGCTCATCAGTGCCTCACCCTACTCGGACACATGGCCTCCACAGTTCATGTAACTCCCATGGCCAGACTGACCATGCGCCTACCGCAATGGACACTCAAATCTCAATGGATTCAAGCCATTCAACCATTGTCCACTCCCATTCGTATCACACCAGATCTAAGATCATCTCTTCTCTGGTGGACATCCGTAATCAACTTGCTCAAAGGCCTGCCTTTTCAGCAACCAGTTCCACAAGTGACTTTAACAACAGATGCATCCACCTTGGGGTGGGGTGCGCACATTGCTCACTTAAAGACGCAAGGCACGTGGACAAAACAAGAAGCCTCTTTTCAAATAAACTTCCTGGAGCTTCGAGCTATACGCTATGCTCTACATGCGTTCAAGGACTGCCTTTCACACAAGACTGTTCTGATCCAAACGGACAACACAGTAGCCATGTGGTACATCAACAAGCAGGGTGGTACGGGCTCGTACCTCCTTTGCCAGGAAGCAGCTCAAATATGGGACTGGGCCCTAGCACACTCAATTCTACTACGGGCCACCTACCTAGCAGGCATCCACAACACAGTAGCGGATCGCCTCAGCCGCCACTTTCAACCACACGAGTGGTCCCTCGACCCAGCGATAGCAACCAAGATATTTCAACGCTGGGGTCAACCAACAATAGATCTCTTTGCGTCACCTCTGAACTACAAAGTGAACAATTACTGCTCTTTCCTCTTCCGGCAGAACAACTTACCAAAGGACGCGTTTGCTCGCCATTGGAACTCAGGCCTGTTATACGCGTATCCACCAATACCGCTCATAACCAAAACATTAGTAAAGCTACAACAGGACAAGGGGTCCATGATACTCATAGCCCCATATTGGCCTCGACAAGTATGGTTCCCCACACTGCTAGATCTCTCAGTCAGGGATCCCATTCGCCTGGGAGTAGCTCCCAATCTCATAACTCAGGAACAGGGTCAGTTGCGCCATCCCAACCTTCAATCCCTGTCCCTGACAGCATGGATGTTGAAAGCTTGATCTTGCAACCATTCAACCTTTCAACTAATATATCTCAGGTACTAATAGCTGCACGTAAACCTTCCACTAGAAAGAATTATTCCTACAAATGGAAAAGGTTTACTTTATGGTGCACTCAGAAAGATTTAGATCCTTTCACTTGCCCCACTACCACGCTACTAGATTACCTTTACCATCTCTCAGACTCTGGTCTTAAGACGTCATCTGTAAGGGTACACTTAAGTGCAATCTCAGCTTATCATAACAAGCTAGGTGATGCGCCTCTCTCCACACAGCCTCTCGTCAGTAAATTCATGAGAGGCCTAACTCACATTAAACCTCCAATTCATTCCCCAAGCATTCAATGGGACCTAAACGTAGTATTAACTAGGCTCATGCGTTCCCCATTTGAACCCATAAATACCTGTGACCTTAAGTACCTAACTTGGAAAACGGTCTTTCTTATAGCCATTACATCAGCTAGAAGGGTCAGTGAATTACAAGCACTAGTCACATACGAACCTTTTACAAAGTTCCTACATGACAGGGTAGTCCTCCGGACACATCCAAAGTTCCTTCCTAAAGTTGTCACGGAATTTCATTTGAACCAATCCATAGTTTTACCAACATTCTTTCCTAGGCCTCATTCCCATCAAGGTGAACGAGCCTTACACACTTTGGACTGTAAGCGTGCGTTATCCTTCTATTTAAACCGCACTACAGCCCAAAGAAAATCCAGTCAGCTGTTTGTATCCTATGATCCAAACAAACCAGGTAAAGCAGTGGGTAAGCATACTCTGTCAAACTGGCTTGCAGATTGCATTCAATTTTGTTATAGAAAAGCAGGCCTTACTCTTCAAGGGCGAGTAAAAGCACATTCAGTCAGAGCAATGTCAACCTCAGTAGCACACCTTCGCTCTGTACCTATTCTGGACATTTGTAAAGCAGCAACCTGGAGTTCTCTTCACACTTTTGCAGCTCACTACTGTCTAGACAAAGAAGGAAGACAAGATTCAGCCTATGGACAATCTGTCTTAAAGAACTTGTTTCCAGTATAATCCCAACTCCTTCTACGTCCAACCTGCTGTGATCTTCGGCTGATTCATTCCATCAACAATACTTCACTGTTGCTACATGACAAATTGACTCAGCCTCTAGCTTGCTAATCACCCATATGTGAGGACTAGCATCCTGCTTGTCCTGGGATAAAGCACAATTGCTTACCTTGTAATAGGTGTTATCCCAGGACAGCAGGATGTAGTCCTCACGAAACCCACCCGCCACCCCGCGGAGTTGGGTCCGATACGTTTTTTTATTTTATTTTTGGCTAACGCTATTGCTACAAACCAAGACTAAAGGGAGACCCCTGTGGCAGGGAATATCATAGCATGCTGGGCATGCTCAGTAGGCACACTGGTGCCAGTCAAAAGTTTCATAGAAACTTTTACAGAAGTTTTCCGTACATAGGGCTCCATTACTGATGTCACCCATATGTGAGGACTACATCCTGCTGTCCTGGGATAACACCTATTACAAGGTAAGCAATTGTGCTGATTACCAGGTCAGTGCAAATGCTGCTGCATGACTGTACTTCCTTGCTCCTTCTAGCTTCAGCATTACATGGACAGCCATAGTTGCATATCCTGTGCTACTTTTCAATTGTGTCTCTGTATACCACAGGACAACTCTATGTTGGTAACCCAAAATGGAACAACTATCTGTCAACCAAGTCTTTCATACCTCAATCTGAAGATTTGGATTTTGAACGCTCAGCAATTGCTTATTTCTCCTTGTCTAGAACAATCAAAACATTTTTTTGTTCTAGCTAGAATGCAGTCCACCAGAGAGTGTTATGCTTTCCCATAGATCGGATATTCCAAATGGTAGAAACAAAAAACCTTCAACCCACTTTCTTGCAAGTCCAAGCACTTGCTAATGTACCTGACTCAGGTCTACCTCACTGCTGATGAAAGTATAGCTCAACGTCTTAGTGATTTCCACATTAAAGTACCTGCTAAATCCATCTCAACTCATCCATTGATATCTGGCTTTGCAAAAGGCTTGTGCTGCATTTAGGCCTCTGCACAACTACTTCTGCCTCCATGTGACTTGAATGTTGTTCTTTTTCAACTCATGGGGCCACCCTTTTGATTCAGTGCAATGGAAGTAGTGTTCCTCACATTAGTTATCTCAGCTACGAGAATCTGCAAACTTCAAGTTAATGTCCACTATATGCAATACATAGTTGTTTTTTTTGTGATTGTGTAGTCCTCCCTGCTCAACAAAATATTTTCAGCAAAGGTTATCTTAACTTTCCATATCAATCCATTATGTTATCTACCCCTTTTTCTGGCACCGTGTGTCCATACAGGAGGAAGAATCTTTCATATCTTAGATTATAGAAGTGTCTTCATCTGGTAAAAGAAAAGAACTCATTCAAATTGCCAGGCTTCTCATCTATTGGTTAAATGCAACACTAATCTCCTTTCCAATTGATAACACAAAAGAAAAACTCTAGCAAACCAAATTTCCCATGGTTTAATGATAGGCTTCATCTCTTAAGAACAGATCTTAGGAAAAAAGAACGTATCTGGTTAAAGCAAAAAAACTTGCATACTAAAATGGATTTTTCCGACACTTTAAAGCTATACAGAAAAGAAGTTAACTTAGCAAAAAAACATTATTATGCGGAGAAGATCGCAAAAGCTAACAACGATCCTGCTGTACTATTTAACATAGTTAAAACATTAACAGCAGATCGTACCTCGACTAATTCAGAAATTACAAATGAAACCTGTAACCAAATTGCAAATTTTTTTCAAGGAAAAATTGAAACAATAACCCAAGAATTCAGCAATCTGTCGTAGCCCAACTATGAACAGAAAGCTTTTAATGTGGAATGGTCTGAGTTTCAGTCAATTTCTTCGGATAGCATACAAAAAATTGTGAGCAAACAAAAAGTTTCCAATTCGCCTTTTAACTCTTGTCCAGGTTCATTGTTCAGAGGCATCATTGAGAATTATCCTGATTATATATGCCAAATTTTTAACCAGTCATTAGAATCGGGAAAATTCCCAGATGCGCTGAAACAAACCTCAGTATTGCCTATAATGAAGAATAACTCTCATCCATTTTCGGAATTCTCAAATTTGAGACTTATAGCCTCTTTATCATCTTTAGCAAAAACTCTGGAATCCGTTGTTCTATTCCAACTTAAAGAGTACTTGAATGAACATAGTATTTTAAACCCTAATCAACACGGATTTCGTAAGGGCTATTCCACGGAAACCTTTCTTCTTTCTTCCTTCGATACGTTCTTTAGAGGTTTTGACTCCTACACAGATTATTTGGTAATCTTTTTTGATATATCAGCTGACACCTTGGACCATAAAATGTTACTATCCATTTTACATTATATAGGACTTTGTTCCACAGTACTGAATTGGTTTAAAAGCTTTCTTGAACACCATCATTGTCAAATTAATATAGGTTCTCATTCTTCTTAACATTACTCCCAATCTACAGGTGTACCTCAGGGTTCATCGTTATCACCAATATTGTTCAATATCTACCTGCTTCCCTTGTGTCATATTCTTTCATCATTGAATATACAGTATAAGATCTACGCTGATGACATTCAACTCTTTGTACCGTATAAATCTTCTTGGACAGAAACATTGGCAATGGTGCAGTTATATATAAGTACCATCGAAAAATGGATGGCTCATAACCGTTTAAAATTAAACAAAAAGAAAACAGAAATTCTTCTACTGAGCTTTATATCAAATTCTAATAATGTTCCTCCTGCAAATATTAAGCTGGGAAAAGATACCATCCAAATTACCAAAATCGCCCAGAATGTGGGAGTTTGGATCGATTCAAACTTATCACTTTCACAACACATTTCTAAGGTTGTGAAAAATTCATTTTTTAAATTACATGTGGTAAAAAGATTAAGATCTTTATTATTCTTTAATGATTTTAGATCAGTCTTGCAAGCTTTAATTCTTTCCGGCATAGACTACTGCAATGGTCTATATCTAGGCTTACCCGAATCCACCATTAAACCACTTCAAATTATTCAAAATTCTGCAGCAAGACTACTTACAGCTACCCCGATGAGGCAACACATTTCCCCAGTTTTACAGAAACTACATTGGTTGCCGGTGAAGTACCGAATAAAATATAAGATTCTCAATCTTATTCACTCACTACTAAACAATATGGATTCTACTTGGCTTTGTTCTGAACTTAGAATTTATAAACCTTCTAGGGATCTTAGATCAAAAGGAAAAAATCTTCTGGAAGTCCCTTCAGTAAAAAAGGCCATCTTAAACGTCACCAGACAAAGAGCATTCTCAGTTGCGGGACCTATACTGTGGAACGCCTTGTCAGACCCCTTAAGGCAAATTTACAATAAAAAAGAATTTTAAAAAGCCCTAAAAACTCATTTTTTCAATGAAGCTTTCAGTAATCTAGATACTGTTTAGACCTTGGATAGGTTAGTCGCTTAGCTGTTGAATTATAATCAAATAAGCTTTGTAAATTGTTTTGTTTTAATTATTTATTTATAATTTAATGTTAAAGTTACTCCTATTTCTTATTTTTATTTTTGTTGGATATTGATCATGATGTTTTAATGTAATTTTGCATTTGTTTTTTTAGTTTTATCTCATTTGTGTTTTTATTTTAATTTTATTTTATTTTTATAAAATTTACGTTATTTTAATTTTCTTTGAAAATATTGTAAACCGTTTCGGTCATCTCTTGTACTTGGTGAAACGGTATATAAATGTATTAAATAAATAAATAAATAATCAGCTTGACATGACAGTCGCCTACTATATGTTGTTCACCATCTTAGCAGGATTGTAGATAACAGACTTAGTTGAACCTCATCAACTCAGAGCTCTGATCTTTGTGGTGGCTCATGTTAAAGTAGTATCCTTCGATTATGTGTGCAAAGCTGCAACTTGGTTATCAGTTCACATCTTTATGTTCCATTGCTGTCTGAACTGCCTCTCAAAGACTGATGGTAACTTTGGACAAGCAGTTTTCTGTGATCTGTTCTAGCAGTAGTCTACTCTCCATGAAGGAATCTGGGTTGCTTACTCAGTAAATGCTCTGCTGCAACCCTAAGCTTGGGATTCCCCACAGATCATGGCTAATTTATCCTGCTTATCGACGGAAAAAGCAAAGTTTGCTTACCATAAATGGTGCTTTCCATAGCTAGTAGGATGAATTCACCATGAGATGCCCCCTTCCCTGGAGAGTTGACTACATAGATAGATAGAGATATATCTATATAATCTATATTTATTTATTTATTTATATTTGCTTTGATATAGTCTGAGGAGGTTCTCAACGTAACGCCCACACAAGAATTCCCATATATGCTCAGTAGAGCTCAAAGCTCTGCTAGCTTGGAGAGACAAGTCCATTCAGTGCTGTCAGATGATGTCACCCATAAATCATGGCTAATTCATCCTGCTATCTACAGAAAACACCATTTAGGGTAAGCAAATTTTGCTTTCTGCCTACACTTGAACGTCCATTTTCTATGTGCAAAACTTAGTACCGATACAGTAAGGAGTTTTGTGTGCAGAAAATATGCATTCTTAAATGGGAGTACTGTTTAGCATCCCATGAAAGTGAGAACACTAAGCAGTACTCCCCAAAGAAAAGAGACTGCATTTGGCCAGCATACCTTTCTTAGCGCTGGAAATGTAACTCCTGGGTCAGAGCTGGAAAGAGGGGAGAAAAAGTTTAAAAAATGTTTTAAAATGTCCACAGATAAGTACTGACTTGACCGAGTAAATGATGGCAGCTGCCACCATTTATCCGGATGGCTCTGTACATATCCAGCTAAGTAGCAGCTGCCACCACTTAGCTGGATAAGTACTGACTTATCCAGTTATCTGACAAAGGGTAACAGCTGCCAGATAGCTGGATAAATTAGTACTTATCTGGCGCGGTTCACCACTATATAGCTGGATAAATACTTATCCAGCTAAGTAGCGGTAAACCACACCAGATTGATGGATATGTACTGACTACCCACGCCAGATAGCCATATAAATCAGTATTTGTCCAGCAAAGTAGCGGCAGCTGCCATAACTTAAGGCCTGACAGGGATGTCTTCCTGAGTTAAAATGTATGTTCGACCTCTGTCGAACATATATTTTACAATTTTTTGCACATTTTTAACTCTTGCTGCATTTGCATAGTATTAGCTTTCTAAGCATTGGGAGTTAAAAAAAAAATAATCTGAGCATTAAAATGTACGCTGAAAACCTGCGCTCATTTTCTTAATGCTCAGATTATTGCATTGGCCTGTTAATTTGTTGTGAGATGTTCTCTCACAACTTGTTTTGCTTAATTATTGATCATTGACCAGGTACAAAGGGCTTAATAATGTAAATCAGGTACAGGTCCTAAAAATTAACTACCAGACATAAGAACATAAGGCTTGCCATACTGGGTCAGACCAAGGGTCTATCAAGCTCAGTATCCCGTTTCCAACAGTGGGCAAGCCAGGGACAAGTACCTGGCAGGATCCCAAGGGGGTAGATAACTCCAAGCTGCTGCTTATCTCAAGAATAAACAGTGGATTTCTGTAACTCTCCCTTAATAATGGTTAATGAACATTTGCTCCAGGAACTTGTCCAAACCTTTTTTAAATGCAGTTATACTAATAGCGTTGACCACATCCTCTGGCAATGAATTCCAGAGCTTAATTATGCATTGAGGAAAAATATATTTCTCTTATTAATTTTAAATGTATTACAAAGTAACTTTATTGTGTGTACCCTGGTTTTTGTACTTTTCGAAAGAGTAAAAAACAGATTAACATTTACTTGTTCCATTCCACTCATTATTTTATAGACTTCTATCATATCTCCCCTCAGCAGTCTCTTCTCCAAGCTGAAGAGTCCTAACCTCTTTAGCCTTTCTTCACAGGGGAATTGTTCCATCCCCTTTATCATTTTGGTTGCTCTTCTCTGTACCTTCTCCATCGCAATTATCCCCTTTATCATTTTGGTCACCCTTCTCTGTATCTTTTCTAATTCTGCTATATCTTTCTTAAGATGTGGTGACTGGATCTGAACACAATACTCAAGATGAGGTGACACCATGGAGTGATACAGAAGCATTATGGTATTCTCTGTTTTATTCTCCATTCCTTTCCTAATAATCCCTAGCATTCTATTTGCTTTCTTGTCTGCTGCTGCTGTTGCTGCACACTGAGCAGAAGATTTTAACGTATTTTCAACGATGACACCTAGATCCTTTTCCTGAGTGGTGATTCCTAATGTGGAACCTTTCATTTTGTAGCTATAATTTGGGTTACTCTTCCCTAAGTGCATCCCTTTGCACTTGTCCACATTAAATTTCATTTGCCATTTGTGTGCCCAGTCTCCCAGTTTTGCAATGTTCTCTTGCAATTTCTCACAATCCTTTTGTGATTTAACAACTTTGAATAATTTTGTGTCATTGGCAAATCTGATCACCTTCACTTGTTGTTCCTGTTTCCAGTTAATTTATAAATATAATAAAAAGAATCAGTCCCAGAACAGTTTCCTGGGGCATTCCACTATTAACCTTTTTCCAGTGGGAAAATTTACCATTTGCCCATACTCTGTTTTCTGTCTTTTAACTAGTTGGCAATCTACAATAGGACACTGCCACGTATCCCATGACTTTCTAATTTTCTAAGAAGTCTCTCATGATGAACCTTGTCAAATGCTTTCTGGAAATCCAGATGCATTATATCAACTTGCTCACCTTTATCCACATGTTTGTTTACACCTTCAAAAAAATGTACCAAATTGGTGAGACAAGACTTCCCTTAGCTAAATCCATGTTGGCTTTCTCCCATTAAACTATGTTTATCTATATGTTCAGCAATTGTGGTCTTTATGATACTTTCTACCATTTTACCTGGCAAATTTCTAAGGGAGCAGGGAATTATTTTATATGTGTCTGGCAATGACCTTCAAAACACTACAGTTAATCTACCTATATCTTCATAGTTATCCAACTTAACTCTTGTTTTGAATCAGATTCCTTATGTATAAAATCTGCCACAAATTACTCCTATCAAACACCATTACCATGTAACATTAAAATATATAAAACCAAATAAAAATAGATAAGGTCTAGTAAATAGATAAGCTATAGCAAGGTCAATGGACAGAGTATAGTAAAGAAGCCTGCATCGCTTGCTATGACCTCTGGAGTCCTCTCCCAGTTGCTGCTGGGTAGAATATGCAGATGAGCCTTCTGGTCCTCTTCTGCTGCAAGTGGTACAGAGCTTCTGGAAGTTGAGGCTGTGGAGTTCGAAGCCTGGATTGCTTGCTATGACCTCTGAAATCCTCTCCTGGGGGATGCTGGGTAGAATATGCAGATGAGCCTTCCGGTCCTCTTCTGCTGCAAGTGGTACAGAGTTTCTGGAAGTTGAGGCTGTGGAGTTCGAAGCCTGGATTGCTTGCTATGACCTCTGAAATCCTCTCCCGGGGGATGCTGGGTAGAATATGCAGATGAGCCTTCCGGTCCTCTTCTGCTGCAAATGCTGTAGGTGCAGTTATAACCTTTGTGTAGGAAGGAATGGAAGGAGCTCATTCTAACCAGCCTGTGTTTGGTAGGAGGTGGGGAAACTGATTCTACATTGCTGAATATCTGATGGCGAGAGGGTTGTTGAACTCTGCTTAGAAATTCCATAGTCTTGTCCTGTGGATCATAGCTGGATCCCCCACCAAGATGCTAATATTGAAATGGAGCAAAGACCCAAAGAGCACTGTGGGAGAAAGGGAAATTCTTGGAACATACAGTGCAAGTTTAGCAGCTTGTGGATATTGTACAACTTCTGCCTTGTGGTGGCTGTAAAAAAAAAAAATTGTCTAGTTTCATTGATAACACTTCCTCTGCAAAAATGTACTTCTGTAAATAAGAAAATAAATAGAAGTTGTGGGTCAGTGAGGGAAAATTAATTTGATTCATTCCTGATGTGTGCATTTATAATTTTATATATATATATATATTTATTTATTATTATTTTTTTTTTTTAAAGAACTTTTTTGTTCTGGTTGTCTCTTGCTGAAAGACTTCCAGTTCTCTTCCCAGAGCTCTGGTACCGTTCCTGGAAGGTCCACACAGAATCCTTGTCTTGCATTTCCCCCTCTGAGCAGAGAAATTCTTCTCTGGGAGTCTTGGTGCACACTTGTACCTCTGAGCAAGCGTGATGACTCTGTGCATCTTTCTCCTGCTCAGTGGCTGGCTGTGTGTGTGTGTGTGTGTGTGTGTGTGTGTGTGTACACACTTGGGGGGGGGGGAGGGAGCAGCCTTTGATTTTTTTTTTTTTTTTTTTTTTGCTGAGAAGTGCGAGGAAGGCAGGCGAGGTGTAAATTGCATGACAGGCCGCCTCGGTGCAGGTGAAAATGAAAAGCTCTCCCGCCTTTCTGCCAGCGGGTTTCAAGTTTCAGCTGCCACTAGATACAAAATGCAACACTTTGCTTTTTATCTTTTGTTATCTGTGTCATTCTGTCCTGCTCCCCTCTCCTCTCTTGTTCTTTTTCTCTTTGTTTTCTTTCCCTTTTCATCTCTGCTTTATTTTTCTTCCTCTTTCCTCACTTTATTCTCTTTCCTCCCCTTTCTGTTTCTCTTTCCTTCTTATTTTTGTTTTCATCCCTCCCCCCAATAATCTTTTCATTTCACTGTATTGTCATTAGAAGAGCAGAGGCCAAGGTAATTCAAACTGATAATGCCCAAAGCCTGCATGTAATTTCCTAAGGGTGGGTAGCCATTTTGACAATAATCTGAGCACCTCCACCCTGGGCTGGTGATGCAGTTTGCATTGTTCAGAGCTTCAGCTGAGTGTCTGTGCAGTTTGACAAACCCTGTGGGTAATTTTAAGACAGGTAGTTTGCCGCAATAATGAAATCAAAAGCGCATGCATGCTTTTGGTTTCATCATTGCCCACTGAAAAACTATCCACAGAGAATTGCACTTGCTTTCTCTGTGGGTAATTTTTCTGTCAGAAACATTGTGTGTAGATTTGAATATACAAAATGTATCCATTGATCCATCTCCCATCATCTCCCTGAACCCATGAATGCCTCTTAACAATGTGCGGCAAGTTTGCCTGCATTGTAGAGCAATAATCAAAGCCTCCATTTCCCCAAGTAAAACATTGTTTTAGTACCTGCGGAAATGGCTTTGATTATTGCCCTCAGTTTGACTTGGATCAGATCCCAAAGGGCTTAACTTTTGCTTCACCAAATACCAAGCTAAATGCAGCTCTGCTCTGATTCCCATTTACTGACGCGACTTGGCATCTGGAATAGGAGAGATGCGCGAGTCATACACTTAATTGACATCTAACTGCTGTTAGAAAGTCATAGGTTAGTAGGCAGAGCTGTAGAGCGAGGGAGTTTGCTCAGATCTGTTTTTCCTTTCAATTTCATCTGAATAATGTAAACAAAATCTGTTCCTGTTTCACCCTTAGGTTTTTACCCATATCACTTTCATCTCTTGTTTTTTCTTTCGACTTGATTTCTGGAACAGCAATCTTGCTGGTTTGCCAGATTCTACAGTCGGACTGCTCCTTATTCTCATGCACATTCCCCATCCCCCCCTCCTTTGACTGGAGCCATATAACCCTACTTCTTCTCGCTATAGACTTTTGAAAATGTTATTTTCCTCACACTGCATTTATGCTCTTGTTCATCGCACCTCCATCCCTTCCTTTTGTTTTCATTCTCAAACTCCTCTTGTTCTCCTCCCACTCTAGCCAGCATTCTCGCTTCCCTGCTTTTGCTTTTCTTCCTTTTACACTTCGGAACAGACTACCATCATCCATTCAAGATGCCCCCCACCCCCTTCTTCAGTTTCATACATTCCTGAAGGTTCATCTATTCAAATTTGCCTGTTCTGGTACTTAATTTCTTTAATTACCATTTCCACTTTATTTCCTGATTATTGCATTTCACAACTTCTGTGTACTGCTACTGCTATTATGCACTTTTTATTTGAGGTGCGTCAATGAAGGGCACCATAGAAATGCTGAAAGTTAACACATAACCTTGTTAATGAGCTGTGCAAATTCTGGTCAGCCCTCATCACAAGCCCACAGGAAGATCACATTTACAAGTATCAAACAGTAGCTTAAAGAATCTTAACTACTCCTGAATTGTCAAACTTCATTCCAAACCAGGTTAAATTGTATTAAGAAAATGAAACAAATATCTGAGCTCGGTCAGCTTAATGTTAGATTCATTGTATGTTCTGCAAGCCAGTGACAGCTCCCAAATGACCCTCAGTGTGGCTTCCTGCCTCTTTTCCCCATTAAGCACTCTTTCCCTCTCACCTTCCCTGGAGGCTTGCTATTGGCAATGCCTCTGAAAAGCTGTTCTGTTTTCTTCTAGCCCTGATGGTTGTTAGTGAGTTTGAGGCACGTGGTGACTGAACCTCTCCCATGCTGTTCTTGGCAGACTATGAGAACTGCACAAGGTTCAGGCAGTGTGTGGCCCAGACTGACTGAGAGCCTCCTGGTACCAGAAGAAAACAGAACACCTGGTTCAGAGGTGGTGCTAGCATCAAGCTTCTGGAAAGGTGGGGTGGTTAAGAAATCTGGGGGAGAGCTATCTTGGAGGATATAGGGATTGTAATGATCTCGGCATCAGTGGGCCCTTTGTGCTATGGCATGGTTGGCACAGCCTAGCAGGCAAGCCCAGACTGGAGCTTCACTTTTATACCAGTCGCCTTACCCCCAGGCTGAGCCCCTGTGTTCTAGTGCATGGCAGGACTTAGATGGGTCCTTAGGGCGGTGAGGCAGACAAGAGTCTAATAACAGACTGAGATCAAGGCTGGCAGCAGACAGGAGATACCGGAAACAGGCAGCAGACAAGGCAATAGTCAGATCCAGGCGGCAAACAAGGAATGGTCAAGGTCCAAGCAGAGGTCAGAAGCCAGAAGAGAAATCTGAGGGGGAGACAAAACAAGGACAAAGACAGAGACCACAGAGACAAGGACATGGCTGGGCCAGGAGGCAGGGATAAGGCAGGACAAGAGCAATCCGAGGACCAGGCAAGGCGGATGGAAACGCTGAGACAAGGCAAGGAGGCAGGAACATGGCAGGAACTCGGGAGCAAGACAAGAATGCAGGAACGAAGGCAATGCACACTGAGTCACAAAGCACATCAGGAGACTTGTTGCTGAGGTGTCAGAAGCTCCTCTGCAGGGGCCTTTTAAGGAGGAAGTCCAGTGATATCATCAAGGAGCACCGTGGCTGGATTCCTGCCGCAGGCCCTTTAAGAAAGGCAGTGTTGGGCATGCGTGTGCTCCTAAGAAGAGGCCAAGGAGCGGCGGCATAGCATGTTATTCACTGGCGGCGTTACAGCCATGCAAGATTGCTAGCGGCGTCAGTGGTGAGTGAGGCGGCTTGTGGGGCCGTCCTGTGAGCCGTTGAATGTAACAGGGATGGAGACAGAACAGGATGGTGGAGGCAGGTGCGGGTTGAGGCTGGCTGGGATGGGTTTGTGTGAGTGGGAGATTGTGTTGGAGGAAATGAGCTAGGGGAGGGAGAAAAAAAAAGAGTACGAGGTGGAGGTGGGCTGAGGGGGGAATGAGAGACTGTGAGTGGAGGGAGATATGTTAAGGAGGAGAGTGCAAGCATTGGGAAGCAGACTTCGTTTTTGTTGCACAAGTTGCTCTGAGTGTGTTGTATCATCAGAGGGAGATCTTTTCCAAGCCAGCTATGTCATCAGAAGGAGGATCCCCTTGCCCAGGGCACTAACTGTTTTGTCTGGTGATGATCCTGGAACTCTCATTGATATGTTTTTGCCAAAGTGATCCCTGCTTGAAAAATAATGATGGTCACTGATTTGTTTATGAGTCCAGCCACAGAGGATTTCACATTCTCTCAGATTTACAGTATATCCAATTATATAGCTCTCATTTATAATGGGTTGAAAATAATTTTTAGGAGATGCATTGAATTTGAATTTTGTGTTTTTTTTTCCTTTGCCATTTTGCCTATAACTTTGGAGCTGTGGGTTAGAAGTGTTAGCTTTTTCGTGCCTGTGTGGCTATTGAGATGCTTTCAGGCGAGAGGCAAGTTTTTGCAGGGCTGATGGTTTTAACACAGAGAAGTGGCACACCAAGCTTTGGACCAATGTGTGTACATTACAACTCTGAGCACAAAAAGGATTTTCTTCTTGATACCTTGATAGAGTGTAATGTGGTGGCCAGATAGGAGCGGTGTTAAGTCTGAAGATGGTGTCTGCTTTCTTGGCCACATGAGGGTATATGGATGTCATCGCTAGACGGGAAAACAATGACACAGTACACCAGGGCTTCCCAAACTGTGGGTCGGGACCCCAAATGGGGGTCATACATCCTTCAGTTGGGGTCACAAGTGCCTCAAGTGGCAGCACTCTTTAGGTGCCAGCAGCATTGGGGCCTGTAAATAAGCACACACTCATAGGCTGTGCAGTGGCACAGGCCTTGCATGAGTTTCTGTAGTTGCAGGAAGCTCTTTGCAAGGAGGGATCAGGGCAACTGCAGGGCCTGATGTGATCTGCATGCGGCAGCAGCTTGGGACCAGCCATGAAAGAAGGGGACCAAGAGAAAAATATTGCCCCTGTCATCAGCCTGCTCTCTCTTCCCACTGTTATCATCCACCTTTTGCCCAGAGCCCAAAGTAAAATTTTAGCATTGACTCTGGCCAGTGAGATGTTTGGAAGAGGGGCTATTTGAAGAAAGGGATGAGAGGCAAGAGGTTTTTTTTGTGTGTTGGATAAGTTGGGGAGGGATTACTTCTGGAGAGAGAGAGAAGGAATGACAGAAGATCAACTGAGGGATGGACAAAGAATGGAGATGTGAAAAAAGGGGTGGATGGAGGAGATGAAGCTGGAAGGTTTGAGAGAGAGAGAATGAGAGGGAACGGATGACAGATTCAACTGGGAGATGTGAAAAGGACTGGAAGAGGTGAGAGAGATGGGGTGGGCTGGGGAGTGAGAGATACAGAGATTGGGAGAGGGGAGGAGGTTAAGAGAGGGCATTAGATGGAGTACAGGAAGGGTGAGAGAGAGAGAGTTTGATGGGAGGGGAACTGTATCACTGCTAATTTGTTTTGGTCATCCTCTGGGCATACTTGGGAACTCTCTGGATTTGGCCTGGAGACTCCAGAATTCTGAATGAATTGTTGGGTCTCCGGGCCAACACCCGATACCTCCGGGTGCTCTGCTGCAGAAGGCCGGAAGAAAAAGGGTCTGGAGCAGCGTAGGCTCAAGGAAGGAAGAACGTCAGCACCTGTGCCTCAGGAAAATGACATGAAAAGCGAGATGAGCAGGAGCATTGCCCTCCCCCACGGGAAATAAAAAACTGCAGATGCCAGGAGGAGGAGCAACAGCATAGGGCCGGGGGCTAAAAATAAAACAAGGGCAGAGCAGCCCGACACTGCAGGAGGAGGAGGAGGAAGTGCAGCACATGTCCTGCGGCCTGGGGAAAAAGGAGGCTCCTGTGGCTAATAAGAATCGAGGCGAGAAGAGTGCATATGTGTGTGGAAGAGGGAGAGAAGTAAATGAGTGTGTGTGAGTGTATTCATTTATGGGCGTATGTTGAAAAGGGAGAGGAGTGAGTGTGCATGTATATGTGCGGAAGAGGAAGAGAAGTGAGAGTGTGTGTGTGTGTGTGTGTAAAACAGGAGTGAATGCATGTATGTGTGTGGAAGGAGAGAAGTGAGCGAGTGTGTATGTATGTTTCTGGAAGAGAGTGAGGTGTGTGTGTGTAAAAGGGAGATGAGTGAGTGCATGTATATATGTGGAACAAGGAGAGAAGTGAGTGTGCATATGTATATTTACAAGGGAGAGAAATGAATGAGTATGTGAGTGAGTGAACATGTGAGTGTGCTCATGTGTGAGAGAGAAGGTTTGTGTGCATGCTGCTATCGCTTCCCCCCCCCCCCCCCCCCCGACCCTCGACAATCTCAGGGTGACAGGAAATCAAACGCTCCCAGGTATGCCTCTGGGGTCATATGAATTTTCAAGTTCCAAAATGGGGGTCACTTTGGATAAAAGTTTGGGAAGACCTGCCATACACTGAAGCCTCAGGCTTTCTACCTGTGCAAGCCAACAGAAATAACTTGTTTCCTTAACCTGGGTTATCTCATCTGGCGAAGATCATTTTGAGGGAGAGGTAACTATAGGAAACAGTGGCACCAAATTTATATTGGCTTGTACTGATGATGGCAGAGATGAAGGTAAGGTCTGGAGAATATGATATGTAAAAAAAAAGACAACCCCCCCCTCCCCCCCACAACCTGCCATGTGGAAAGAGGAAAATATGCCTCTAGTTCACCATAAATGATCTCCCTCTTTTAGTTGAAAGGTATCTTACAGTATCCAGTAATTTTTGGTACAATTGGTCATGAACTACTTCGCTAAATGACTGTCTAATGATATATTGTAACCGAACCTTTGACGGCACCTGTTAGAATGTACTATAGTACACTTTTACCTACATAAAATATGTGCCTACATGTAAACCATTGCGACGGTATTTAACTTAGCAGCAGTATAGAAAAGTTTTTAAATTAAATTATCCAGGGTTATAATATACAGTATTAGTGACACAGATAGGAAATTGTGTTGGCTTCCCCAGCAGTGATATATTAAACTCTTTCCCATTTTCAAATACTTTAAGCCTAGAGTTTAGACTGAAGATGTAACTTTGAAATACCATTCTTAGTATCAACCGTACTTGGTACAGGAACAATAGAGTTACCCAAGTCTACCAGGATTCACCCTTTAGTTCTCTTTCATAACTGCCCAATGTGAAGACCTGGGCCTGGAGCTTCCATAACTTAGAGAAGAATAAATTACATTTTAAAATAATTTTAAAATCCTGTCCTCTCTCCTACCCTCTTGGTTGTAAAGTAGGCATGATTCCTAATAGATGCAGTGCTGCAGAATAATTTATTTGTATATATATTTACAATTTTATATTAAAAAAACAAAAGTTCCAGATGAATTGCAATATTTAAACATAAATATCAAAGTATATATTACATGTAACAGACATGACATTAATATAAACTGCAATTGAAAACCCAGACAAAAGTATACATCAGCACCAAAATTGTTGAAATTCAAAAAAATGCCTCTTAGTAATTGTACACTGCTGAAGTGAGGATTTCACAATGTGCATGGAAATGCTTTCAAAAACGAGTATGCTTTCAGTTTTTTTCATTTCAGAGCCAAAAGCAATATATTCCAAATTAAAAGTACAGTGACCAAAAAAAATTATGAGTAGTCTGCAACAGACTAATTTTCAATAAAGGAAGCACTGGAAAAGATGTATTTGTTGATTGTAGTGACTGCACTGGGCATACGTCTGTAAAAGTTTCTTAATGTACAGCAGAAGTTTAATCAGTTGTGGTGTAATATGGTCATGCTTTAGGCAACTTGAATCTGAATTTTGAACACTCTAAAGAGCTCACAATTGATATTTTAGTAGACCTAAATAAAGTGCATTACAACAATCAAGTGAACATAAGACTAGAACCTGTACACCACTTCAAAATCAGCGGCCAGAAGAATATATTTGTCACCTGGCCAGTCACAACTTATAAAACATGGATTTTAGTAAAACTATTATACCAAGATCTCATACTTCTGTCAGAAATGGAAAACAGCGGCTTCCAATCTCTAGACCTCGGACATCAGGGAGGGCTAGGTCATGACTTACCCATAAGATCTTGGTCTTTCCCAAATTCAGGGTGAGTTTATTGGCATTCGCCCAGGCTCGAATTCCAAGCATGCAAACTGCTATTCTAGATATGGTAATTTGACAGGACTGATCAACAGACACAAACAACTGTATATCATTTGCATAAATTTTATAGCTCACATCAAAGGAGGAGATACATTTTCCAAGAGGGTATAAATAAATATTGAACAACAAAGCAGAAAGTACCAATCCTTGCAGCACCCCAGAAGAAATAACATGAGGGCAAGAGTAGCAACTCTATCTATTTAGAAAACACTTATTTCCCACTCCCTCCAAAATTTGGGGCAGGATACATAAAAATATTCATAGTTTTAAAACAAAGACAAAAACAGGACATACAGTTCAGGCCTTAACTAGTTGGATGTCTGGATACCTTTGTAAGGGCTCTTCAAGGTTAAATTAGTTGCCTGAGCTGGAATTTATTAGGTCTTCAAAAGTGCTGTTGAATAGAAACATTTTTAGGGATTTCCGGGATACCTTTGGGTCTTCAGTACTGCATAGGTGAATAGGTATGAATTCCACAGTGTGGGGCTTGCTATGGAAAAGGCCAGTTCTTTAGTGGAGTCAGGCCATTTGAATGGATGGAATTTCAAGCAACTATTTTGTTAGAGGAGCGCAGAGATCTGGTAAATGTATATTTTGAGCGTTGCAGTTGTCCAAAATGAAGAGATGTTATGGAAATTGGATGCAAGTTTATATTGTTTCCACCATTGTACTGGCAACCAGTGTAATGAGAAAAGGGACAGGTGTAATATGGTCATGAATGCTGGAGCTGCATTTTGGGTGATCTGAAAAGCATGAATTCTATTTTGAGTTAAACCAATGAGCAAAGAATTGCAGTAGTTTAGGGAAGAAAAGATGAAAGTCAGCAGGGTTGAGAAATGGTTTCAAATGTCATAGTAGTTTTAGTTTAGCAAAAAAGCTTTATATGGTGTGGGAAATATGAGGTTCCATGGACAGTAAAGGATCAAGAGTGATGCTCTGATTGTATACCTTCTTTGAAATGGGGAGTGTGATTATCATATGTGAAAAAATCCAGAACGTCAAATTTATTATGGCAGCCCAGGATGATAACTTCGGTCGTCTTCAAATTCAAGGCAAGACTGTTGTGAGAGAGCCAGCGTTTGGTGCTGGCGAGACAGAGTGAAGCATATTTAATGGTAATGAGCCAAGAAGATTGTAACAGAAATAAAAACGGAATGTCATCAGCATAAGAGAGTTCGAGCATTGAATGTAAGCAAAAGAGAGGAGCTGGATAGCTATTGAAGAGAACAGTGGAGAGAGCAGATCCTTGTGGAAGACAACTGGTTAAAGGGTGCTATGTGGAGCTGAATGAGGCTATTCTGACCTGTTGGAATCTATTGGAGAGGTAAGAAGAGAACCATGAAAAAAACAGAGCCGGCAATGCCGGCTTCTGCGAGACAAGAAAATAGAATATTGTGGTTTATGGTGTTGAAGGCTGAGCTGATGTCAAGGAGGATTAGCATGTAGTATGTTCCTTAGTCAAAGCCTCTTAAAATTGAGTCAAAACTGGAAAGTAAGAGAGTTTGTGTTATAAAGATGACAAAATCCGAACTGATATTGATTGATAACTGAGTGCCTATCTAGAAAATCTGTGAGCTGGTGCAGGATACAAGATTCAAGGGAGTGAGGAGATTGGATGGAAGTTTGAAGGATCAGAGAGATCAGTAGAGTTCTGCTTTGGTAAGGGTCAGAAGGTTACTCTCTTCATTTGAAGGGGTAATTAACCTGAAGAGAGAGACATATTGTGATGGGATCAAGTATTTCTTGTCTGGCAATTTTCAGTAGTGGAGTGTAGCAAGGGTTAGGAGAGACAATGCAGCGTTCATTTTGTTGATGATCAGAATTATTTCAGAGGAAGGGACATATTCAGACTCTGATCAGAGAGTGGGGTTGGCACAGACTAGAGGGGGTGTATAAGGGGTGAAGGTGGAGGAAATAGTGATTATCTTGATCTTGAGAAATGTAGCAAGAGCGTCACATTGTCTGAGAATTATGGTAGAGAGGAGAACAACAGGGATTTAAACAAGTGTATGATCCAGAGCAGTTCATGGGGTTTATGGATGGCAGTATTAATGCAATTTGAGAAATATAATATTTTTGCAGAATAAGTAGCTGCTCTATATTGAGAAAGTGATTCATGGAAAGGTAAGAGATTGGGAGAGGTTGGATTTCAATTCCATCTGGCTTCCACTCTACGAATCCCCATTCTTACTTGCTGTGACTGATCTGACAGAAATGATTTAGACCAGTGAAGGACAGTATCATGTGTACACATTTTTCAGTCTCTTCAATAATACAGTATTTCATGATTAGGGACATTCATTTCCAGTTTTTATTTTATTTTACCCAGAAATTTAGCAGTGTTTATTACAACAAGAACAAACAAATATTGACCTGGGAAAATAAGTCATTTTTCCACTGATTTCTCCCGTTTTTGTTCTTGTAATAAACGCTGAAAATTCCTGGGTAAAATAAAATAAAAACTGAAAATGAAGGTCTCTATTCATGACAAATAGGGTTGAAAGCTGAAGAAATATCCAGCAACACTAGAATAATAGGATGACTGACCCTTATCTAATTTCTGAAAAAGGGTCTGTTAATGGCACTAATAAGGTCTGTATAAAGAGCAAGGTAGGAATCTGAGGAAACATGACACTCTTGAATCTCAGTGGTTATAACCATTGGGATTTGAGAGAACATGACGATTCTTGAATCTCCATGGTTATAACCATTTGAAACTCATCCCAACAAGGCTCCAAAACAATCTGTCTTAAATTTTTAAGTCTTGGAGAACATTGATCGAGTGAATAAGATCTTATTTTCAAAGAATCAACCAAAGGTTTGCAATCTAGTACAGAATCCATGTTTACAACATATGGTTTCTCAAGCAAGACTTAATCATTGAAAACAATTCATGAGGCAATTCAAGGCATTTTACAATCTCCTGGTATTAAAAATAATATCTTGGCAGTACTAAGAATTGCTACTTTAACTCAATGATATAAAGTGCTCTAAAAGCACTATTATTAATTCTCTGCTATCAATGTTCTGCACATTTTAACAGCCCATTTTCTGAGATAAAAATTCAGGGGTAAACCAAGGAGTACATTTTCCTCGTTTATAAACAGATACTGTTTAAGTGGGGCCACCTCATCAAGAATATGTACTAAATTAGAGTTAAAAGGAGCATCAAAGGAGTTTACATCATTAGTTGACTCTGAAAACCTAGACTGTACCCAGGGAGCCTCAAAATGAGTTGTATCTATAATATTTCTAGAAACTCTGATTAGAATGAATGATGGTAGTGATGACTCAAAACAATTAGTACTTATTGAAAATTGTATAACAAAATGTAGACCATTGAACGGCATTAATAGTTAAATTGGTAATATGATTATTTGATAACCGAATATTAGACACAAACAACAAATCCAAGGGCATCAATAATGGGAATATTCCAAAGAGGAGAGTACTACTAGAAGATCATCCAGATAAGGCTGTTGCTTATCTATGTGAATATTAAAATCTCTAAAAAGTAAAAAGTCATGGGATAGGTGGCGATGTCCTTTCGTGGGTTGCAAACTGGCTAAAAGACAGGAAACAGAGAGTAGGATTAAATGGACAATTTTCTCAGTGGAAGGGAGTGGACAGTGGAGTGCCTCAGGGATCTGTATTGGGACCCTTACTTTTCAATATATTTATAAATGATCTGGAAAGAAATACGACGAGTGAGATAATCAAATTTGCAGATGACACAAAATTGTTCAGAGTAGTTAAATCACAAGCAGATTGTGATAAATTGCAGGAAGACCTTGTGAGACTGGAAAACTGGGCATCCAAATGGCAGATGAAATTTAATGTGGATAAGTGCAAGGTGATGCATATAGGGAAAAATAACCCTTGCTATTGTTACACATTGTTGGGTTCCATATTAGGTGCTACAACCCAAGAAAGAGATCTAGGTGTCATAGTGGATAACACATTGAAATCGTCAGTTCAGTGTGCTGCGGCAGTCAAAAAAGCAAACAGAATGTTGGGAATTATTAGAAAGGGAATGTTGAATAAAACAGAAAATGTCATAATGCCTCTGTATCGCTCCATGGTAAGACCGCACCTTGAATACTGTGTACAATTCTGGTCACCGCATCTCAAAAAAGTTATAATTGCGATGGAGAAGGTACAGAGAAGGGCTACCAAAATGATAAAGGGAATGGAACAGCTCCCCTATGAGGAAAGACTAAAGAGGTTAGGACTTTTCAGCTTGGAGAAGAGACGGTTGAGGGGGGATATGATAGAGATGTTTAAAATCATGAGAGGTCTAGAACAGATAGATGTGAATCGGTTATTTACTCTTTCGGATAGTAGAAAGACTAGGGGGCACTCCATGAAGTTAGCATGGGGCACATTTAAAACTAATCGGAGAAAGTTCTTTTTTACTCAACGCACAATTAAACTCTGGAATTTGTTGCCAGAGGATGTGGTTAGTGCAGTTAGTATAGCTGTGTTTAAAAAAGGATTGGATACGTTCTTGGAGGAGAAGTCCATTACCTGCTATTAAGTTCACTTAGAGAATAGCCACTGCCATTAGCAATGGTAACATGGAATAGACTTAGTTTTTGGGTACTTGCCAGGTTCTTATGGCTCGGATTGGCCTCTGTTGGAAACAGGATGCTGGGCTTGATGGACCCTTGGTCTGACCCAGTATGGCATTTTCTTATGTTCTTAAAATAATGAGCTCATTCACTTATGATAACAAAGCCGGCAAGGATTTAGCTAATATGGAAAGGGCAATATTATTGGACCAAGGGTTCCATATAAGAAACAAAATGACCAGCTATCAGCTCGCATTACTAATCCTTTGCAGCCCGTTCCAAAGAAAAAGTAAACTGGGCTAGGATAGGCGATTATGATTCATAACTAAGTCAAATATCGACTGTGTGTTAGTATAACTTTGCAATGGAGTGTCTGTATTTCCTCTCTTTAACCTATGCGGGACCAGGCATTTAGCCTGGTCTACCTTAAATCCTACAGAGAGAGAGAGAGCTCTGTAGATGGGACACTGCTGGGAGGGGAATAAGAATATGAGCCCAGCTGGGCCCTCACACCTCCAGGAGCAAGGAGCTCTTGACCCTCTCTGAAGGTAGGCAGTTACTGACACACAGTACTTAGGACGATACAGTAGAGTAGTCTATGAACCCCACTTCACAACTAGCATATTGATAACACTATGTATGATAAATTTACCCGTAAAAGTACTTTCAGTACACTCAGTCATGACCCACTTCTCTAAAAATTATTTTGTCTAATGATATATTGCAGTGATGGCCAACCTTTTGAGCTCAGTGTGTCAAAATTCATAAAAAAACCGAGCATAACTCGGGTGGTGTGTCACTTCTAGAAAAATCCATAATTTTGTGATATTTGTAGCTCTAATCAATAACAAAGTTATAATTTTAATATATATACTGTATTTATTAATAAAGCAAAAACAAATAATTCTTTACCTTACCTGCTTAGTGACTTTTTTGTTGCTGAATTTCATTGGCTAAATCTTCAATTGAAGGTTGGTATTTCATACACTTCAAGTCCAAGCAAGCGTTACAAACTTCATCTGTCAGTTGATTTTTTATTGGCTCCCATTCATGTTCACAACACTCCCTCCCCATCTCCCAGGCATGCACACATTCATTCTCACACACACAGACCCCCAGGCAGGCACCCATGCATTCACACACATACACCCCCAGGCAGAGTCCCATTCATTCACATTCACACACTAAAGGCAGACCCCCCCCCTCGCTTTCTTTTGCCAGCAACCTCAGAACCTCTCTCATTCCTCTGCTGCCACTGTCACTGATGCCGCGTGGCTATTGCGGAGGTGCCGATTGCTGGTACTGACACTGAAGTCCATTCTGCTGCCTCCTCTGTGTAGGCCCCGTGGGCTTCCACTTTCTCCATGCTGATCTCGATCCGTAGAGAAAGTGCTATTCTTGCACATTCCCAAAGATTACATGTGCCAATCACTAAAAAGTAATTTATTTTTTTTTGCCTTTGCTGTCTGATCTTAGTTTTCTAATTGGTTGGTCACAGGCTTTTTTTTCACCTTCCCTTTCTTATTTTTTTGCCAATTCCTTTTATATTGTCTTTTTTTCTGTTTCTTTTTTCTCCATCTTCTTCCCTCAAACACACAGTCAGGTTCTCATTCTCACATGCATTTCTCTCTCACACACACAGGCTCTCACTGGCACATGCTCTCTCTCATACAATCATTCATACACATAGGCTCTCACTGGCACATGCTGTCTCTCATACAATCATTCATACACACAGGCTCTCACTGGCACATGCTCTCTCTCTCATACAATCATTCATACACACAGGCTCTCACTGGCACATGCTCTCTCTCATACAATCATTCATACACACAGGCTCTCACTGGCACATGCTCTCTCTCATACAATCATTCATGCACACAGGCTCTCACTGGCACATGCTCTCTCTCATACAATCATTCATGCACACAGGCTCTCACTGGCACATGCTCTCTCTCATACAATCATTCATACACACAGGCTCTCTCTCTCTCTCTCTCTCACACACACACACACAGAGGCTCTCACATGCTGTCTCTGCAAACATTCAGGTCCTCTCTCTCAACTCACCTCATACACGCACTCTACGGGCCCTCAGCCTCTCTCTCACCTCTGGGTCTCCTCTTCGCGGGTCGCCGCAGGATGGGCTCTGCAGCGGCCCTGATCTTCTCGGGCCGCGGCAGCCCTGCTACCGGGCCTCTTCCTCTTCTTGGGCCGCTGCGACTTGGGATTCGCAGCGACCCGCAGCGGGCTCCTCCTCTTCTGCACGCGCTGATTCTCTTCCTCCTTCCTGCCCACGCGGCTCCATGCAAAGTTTACTTCCGGGGCTGCACGGGCAGGAAGGAGGAGCATCAGTGCGTTTGAACGCGATCTTTGTCTTGAGCCTCATCGCTGCGACGCATGAGCTTCCCTGCGCCCGGGGGCATTGGTGGAGGGTAGGGGGAAACTAAAAAACACATTTTAAAGGGTCGGCGCAGCTGAAAAAGAAAAGGCTCGGCACAGCCGATAAAAAAAAAAAATAATTCCTGATAGTCCTTGAAACGCTGCGCGTGTCAGCCAAAACGACTCGGCGTGTCACCTCTGACACGTGTGTCATAGGTTAGCCATCACTGATATATTGTAACCGAACCTTTGACGGCATCTGTTAGAATGTACTATAGTACACTTTTACCTACATTAAATATGTGCCTACATGTAAACCGTTGCGATGGTATATAACTTAGCGACGGTATAGAAAAGATTTTAAATAAATAAATAAATAAATAAATAAAATTGTTAGTGAAATGTTCTGTTTGTTAATAAAAGTTGAGATTGCATTAGAAAAGGCTGGCGTCAGTGTGGTTTTCTGCTTCAGCCCAGAAGATTTGCTCAGTCATCTTCACATGTGGTGTCAGGTCAGGGATTTTTTCTAAGCTTGGCACAGAAGAAAAGCCCAAGTCTCCACAGGAAGACTGTGAAAGAAAGTTGTTGGGCCTTCCAGAGAAGCCAGTTGGAGGTTGCTGCAGGACACGCAGATAAAAGCACTGCAGGGAGTCAAGGAGGTGCTGTGGAAAGCCCTGAGAGAGGCACCGCAAAGAACCCAGAGGGAGCACAGCAGCTGAGTGAGTCACCGAACTGCAGCTCAACCCTTCAGTGGGCATCCAATCTAGAGAGAGTTGACAGCAGCAATGGGACTGAAGCCAAAACAGACCCTGAGTGGCAAGAGCCCACAAAAAGGAAGGCAACTGAGCAGGAGGTGTGCCAAGAGATTGATCCTGCAGTGATTGAGTTAGATAAACCTGAAAGCTTATGGTGGAGCTTCATAGCCTGGCCTGGAGAAGGCAAAACAGACTACCCAGAAAGGGCCAATACAGAATGGGCTGCTGGATGCAGCACTGATTGGCCTTTGAGAGGCAATGCAGAGGAACTAGATGCAGGCACTGCAGAGAGACCAGACGGAGGCATTGTCATGGGGCCAGATGCAGGTACTGCACCAAGGCCAGTTGGAGTACCTAAAAAAAACAAAACATATGGAGACACTGCCCTAGAGACCCCAGCGAGAGGCCCTGCAGAGGAGCCAGGGACTGGTGCTGTAGCAGAGGGTTGCTGAGAGGAATACCAGAAAGGAAGCATCAGACACTGGAGAGCACCCACAACTGGTACCAAAGGAACCACCATATGATGTACCACAGCCAGTCTAAAGAGTCCACTGAAGCAAGATTGGAACCCGGAGCCAGCAAGGGCCTCGATGAAAGGATTGGGGGTGCACACTGGGCCAAAGGCACAGTAGGTGGTGATCATACTGTTGTGTTGTCTGGGGTAACCCTAATAAGTAGGGGTGAGCATGACCCTAGAACCCCAACCCTAAGCATAGCTGGAGGGAGGCCAAATGAAGGGGAGTGGGGATGTGAGGCACTTCTCTGGATGTGATCCAGGGGGAGTGAAAACACTCGGCCCAGCAGGACCAAGCTGAGGGGGAGTATGTGATGGAATGCCCCTGTTTCCCCTCTTTAACCTTTGTAGGACCGGGCATTTAGCCTGGTCCACCTTAAATGCTACAGAGGGAGAGAGCTCTTTGGGCGGAACCCTGCTGGGAGGGGAATAAGAATGTGAGCCCAGCTGGAATTGGGAGGCTCCCCACATCTCCAGGAGCATGGAGCTCCTGACCCTTTCTGAAGTTGTGTTGGAAGTATACTGCAAAGGTAGGCAGTTATTGTTAGTGTGATTTTCTGTTTGTTAATAAAAGTTAAGATTACAGGAAGGCGAATTGCCATTTCATTAAAACAAGCATCTATTCGTCCAATTCTAAAAAAGTCAAATCTTGATCTATCAGTTCCTATTAACTACCATCCAGTATCATCTCTTTTTTGGCAAGTAGTGAAATTGGTAGTTGCTTGAGCAATTAAATAGTTACTTAGATCAACACTCTTTACTGGATTCATAAAATATGGTTTCCGCAAGAACCTGAGTACTGAGGTGTTATTACTCTCAGTATTCAAAACCATATGCCGTAGTTTTGAGGATGGGACAAGCTATCTGCTTATTTTACTTGATATTTCATCAGCTTTTGATACCCTGACCCACAGCATATTGTTATCTTGACTACAAGACATTGGTATCATGGGGGACTGAAAATTGCTGACTTTCCTCATTTCTCTTTGTCCATATTCAACAAGTTCGGGTCAGACAGTTTCTTCCTGGCATAAATTAACCATGGGGGTTCCTCTAGGATCATCCCTGTACATTATATTATTTAATATCTATCATGTTACTCTCAGCAAATTGTTGGCCATTTAGGAGCCTGCTGTAAAATCCATGCGGATGACATTCAGTTTTTTTTTATCCTGGCTCATGCATCATACACTCTGATTTTCCACTATCTGTTTGAGTACTGTTAAACAATGGCTAGGCCATCATAAGCTATCTTTAAATACTAACAAAACGGAATTGATAATGATGAGAGGTCCCCCTCCCAACCGAGCTGATATTTGACGGTTGTACTTTAAAGATTTCCCAAGTGTGAAATTTGGGAGTGATGTTGGAGAGTGACTTTATACCTTGGTTTGCCAAATAATTCTATTAAACCATTACGAATTATTCAGAATTTGGTGGCATGAGTTTTATCTGGTATGGGGTTCCGTCAGCCCATTACTCTTATGTTATATTCTCTTCCTATCCAGTGGAGAATAAAATATAAGGTTATTTTGTTAGTACAAAAAATATTGAATACTCTTGCTATTAGAGAATGGAATACCATACTACACATTTATCACCTTAGCAGATCTTTATGGGCTGCTAACAGAGGGCTGCTTGAAGCACATTCTGTCCACCATGCTCGATTGGGAGAAACTCAGAACAGAATTTTCTCCATAGCAGCTCCAATTCTCTGGAATGTACTCCTGGATCAGCTGCACTTGATTGAATGCCCTAAGCAGCTAAGGAAATCTTTAAAAGCTTACCTATTTAGACTAGTGTTTGAGTAAGGTCATTAATCGTAGAGATGCATGTATCCTTGGACTTTTGATGTTAGTCCTGGAGCTGCTTTGTAGTTTGTAAGGTTTTTCATTAACATGAGTTTTTAATATGTATGTATTTTGTTACTCTTCATGAACATAAGATATGTGCAGAATACAAATTGTAATAAGTATGAAATATATATATCTGTGTATCTATCTATCTATATATAAAATATAAAACCTGTGGGGGGGGGGGGGGGGGGATGCAGGGCATCAGCTTGGCAACCCTCTGCTCGGGCCTTGATTAGCTAGAATCCCCACGGAGGGGATAGAAACAGGTCAAGAGGCAATAAAGTGCATTTGTGCAGATAGTTCCAAGTAGCATAATTGGTGTAATGATGTTAAAGCTCACCATTCCAGGGATCCATGACCTTTCAATGCACCTCGATCCTGAGCAGCATTCAGCACAAGCTATTAGTGAAGATGCACCTTATACTGGGTCATAATTCTCTGTTACCTTAGGTTAACTAAAGGGCAGCGGTATTAAGGAATGGGGAAGCTGAGGCTGAATGGGATTTTCATTTGGAAGACTGCAGCTGAGTTTGTATTGTAGTTTGTTGCTTGAGACTTTCCCTGTCACTAGCAGAGGGGGAAAAGGTAGCTTCATTGTGTGGCAAAGTGCAGTAAAAATGGGGGGAGGAGGTAGGAGAATTCTCCAGTATTAAGACTACATATAACCATGTCTCTCTGTCAGCAGCAGATTAGTTCTCACTAAAGCTACTTTAATGCTACTGAATACAGTTGTACCAAAAGTATTCGGCTCAATGTGCAGCGGCAGTGAAAAAGGCAAACAAAAGGTTGGGAATTATTAGGAAAGGAATGGAGACTAAAACGAAGAATGTCATGATACCTCTGTATCACTCCATGGTCTGACTGCACCTAGTGTACAATTCTGATCACTGCAACTCAAAAAAGATATAGCGGAACTAGAAAAGATATAGAGGAGGGTACCCAAAATGATAAAAAAGAATGGAACAGTTGCCCCATGAGGAAAGGCTAAAGAGAGTAAGGCTCTTCAGCTTGGAGAAGAGACGGCTGAGGGGAGATATGATAGAGGTCTATTAAATCATAAGTGGAGTGGAATGGGTACATGTAAATTGGTTGTTTGCTCTTTCCAAAAATAAAAAGTCTAGGCAACACTCTATGAAGTTACTAAGCAGAACATTTAAAACAAATTTAAGAAAATATTTTTTCATTCAATGCACAATTAAGTTCTGGAATTTATTGCCAGAGGATATGGTAAAGGCGGTTAGCATAGCTGAATTTAAAAATAGGTTTGGACAAGTGCCTGAAGGAAAAATCCATAAACCATTATTAACCAAATAAACTTGGGGAAAGCCACTGCTTACCCCTAGGAATTAGCAGGATGTGATCTATTTACTGTTTGGGATCTTGCCAGGTACTTGTAACCTGGATTGGCCACTGTTGGAAACAGGATTCTGGGCTTGATGGACCTTTGATCTGACCAGTATGTCAGGTGTTATGTTCTTATGTCATTTCTTCTGACATTTGCCAGGTTAGGAAGCACTGCTCGCACAAACACACTAGTAATAAGGTCACCAAGCCTGACATCCTCCTGCTGTTGATTGTTGTGGCAGTAGGTGACCACACGTGCATGATGCTGCTGTTCTGGTATAAGTTATCTTTTGGAAGGAAGGGTTATATGAGCAATGTGTTACCAAATCCTTTCCAAATCTGAATTTATAGTAGTTTGGTTTGTTCTGTTTTCCAGATAAGCGTAATATTGCTGGTTTAGAGTCTGGTGCAATATTTGCAATGATGCCTTTTCATATGTAAGGTTGTTAATCTCTGAGTGCTAGCAATTAGTTCTATTTTGGTGTGGGAGGTTTACTATATTGTAATGGAAATTCAGTTTACTCATGGCTTTCTGAGGGCCAAGCCCACACTCCACATGCATTTACAACAGGCCTAATGTCATATAGGCAGGGTTTTCTGGTTGGTACCAGAGCAGTGCATGTAAATAAATATAATAGACTTGTTGTAAGTGATATTTTTACCTCAGAAGGCTGTACTTTGAATTCCCTTTTTCATGTAAAATCTGTTTTTTTTATAAATATAAGATATTTTTTTGTGTGTGTGTGGGGAGGGGGGGGGGGGGGGGCCAGAGGCGCAAGGCTGTAAGGTTTGCCTAGGGCACCTAATATCCTTTTACTGGTATGTCCCCAAGCTGCTGCCGCTCAAGTTACCACAGGCACACTTTATTCCGAAAATTGGATTACCTTCAGCACAAACTATGGCTCTACTTTGCATGAATTAGGTAATGAAACTACATGGATTACCAGCACAAATAATCTCAGATCAGGGATCTCAGTTTAGCTCCAAATTCTGATGGGAATTAATGAAACTCTTAGAAGTACAATGACATTTGTCATTGATCTACACTCAGATCAATGGTCAGACTAAAAGAGTGAATCAAACATTGTAACGATACCTGTGATATATTTTCACTTTTCACCAAGATCTTTGGTTGGTGGTGTTATTCTCGGTAGAATTTGCATACAACAGTGTCATGAATTCTTCCTCCCAGAAGCATCCCTTTTTTATGAACCATGGATTCCAATCCTCGTTTCACATAAAAACAAAGAAACGGAAAGCAGATAAGGGATAATAAGGTCCATCTAGTCTGCCCTGTTTCATAGACCCCCAGTTGATCTTTAACCCACAGTAACTCAGGATATATATTGTTGAATGTCCAGAGTCAGGAATCCCTGCAGCTGCAGAATGACTTAAGCACCTGCCAAGGTTCACACTGAACTATCTGATCGACTGGGAAGGGTTTATGGCCTGGAAGATTATAGACACAAACCAGCTGAAAGTGTGCATGCCACAGAACAGGTCACCTACTTCCACCAATTCTACCACAAAAACTAAGCCCAAGGGACTTGGGTGTGGCCTTTAAGAAAATAGGGGAATACTGTAAGAACTGATGGGGATCAAAACTATTAGCAGTATCTTCATGTCAGCTATCTGTGACTCGGCTGCTGCTGACAGGAATATGGCAGTCGGTTTGTTGGTGCTTACCCTGGAGCAAAGGGCTTGGATTGCCTAGGATAGCAGACTAAGCTCATCACTATAATAATCCTCTGGTATTTAGTCCAGCCAATTTATGATTCAAAGCTAGTGTGTTCCCAGTGTCATGTGCACGTAATGCTGCGGATGGATGGACTTTTCTGTATCTGTAGTGGCCTCTGATATCTAGATGTGCTGTTTTAGTCTCTTACTTTTCTCTTTGTCCCTTTACCGTTCACTCATTTTTCTTTTCCTTTTCTCACTGATCCTATGTTTTCCCCCTCTTCCATTGCCTTTTTAGTATCCTTCGTATTCCCGTTCATAGTTCTGTTGGTCACAGCATAGGCAATGACTAGGGTTTTGTTATCACTGGGCTTTTTTTTTTTTTTTTTTCTGGAACAGAAAAAAAATTAATGAAAAGAAACTCTTGATTGCAGTTTTTGGTGAGAGAAGCCTGCGCTCTCGGGCTAAAGAGGAACTTGCTGGTAAGTGAGTCTGTAAAAGTATTCCTTACAGCAACCAGCAGCAAAGGGGTTCTGTTGAGAATCCTATCGCTGCATCTCGAGCCGAAATCACTTCCACCTCTCCATCTGCACGCACATAGAGAAACAAATGCAGAGACAGGACAATTTTCAATCCACCCAGGTAAGTTGACTTGGCTGGCAGTTGCCCTCCTCTGCATGTGTAGAAATACGTGCCTGCTTTGAACAAGGTGAATCAGAGGCGTCCTTTGGCACGGTTTAGGTTGTGGGAGGAAAACGGCACATGCACGTTTGATTTCCAAATGTGTGCATACTATTTTGCCCCTCCCTCCCAGCTGACCCTCCTGTACATTAGCGGCTGCAGAGTCTATGTGCCTCTTGTACACACAGGACTATGTAGTAGCTCATTTTCAATGGGAACCCATCCAAGTAGAATCCTTTAGAAAATGTGCTGCAAGGTATCTGTGTACAAAAGCATGCATTCCTTACAGCTTGGCAGGCTATTAAAAAAGAAGAAGAAAAAAAAAACACCCTGCGCCTGCACCCCCGTAGTATTCATATAGACGTGTGCACAAACACAGTCTGACACATACAATGCAAACACTCCCAGGCACTAGTAAGCATACACATATTTGATATACGGGCATTGATACACAGAGGCTAATACTCAAAAGATCAACTTTAAGAATTAGGTGCCTAGATAACGATTCTCCTGTGTTGAGTGTTTAAATGTAGGCGTCTGTTTATTTTTGCAAGGTGCCTTTATTTAAGCAGCCAAAAAGAGGGTGGGGCCTGGTCAGGGAATCAGTGTAGATTTTCAACACTGTGCACACACCTAACGTAAGAGAATCAATACCCGGCCTAAATTTAGGTGTCAATTTTAACGCTAAAACTAGGTTCCTAAGTTCGGCTGAACGCAGGCGCTTAAATTGAGGTGCTTGGCAGTCTTTAAATATCGGCCTCTTAATTGTACACACACGGGGATGCAGAAACTGGTACACAAACGGACACTAGTAGACACTGACAGGCAAGCAAACATGCTGACAGCACTCTTCCCTTGCAGCCCGATCCAGTAAAGTCCGTGGGAGAGCGGACTAACGCCCGCTCTCCCGGCGCGTGCACCGGCCCCTCGCCGGTGCGCGCGATCCAGTATTTAAATTAGGCGACGCAGTGCAAACGAGGAAAAGGAGGCGCTAGGGACACTAGCGCGTCCCTAGCGCCTCCTTTTGGCCTGGAGTGGCGGCTGTCAGCGGGTTTGACAGCCGACGCTCAATTTTGCCGGCGTCGGTTCTCGAGCCCGCTGACAGCCACGGGCTCGGAAATCGGACGCCGGCAAAATTGAGCGTCCGGTTTTCGGCCCGACAGCCGCGGGCCGAATTCAAAATTTTTTTTTTTTTTTTTTACTTTTTTATACTTTTGGGGACCTCCGACTTAATATCGCTATGATATTAAGTCGGAGGGTGCACAGAAAAGCAGTTTTTACTGCTTTTCTGTGCACTTCCCTGGCGCCGGAAGAAATTAGCGCCGACCTTTGGGCGGCGCTAATTTCTTAGAGTAAAATGTGCGGCTTGGCTGCACATTTTACTTACTGGATCGCTCGGGAATACCTAATAGGGCCATCAACATGCATTTGCATGTTGAGGGCGCTATTAGGTGCCGCGGGTGGGCCGCGTGTTTTCCTCCCCTTACTGAATAAGGGGTAAGGGAAAACACGCGTCCAGAGCAGGGTGACAGTGCGCTCCGACGGAGCACACTTTACTGGATCGACCTGATAGATAGCTACACTGTAAGCAGACAAGTACAGCAACTGGCCAGAAGCAGGCTAGCTTAGGAAGAAAGAGGCTTGGTGTACATGGGAATACTTAAATAAGATGTAGCACAATGACAGCAAAGTGAATGAAGAGTGATATAAGCTGATGGGGCACATTCAGATTGTTACTCTAACAGTGATGGTAGGTTTTACCTCCAACATGTGCTGCTCGTTGAGACTATCACCGTGTGCAAGGTTTGCCATACAGATTGTTCTATAATTAATTCTGACAAGTCAAGCCTGTGCACTGATGGGAGTCTTAAATAGTAAAACAGACCAACAGCAATATTTAATATCTTATTATAAAGCACCAACAAATTTTTATAATTGTTGAAATCTTATAATAAATAGCATAATTTTTTTTTTTTTATTATTTTAACAAGTGACATAGGGAAAGGTTCTCCTGCAGTCCAGTGTGTTGAAGCCATGCCAGTTAGAGACTGATGTGTCTAACCAATTGAGTTATTTGATTAGCTGAACATTCCATGCTAATTTTGTAGCTATAATTTAGTAAATTTACAGATGATATTATTTAGTTAGGTTCACAGTTCTCATGGCAGCCCAATGGTAGATTCTATGGTAAAATTTCTGAAATTCTGCAGCAGTCTTGTGACATTTGCATTTATTTATTTATTTATTTATTTTTCTATATTGATATCCGATTCGAAATATCACACCGGTTTACATACAACAGGATGTCTAAAGGCAAGCCTTTTGGTGACATGATACAGTATAACAGAATAACCGAGTAAATATAAAGAAAACTTGCTTTACATAATAACTTTTTTTTAACAGTAAATATGTTCTGAATTTAACTTGCTATGTACAGTGGCAGGGGGGGGGGGAACTGGCTGTGCCAGTGGGGGGGGGGGGGGGGGGGGGGGGGGGGGGGGGGGGAGCTGGGTGGGAGAGAGGGGGGACAGGGAGCCGGGGATTAATTCTTTGGAGGGAATGCTTTCCCAAAGAGCCAGGTTTTGAGATTCTTTCTGAAGGAAGGCGTAGAGGGGTCAGTTGTGAGAGGAGCCGGGAGGTTGTTCCAGATGTGGGGTCCTGCTATTGATGCAGCGCGTACTCTAGTGGAGACTCGATGAACTTCCTTAATGGAGGGAGTTGTAAGTAAACCTGTGTTGGTTGAGCGGAGGTTCCTTGTAGGGTTGCAGTGGTCCTTGTAACCATCTGGCCTTGTCATTGTGGATGAGCATAAGGATAAATTTGTCTCTTACTGTATAAAAACAGTTCTTTTCTGACATTTGCTGTTGGATAATTTATTTTGTTCTTTTTTGGCGACGAGTGATCTTACTCATCAATGCTGGAAAGGGAGGAGGGATAGAGAATAGGGGTAGGGGAAGTGGATAAAGGAGGGAAGGTTAGGATGTGGAGGAGAGGAGAAATTGGAAAGCAGAGGGAGGTAGCGTAGAGGAGGAATTGGGGAGCATACAGAGGGAAGATTTTAAATCAGAGGGAGGAGAGGAAAGGATGAAGGGAGGGGGAGGAGAAAGCGAGAGGATCAAAGGAGGAGATCTGGGGTTAGAAAGGAAGTAGGATCCATACACTTGCACTCCTAACGTTTTTCTCTCTTTCTTACTCACAGATACTTCACGGCCCCTCTGATCCCCTTATTTGCATCTCCTCCAGTTCCCTCTCTCACTCTCTCCCACTTTAATCCTTTCCCAACCCCCTCGTCCCCACTGATCCTGACCTGGCGTATTAGGACAGTGGCCACACAGCTCCTCGGGTCAGATCCTTCTCCTCCTGCTGTCAGGGGCCAGAGTGTTGAGGTCTGAACATGAGGTAGACTAATGTTGCAGTTCAAACTCTGGGAGACATCCGAGTACTTTGGTTAAAATCATGCCCTGGATAGCAGAGGAGGACGTGACCTGAGGCACAGCACTGGCACTGTCCTCCATCAGGGGTCTGCAACCATTTAAAATAGAAGCATCGTCTCACATTTTTTTCTTTATTCAAAAATATTTTGAGGGTCGCAATCCAGTTGTAAATTGGGACAGTCATGTAAAGCACCTCTTCTCCTCCCTTCATCCCCAGCAATCAGTGACTTTCTCTATCTTCCCAATCCCCAGCGGTCACTCTCTGTCTCTCTCTCTCTCTCTCTCTCTCTCTCCATACCCAGTAGTTATTCTGTCCCCCCATCCCCAGCCTTTTTTTCTTTTAAGCCTCTGCCATTGTGACCAGCACTCCTATGAAGGAGCCACATTCAAGTCTTCAGAGAGTCACGTGCGGTTACAAACCCTGTCCCCCCCCCCTCCCCCCCATCAAACTGGGATTGGCGGAGAGAGACCCAGGCCACACAGCTTCCACTGCTGCTTCCCATTCAAGTAGCTCCTTGTCTCCTTGTGCAGGGACTGGGAAACTGCCGTCAGGGCTGGGTTTTCTGAACCTTACTGTGGAATTGCAGGAGAGCAGGGGCACTGGCTAGGTCAGAGCTGTGCAAGTAAAGGCATGATATAAATCTTTAATATCAAAAGGAGTCAAGACATAACCTCCTTATGATAAACGAAGGTTCCAGGTCATGCTTTACCTGAATGTTACAACATTTCTTTGGCACCCAACCTTCCTCCTGTTTCCTGCTCTGATGACACATTATTTATAAAGTGCTATTGGTATCTGTAGTACAGTGCATGATTAATCACAAGACAGTGAGGTTGCCACCTCAGACAGCTTACAATGTAAGTTTGTGCCCAGGGAGGCCAAGCAACTTATTCCAGATACACAGGGGAGTTGAAACTGGTAAACTCGGCATTGGTTTTCATAATCGGCCGTCTGCCAGTAATGAAAATGGCCGCCGACAAACCCATTTTCATTACTGGCAGAAAGGCGACCCTAGCACCTCCTTCTTAGCGTGACCCCCTAATTTACATATTGCATTGCGCCCCCCTTGCGGGCGCTGAAAAGTCAGCGCCTGCTTTCCGCGAAGATTATTGCATCAGCCCCTTAGTATTTTTTGAAAGAGTAAACAACAAATTTGTGTTTATCCGTTCCACTCCATTAATTTTTTTATAGACCTGAATCATATCTCCCCTCACTGGCCTCTTGGATACTCTTGCAGTAGCAGGAATTGTGAGATTTCTTGGGGGGGGGGGGGGGGGGGGGGGGCGGGGGTGTTTCCCCCAACAGTAGCACTGGAGCTGCTTCCTGGGGTTGCCAGCACCATTTGTTGACTGCAGATTTTCTGAAGACTTGATGACAAATTTACTTTCTTAATGTAGTTGCCAATCAGTTATTTTTTAAGCTTTTTATTTATCAATTTCAGCATAGCAAATTATTAAGATCAGACATTAAATTACAATAATATAAAAGAAGAAAGGCAAACCATGGCTAAGCAACTGACATAAAAAGAAAATAGTTCATGCCAGTACATCAGGTTCACAAATTAATAAAAGAAGCAACATGAAAAGAATAAACACAGGAAATATATATCACTATTAAATCTAGCAAAACCTAGACAGCCTGCACAATAGAGTAAACAAAACATTTGGCTCAAAAAAAGTCCACAATAATCAACAAAGGTTTGACTTGTCAGAAGTAAGAGATGAGTCAGAATCTTCTGTCCTCCCAGGTTCTGAACGTAACCTGTGAGCAGCCAATAATTGATATAAATATTTAGGTTCAGAGAAAATCTATTTCACATATTTATACATGACATTGAGCCAGATAAAGCAAGGAAAAAGAAGCTCCCCAAAATATCACCTCTAACTATTTTGCTAGGAATTTTTTTCCCGACTTTTGTCACCTGTCACATTTGTGAAGATCTGATCATGGAGACATGCAAATTTGACCATAAGAATATATTTGGATGGGGAAGAATCTGAGATACATTGAAGTACATATTCAGTCACCACGCTGAATATGGATCTAGAAGTGAAGTCTTCCCAAAGGCAGCTGATAATATGGTATCCTAGGGAGAAGAGTTATACTTAACCGGCTAACTAATGCTCTATATTCAGGACAGCTGTCAGCTAACTCTGAATATCGAGATGATGGGTTAATTTATCTGGCCAACTCTATTCCTCCCAGATCCACCCATTTCCCGCCCCTGGCTGGCTTTCGTTTTCAGTATCTGGCCCCTCAAGACTAGCAGAAGAAAGATCTGCTGACATTATGGCTTGACCTCGTCTTCTATTCTTTAGTTCACAACATAAAAAACTATAGCAGGATAATGATCCTTTAGGTATTTTTAGCACTTCCATCAAGTATCTATGAAATAATTGTCATAGACCAACAGTTGATACTTTTGGAAAATTGTCTGTCTAATATTTCTGTTTTTAATTCAGTTTTCTAAATTCTCAGTCTCCAAAGCAGAAAATGATCTTCCTGTAAACGGTCCCACATTCCTTGCAGATGAGCTATTTTATTCTCCAAGTCAGACACTCTCGTGACCCCAGAATGCGTCTCAGACTCTTGAGCATTGAGTCTGAGACTAAAAGATTTAACCTTTTGGACCGAAGTCTTAAAACCAGTCACCATAATGTCCTGTAGGCATGAAACTGCAAACTAAAAAGTTTGTATTGAAATTTCTTTTAGGTGTTTGCCTTGCACTGCCAGAATCCCCAACTGACAGGGTATACTCAGATCTTTCAGTCAAAGATAAGGTTTGTAAAGAAAAATCAATAGACTTTCCAGTTTCCTGGGAAAGGGAGTGACAGTCATTGCCAACTCCACCTCTGAAGGGCCTTCTTGACAATGTACTCTACTGCTTGTAGTCAACTCTATGGCCATACCTCTAAAATTCCCCACACAGAGCTGTCCAATATTTTCACAGATGCCATGCTTGCCTCAGTCATGGTCCGAAGACAGTTTGAGAGGTCCACTAGTCTGCCTGCAGCACCTCCAGGCTCCCTGGTGTACCTTCACTGCCACCCTCAGGAACAAAAGTGAAACTTCTGCAGTGACAGATCAAACAACTTTTGCCAAGGGTAGCAAAGCTAAGCTTGGGGTTGACTTGAGCTTCGAGAGACCCACTCCTGGAACTGAGATAGCCGACAGACCCACACTACCAAAACTCTGTAGTTAGCAACATTATCCATTGGTCTCTAATGGGTGGTGGGAAACCTGCCTAAAAATAGGGTGGTGTCTTCCTCTTACACTTTCCCATAAGTGACTTCCAGTAGAAAAAAAAATCCAGAACCAGGATAATTAAATACCCAGGTATCGTCTAGCTTGCTGCTGCCTCCTCATCAGTTATTTTTTAAACATCTTTTTGAATTGTTGGAGGTGATCTCAGGACTTCCAAATGTAAAACATATATGTTCTTGGTTATAAATATACATATTTTTAAGTCCGTTCAGAAATTCTTTTTTTTTTTTATTTTCTGTTTATTAGGTTTTTTTCAATAACATACAAAGCATCCACTTTAAGTAACATGGTATATCATATCGAAAGCAAATCAATACATTTGAAAATAATTCTACATGAAAATATCCCGATATTTTTACAACCCATTAGAGACCCCAAGTGGTGGGGGGTGGTGTAGCTGCAAATTAAAGGAGATCTATAAGGAAACAAATATAGCTAGACAGAAGAAAAAAAGGAAAAACGACCTGTAAATCAGTTTACTATCAATGGACTACATTAACTGCTGCAACATGCAGCAATGCCTTTTTAGCCTCGGCAAAGCTTTTTAGCTGCTCAGGGTGGAAAAAATACATAATTGTCCCTTTCATGCTTTAAAACACATTTGCATGGGAACCTTAGTATAAAAGAGGCTCCCACTGCCAATGCATCCTGTTTTAAGGCTAAGAAATGTTTTCTTTTTAACTGTGTCGCTTTTGTTAGATCGGGAAAAATTCTAATATGTGATCCCATAAATGTAGCGTTTATTTTCTTGAAGTAAGCTCGCATTATTTCTCCCATATCCTTCTCGTTAAAGAAGGATATCAATAAAGTTGTTTTTTCCGCAATCTCATAGGTAGATGACTCCAGAAAATCTGTTAAATTTTCTAAAGCATTAGGAGCAACTTGCATTTGTTGATTTTTACATATGGATAAAAAATAAACCTTGTCTAGGGGTGGAGTCTGCTCTGGGGAAATTTCTAATACATCATGAAAATAACGTTTTATAGTTATCCTAAGAATTTCTCCAATCACCCTAGGAAAGTTTAGTACTCTCAAGTTCAAATGCCTCAGCGTGTTTTCTATATTTTAAGTTTTCCTTTTAATTGCTCCACAGTCCTGTATAATAGTTGTTTGTACCTCTTTAACTTGCTTGAGATCATTTTCCATAATTTGAAATTTCTCTATAGCCTCTTGCTTATATCCCTCAAGGTTCTTATTCATCACTTCTAATTGTTGGGAGACAGAATTTATTTTTATAGAGCAGTCCGCAAATGACTTTGCCATAGCTGACGTTAGATTCCACAACGAATCCAGTGTGACTACCTCTGGTTTCTGTGGAATTAAGTCACATTTGGGAAGGGGAAGAGGCTCCAACCCCAGATTCTCACCTCCTCTCTTCACCTGGTTATCACTTCTTCCCAGATCAATAACTCTGGAGGGACTCTCTCCATTAATCATGGAGGACCGTGCTTGCTCTTCCTGCGATGCTGCCCCCTGAGATTGTTCAGCATGCGATTCCACTTCGGGACTCTTGACCAATTGCGGTTGCTCGCACAGCCGGAGGTAGCCTTTCGTCCAGCGGGCTGAGGGAAACTTCTTCCGAGGTCAGGTCACATTCTCCTCTCTGACCCGACAGCCGGACCTCCCAGCTCCGTTCCTACTGATTTATCAACGCACTGTGCAATTGTCTTCTGCCCTGTTGGAAGCACTGGAATTGAGGTGTAAGTCCTGAGTTTCCCTTTGAGTTTCAGAGGCATTTTGTATATTAGAAATTCCTTCAACAAGAAAAAAATGCCGGAGCAGTATGCACTGTGCGACCACTCAGGTCGCCATCCCAAAATTTATTTTTTTTATTCAAATTTTATTGAGAAACTTCAAGGCATCAAAATTTGCCAAGCACAGTGACCATGAAACAATAGTGTAATAGATTTTTCCGTAGTGCCCAACCTCTCCACAGTCTCCCCCTCTCTGTCTAATAGCCCACAAGTCCAGGTTGCATCAAAAGTATTAGGTATTCAACCAGACTACAAAAGGGTTCAGACTCTTTTTAAACTTGGCCATGCGTTATGCTTGCAAGCAGTAAGCTTCCCTGTCTGGAAAAGTTTCTCAAGTCTGATGCACAGCTTGCAAGGATAGAATGGTCACTTTCTTCCAACAAAATGCTATTTCACAATGAGCAGTTATTAGGATCTAGAGAATCAGTCTTCTCTTGGCTCGTAGCATTAGGAAAGCAAGTGTTGCTTACCTGTAACAGGTGTTCTCACAGGACAGCAGGATGTTAGTCCTCACATATGGGTGACATCAGAGGATGGAGCCCTGTACGGAAAACTTTTCTGTCAAAGTTTCTACAAAGCTTTGGACACTGGCACACTGAGTGCACTGAGCATGCTCAGCCTGCAATTATCCCTGTGAGCCACCAGTGTCTCCCTCAGTCTCGTCTTATAGCTAAAAGCGCAAGCGAAACTAAAATAAAAGTAAAAACGTATACAGACCCAACTCCGCGGGGTGGCGGGTGGGTTTTGTGAGGACTAACATCCTGCTGTCCTGAGAGAACACCTGTTACAGGTAAGCAGCACTTGCTTTCTCACAGGACAAGCAGGATGGTAGTCCTCACATATGGGTGAGTACCGAGCTGAGGATGTCCGAGAGTGCACCAAATGCACCCAAGACGAGCGAAAGGCACAATGACGGGGGTGGAATTTGGAATGGAGGGCATCCTAAAACTCTTAACGGGTTGGTGGAAGGATGTTGGGTAGTTAAACCGAAAAGAATAAGATTAGACGGACTGGCCAAACATAGAGCATGCTGGCTAGTCGTATCTAAGCAATAATGGGCTGCGAAGGTATGGAGAGAACTCCAGGTTGCAGCCTGATAAATATGTACAAGCAGCAGCGGCTGAGGGGAAGCTATTAAGGCTGGGATGGACGCAAGAGTGTGGTTACACACAGTGTTGTAGTGAAATGCCTGCTTGTTGGTAGAAAAGAGATACAGACTGTCAATTAGGAGGAATAGGTCTGTTTGCCCACTGAAACTCTCGCAGCTTGACTCTTGCCACAAAAGGAAAGAGTTAGGTGGAATTCCTATGGAATGTAGTGCGATCTAGATAGAATGCAAGTGCACTATTACTGTCCAAGAAGTGGAAAAAAACCTCTCGCTCTGGTGAGAGAGAGGTGTTGGGAAAAATGGGCAGAGTATATCCTGAGTAAGGTGAGATGCAATGTCTACCTTAAGAAAGATAGGAAGTTGAATGCGTAAAAACCTCTCTGTGACGGAGGAACGCAGGGTCGGATGAGTATGTAAAAAAGTGTGTAACTCACTGACCCTGTTGGCAGAAATGACATTTATGAGGGAAGGTATTTTCCATGCCAAACTGTGAATTGACAGGAATGGAAAGGCTCGAACGGAGAACATATGAGACTTATAAGGATAAGATATAGGTTCCATTCCGTGACTAGTGAAAATAGAGGCAGCTTGATCAGTGGATAATCCATGGTAAGCTGACTCAGAAGGGGTTTACCGTAAATCGGGTATCCCCACTCCCAAATGATATACCAATTGGAACAGAGGTGTACCTATGTGGAGGATGTCTGGGGAGCAGAATCCGAGGGAGCAAGAGAAAAGAGTGGTGTAGAAAAAGAAAAAAGAGTAATACCCTTTGTATGCGTTATGAGGTAAATCATGCCATTTTGAATGGTAGGATTTATGTGTGGAAGGTTTTGTGACCCTACCAGTACCTGAGAACATCAGTGAGTCTACGATTTGAGACTGACTTGTGAGAAGGCAAATTGGTTACTGTTGTGATAGATTGAGAAGTATGGGAAGCATACTGGTCTCGGCCAGGACGTGGGTCTGAAGAACAGTGAACCCCGTCCCGGTTCAACATTAGAAGAGTGCTGGCTATGAGAGGCAGCAGAAGAGACACATTTAAGAGGCCCTTGATGGAAGAAAGGCGTCTCTGGGAACGTATTGGAAACATGTGTAGGGAGTAGAATCTGTGCACCGTATGGTTCGATTCGGACACAGAGGGCAAGTTCAGCTAACCTCAGCGTTAGATTTTTCCCGCTACACATGTAGTCCGAGACCATTCAAGAGGATGGAAACCTACATGGAGAAGGTCTGCTTAGATAAGTGGCCCGAGGATGCATGAAGTGAGCAAGGGCCAAGGGTAGAGCTGCGCAGCTTCCTTGCAGAGCAGCGAAGAGGTTGTGCATGCTTGTATGTTGGAAAGCACATTGTCCCTATGCTGTCTGTCTGTATGCACAAAGATTTGTTGCAGAGGCAGTATTGAAAGGCATAAGGGTATAACTCATGGCTACAAGCTCCAGGAAGTTCATGTGAAACTGTGCCTGAAGTGGAATAGACGCATATTGGGTTGAGAAGCTTTTAGGTCAAACTTTACAACCCTGAGTAAATACGAGCATGAGCAGAATCAGACTAGGTTTTGGTTCTAGATCTGCAATATGGATGAGGGACGAAAGCGGTTGAACAGCTTAGACCCACTGATAATGGAATCTCACTGAATCTAACCCATAGCAGTTTTGGATCTATGAGGAAAGTGCATAGTGAAAAAACCCCATGGCCTGACAATGAAGAATTGAGGGGCTGAGGTTATGGAAAAATGCGCTCAGGGACATGTAAGAATTTATTAGAATGTCTGCGCATATGCTGAACACTAAGGTCATTATGACTGTGGTGTCCAGAAGTGATGTATAAGGGATTTATGGCAGTGACAGTAATCCCAGTTAGTAAATGGATAGTGAGTCATGAAGAAGTGAGAGCTCCTTGCGTGGAGTGACTGTGGTTATGCAGCTGTCCATGCAAGGAAAAGCGTGAATGATGTTGCACTCCGCAGAGAAACAGCATTCACCGATAGTGATTCAATAAAATACCCCAGTTGCCGAAGCTGGTGTAACCGGCAGAGCTTGGGATTGTAATATTGTTGACTCACCATGAAGCACATAGAAAGATTTGAGGTAATGTACTTACTGCGATATGGAAGCATGGTAACGAGAGATACCATTTTACCTGAGCCTTCTGAAGAAAGCTGGTATTTCTGAGGTCCAGGATGGGTGGCGAGTAACTACTTTCTGTTGAAAGAAAGAATAGTGTAATTAAAACTCTCCAACCCCCCCCCCCTTCCCCCCTCTGCACTTTGTAGCATCTGGGGGAGTGTACCGGGAAGTTTGGTACAAGGTGGGGTGGGCGCTCTGATATCCGGCCAGTTGGGAGACCAGGAGGTGTCCAACTGGAGGGGCTGATGTAATCTGGATATCATGTAACCTCCCACGGGAGCGTGAACGGTAAAGTCTTATCCGCATTTCTGTGTGCTGTACAAGGAGACACCGAGAGCTGTCATCAGGCTTCAAGGTGGACTTGTACTTGAGGCAGTATTTGCTGGATCCTCGTGTTTAGCAGATCAGCAAATGCACCTGGAACTTTGGTTCTAAAGCAGGAACCAGAAGCCAGCGCATTAATCAGTACAGAGCCTCGTTGTTGAAAAAGGGAGGAAGCCCTGATGCAATCCCAAAGATATGATAGAGAGGTTCTCTTGGTATTGTGGCTGACATAGCTGGCATAGCAATATATGACACTAATACGGTTCTTGGATGGTACATGACCTAGAATTTTTCAAACCATGTGGCTCGAATTAGAGAACACATCTCAATGGGAATGCCACAGAAGCGGGTACTTACCATCCGTCGTGGATCGCCGAAGGACGAGCTGATGAAGATTGCTGGCTCTGTGGATTCCAGGAGTCATTGAGGGAGTAGACGCCCGTCTCAACTCTGATGCCTGGTATGGTGGCGCAGGTATGGAGGAAACAGGCTGAGCGTGGCTGGCGCAACCACGGTAGTATTTTGTGGAGGGCCACAATCCCCCACCAATGTCAGTGGGGCACGCCTCGGGAACAGGGGAGCCGATTAACGAGCTCATGAACCCGTCCCTCGTCTCAGCGGCTCGATGTCTCATGATTCCAGTGCAGAAATCTTCGGAACTCGTTCCGGTGTTTCTGGAGCACCAAGGACTGCCAAAACTGTGTAGAACAGTGCCGATGGCAGTGGTGAGGTTGCTCGGCCCGAGCATTGTCCAGCATCGAGAAGGATAGCACCGATGTGCTGTATGGCATCGGTGGTGGACAATCACCGTATCTGTGATGATGCATGCCACGGTGCTCGGCCCGGTCTTTCCCCAGCACCAAGATGGATGCCCTCACTGTCGTGGATGGTGACTGATGATGGACTGTCAGCATGTCTGCACTGTTCCTGGAACTATGTAGTGTCTTAGGCTAAAACGGGGCTTTAATAGGAACCCAAAGCATGGAACACTGTGTTTAGGCGAGGGCATTACGTGGCGGTGCTATGTCGGTGTTGACGGTGTCGATGGCGGCCGAAGCGGCTTCGAGGGTATCGTCAAAAATATATATGAAAAAACGTCGATGACTCGGCCAGAGTAATGATGACAGTGACGGAGCACTGACAGCATCGGTGTAGGTATCTATGGGAACGATGTGACATTGAATAATCGAAAAAACATCGTTTGTATCGGAAAAATGATACCGGCATCAACAGAGTCGATGACCACATCGATAGGAATGTCGAAGACACCGATGGAATTGATGTGGATGTCGAGGGCATCGAAGTATGGAGGCGGGCGCCGAGGGCATCTGTGGCATGGCCACGAATGTTGACTGTATCGATTGGATCAACTCTGGCAGCAATGGCATCGCCACAGACGTGGGCACCGATGCCACAGACGTGGGCACCGATGGATTCGATGTTGGCACCAATGGCCACCGATGGAATCGACCTGGGCATCGATGCCCATCGATGGAAAGGACCTGGGCATCGATGGCATCCATAAAATAAAGGATGGCATCGATGGAAATGACCCTGGCATCGATGGAAGTGCCCTGGGCGACGGCATGGACCTGGGCATGGATGGCACAGACGAGACAAGGTGTACGTCAATGGCATCCATCCGGGCAATGATGGCACCGATGAAACCCAAGGAAAAATCAGGCCATGGATGAAAAACATGAATGGCACTGATAGAAACGATGCAGGGACGATGGCATCGGAGTACCACAGGGGGAGGGGTACCGATGGCATCTAAGAATCCAGGACGGTCTGAAGGGGGTACCGACGGTTGCAATGGGGCATCGACTGCGCGAGGGTACCGAAGAATCGAAGGACCTGAATCTACAGGAGTCCTTGCAGCAATGGAAACCGTGGAAGTCCATGTCCTCGCAGGCTGTGTGGGGCTAACTGAAAACATAGGGAGAGGGAAGGCCGCAGTTGGTTGGCAGGCCAGTGAGGTGACAGGAACCGACCAAAAAACAGGGCATAGTACTCACCGAGCGTCGAATAAATGTATGCGACGGGAGACCCGTGCAGGGAAAAAGTGTTTGTGAAGTAAAAGTTTGTGTTTCCATGAGGAAAAAAAGTGTTAGAATTTCTCACAGAGCTCCTAACCGCTATGCTTACTGCAGAGCGGAAAAAAGAAGACTGAGGGAGACACCTGTGGCTCACAGGGATAATTGCAGGCTGAGCATGCTCAGTGCACTCATTGTGCCAGTGTCAGTCAAAGCTTTGTAGAAACTTTGACAGAAAGGTTTTCCGTACAGAGCTCCATCCTGTGATGTCAACCATATGTGAGGACTGCCATCCTGCTTGTCCTGTGAGAACAGAAAGATCCAAAGGAAAGATCTTAGGGTCCATCTAAAATGAAATACCAAAAAATTCAATAATAATAAACCCCAAAATCTTAGACCAATATGTACAAACCAGCAAACATTCCCAACAGATATGAAAGAATGTACCAGAAACGTTTCTGATCTGCTTTGTCTTATTGTTTAACTGTATTTTTGTTTTAAGAAGTTAAGCTTCGTATCTGCTGCTCCAATGCTTTGCTACCACCATACCCTGAGCTGTAACAGTGGGAATGTTCTAGGCCCTTTCTTCATTCCCTAGCAGGTTTCAGTTATAACTAGAATTTTTTCCCCTGGGCCCATTGAATGTAATCCACTTTTGAAGTGCCTGAAAGGCAAAATATAAATCCAATTTTGAAAAAAAAATACATTGCAAAAGCACCATTATAAATAGTAGAAGCTATTGACTGATGTTTCTTGATGCTTTCAGAGAGCAAACCAGGCAACTCGGGTCCTTGAGTGCTGCAAGCTGGTCAGGTTTTCAAGATAGCCACACTAAGCATTCACGAGTTGCATTCACATGTACTGCCCTCCATTGCATGAAATTGCATCTTATGCATATTCATGAAAACTCAACTGGCACGTGAGGACCAGAGACAGACTGAATTCCTTTCACATCTCAGGAAATGGTGTTTTTTTCAGACCAAGACTGGGGTTTGTTGGTAAAACAGTACATGTGTATTTAGAGGAGTAAATCCTGGGATGCATGCTCATGGAAGCTGGATAATTTTATGTCTTTAAGAGAACATGGGATCCTTCAGAATGGGACTGGTTTACTGGATGGAGTTAAACTAGGATTGAAAGAATATAAAGAATGAAAGCGTATTCAGTCTACAAGAGAGGTGAAGTCCCTTGTTGGAGCACTTGTCTGTAAGACAAATCCTTGGACTACATGAATATAATTGCAATTTGTTTCTTTCCACAGCAGAGTGCTCCTGTGAGGTCTTTATTTATTGTCCATGGTGTGAAAAGATTCTGGAGGCCTATAGTGAGGTCTGTGAACTGTCCTGAATAGTCGTGTTGAGTTTTTGCCATGTAATTGTAACACATTGCTTTTGTGTGGTCTGACAAATGTTTCTGGTTAGCTTGGGTTGTGGAGCATGCAGCTTTGATGTGCTCTTGCATGAGTGAACCAGTGAGTTTGACTGAAGTGACAGAATACTTTTGCTGCATTCCATCGAACTTTCTGTTTCAGACAGAACGTGGAGGGGGAACAATGATTAGGAGGAACACAAATTTGTTTATTTACTTGTCCTGTTGACAGGATCAAACTTGTATTTTAATGACTTCAGATTGAGCTGTAAATTAAATTTTAATTAGTTTGGTCCCTTATGCTGGCATTTCTGGCAATTAAGAGTAGTCCTGCAGTTGGACGGATGGCAGTGGCTGTGCTGTGATCTTTGTCTGCATAAGGCTGAGAATGAAAAGCTCGGTTGGAGCTGTCCATGAGGCGCACAGTAGCACTTGCTTCTCCTGCAATAAGAGTTAATGGCATGGTGGGAGCTGCTTGTGAAGAATGGCTTACAGCAGCACGAAAAGCTCAGTGCTTCAGCGGACAGCAGGGTGGTTTGTTTCTGTAGACTGAAAACAATCTGTTAGGATTTACCCAAGCATCTTCATTTCCAAAATCTGTCTGAGGGCCAGGTGGACGAAGGGTTTTCTCCCATTTTGTATCCCTGGGGAACATTCTTAATACATTTAGCCCTTGAAGTGTGGATAATAATGCAAAACAGAAAGTGGAAGCAGCCTCTGTGATCTTTCTTTCTTTGTGTTTCTTCCCTATTCTTTTTTTACTTTTCTCTCCCCCCCCCCTCTACTTTCTTCTTTCCTGATTATTTTCCCTGTTTAATTCCTTTTTCTTGCCTTTTTGTCTCATTTCCTCTCTTTTCTCACTCGTTCTCCCTATTCCATCTCTCCTTCTTCTTCCTGTCTGTATTTAATCATTGGCATTTTTGGGAGTTATTCAGTTTGCAAATTTTTCATCCTTCTGCCAAATGCTTATTTGTGTGCAACTTTATGACCCTAAAGGGTTTTCTCTCTAAACTTGAAACTCTGGTGAAGCTTACTAAATACTGTTTTGTCATTTATGAATCACAGGAGGCAAGAAATATCCTGAGAGAGAATAAAAATAAATGGACAAATTCTATTTCAGCTATAACTGGAGGCCTATCTTAATTTTATTATTGATAGAATCCAATATGGACCAGAGCCATTTGGTGGTTGTTTTTTTTTATTATGGCATATGTAGTTCCTACTGCAAGAAGTGCCATTTTTATGTTTTCCAACATATGGAATGTTTGAAAGAATTATGTAAAAGGGATCAATGTCTATCCATAGGCACAGTAACGTTCTGAAAAAGACCTGGAAATCCACCAAGTTAACATTTAGGAAGAAGATGAGTTTGCACGCTAGAAACATTGAGATTATTTTAGGACAACTGAGTCTCCAAAATAATCCCCATAGCTCTCTGTGGGAAATGGAAGCTGCAGATTGTTGATGAGCCATTCCTTCTCACCCCTCCAGCACTTTGGCACAGAGCAATCCAGGCAGACAAGAAAAATAACTAAAGCAGCTGGCGAGGGATGGCACCAAAGGATGCATTCAAAGCGATCTCTCCCAAACTCACACCCACACCCGCTTGGAGCCATCTTAACGGGACTTGGGCAAACTTTTGTGGATGGCCCCTGTCTTTGGATTTAATTACCTGACTTTCCAAAATCCATGCTCAAGGCAAGTTAACAGCCACGTACAGTCAGTAGTTCTCTGCCCCAGAGATACCGTGTTTGTATCTGAGGCAATGAAAGGTTAAGTGATTTGCCCAAAGTCATAAGAAGCATCAGTGGGAGAAGTGGGATTTGAACCCTAGCTTCCCTGGTTCTTGGCTCTCTGTTCTAACCACCGGGCAACTAATGACTATCACCCTCCCTGATCCCCAGCACACACCTCCTCTTCTCCTCCCCCCTTTTAATCTGATACTTCTGGCCCTTCTCTGCACCTTTCCTCTCCTCTGTGCCAGCTGACAGGAAGGTAGCCACATGCCACTGCCTTCTTCCAGCCTGTGTGAGCCAAGACAAACACAACTCTATCTTCTTCCTGCCAATAAGGGCCGATGCAAGTGTGAGGTAAGGCGTCTTCCTCCTTCCATCCTGTGCGGCCGGGCACGAGTGCGGTGTCAAGGGCCTGGCCAGTGCCAAGGGTATTCAACACTTGAGGTCAGTGGATCCCAAACCTGTGGAGGAACCCTAGATAGTCAGGTTTTTCGGATATAAGGAATGAATGTGCATGAGATGAAGAGCAAAGCCTCACCTTTCTAGTTGTTTTTTTTTTTTTGGGGGGGGGGCAACCAAGTTCTGCTCCCACTCCTACTGCCAATTTCTTTCTTTACATGTATGGTTAGTCATTCTTTCCTACATACGTTCTAAGCATAAATCATAGAGAATAATTCTTAATGTTAGAAAACCTATGCATGAGATAGATTTCCATGCCTCAATTGAATGCACATTCATCTCGTGCATATTCATTGTGGATATCCTGAAAACCTGGCTGTGGATGCCATAGGACAGGTTTGGGACCCACTGCCCTAAGTGATCCTTCAGCCTTGCACAACCTGTCAAACCTATACGTACCCTCTTGGAAATGTTGATACTATAACTTCAACAACTGTTATGACCCCACCACCATCACTCCCAGAACAATGTTGTAAAAGTACATAATTGAACGTCATATTAACTATATAGCACACATAATATAAATGCCTCAGAAAACATGTCACACTGTCTGATGAATGTGTCATCTGTGATCTTGGGGAGTAGAATGCAGAAAAAATGAAGGAACCTAAAATTAATACATTAAAAGAAATCCATACCTCATTGGCTGAAAGTAGTCTTTGAAGTGGCTGGCTGAGCTAAACTAGAATGTTTCCCCTTAGTACTCACCAGAGAAAAATAAATTCAAATTCTTCTGTCACTTCAGCATAGCAAAAACAGCACCAACTCCCAGAAATCAAACAGCAATAAGTCTATATGAAAAGGCAACAGTGCAAATATTCTGTCGGACGCTAAAACACCAATACACCTCCTATTGAGAAAACGGATGAAGTTGAACTGAGGCAGAACCTACATACTAGCAGAATATCTCACCTTGCCCACATATGTAGAACACAGACTCTCACTACATACGGAGTAAATTAGAAATATGTAGTCAAAACTTAATTCTTTACTGTGCTGTCTGCTCCAACTTCATCTCGCCCTTCTATCCCCTGCAGACTGGGGGAAGGAGGAACAAGCGGAGAGACTGGATTAGAGCGCAGAGTGGCAATACTTTGCTCTACAGTGTCTGTTCCAGGCTCACCCCCTCCCCTCCTGTCCCTGAACGATAGGAAGGGAGAGGCTGGATTAGGGAGCAAAGTGGTTCTTCTTTGGTGTGCTTTGTGCATCTGCTCCAGGCTCACCCTCCCCCAACTCACCCCACCCCTACTGTAACCACTAGACCACTATTGACCATCATCCGTCCCTTGCCTTCCTGATCACGGCAAACACTTCCTTCTCTTCTCCTCCATCCCATCTTAGTCTGATGCTGTTGGCCCTCTGCTGCAGCTTTCTTCTTCTTTGACAGCTAATGGGAAGGCAGCTACTTGCTGCCTGTAGGCTTCCTGGGAGGGGAGGTGCTAGAGCAGGAAGCAGAGGGCTGTTCTCTGTTGCCTGAGATTGGGTACTGGCCAGTAGTCATCAGGGTAGTGCCATGTATATTCATGTAATGAGCGCCCTGCTATGCAGGGCCTGGAGCAGCTGCCTCTTTTGCCCATAGGGAAAAGCGTCCTGCACACTCTACTATACCTGCCCCCACCACTACAATATACACCCCCACACACACCTCTACTCACACCCACACATGGCTATACACACACACATCATCCCCACGTACCCCCCACCTACACACCCCTATATCTCTCAAATATAGGCCTCTCACACTCAACCGCACACATGGCTATAGACTTGCCACCAACACACACCTACGTGCTCACATACACCACACCACCTGTTTTTTTTCAAAGTGTACCCTGATGTCAAGGTGCATTCACAGCATACCTGTACCGCTGAGTATCTCGGACAAAGAGAATCCCAGTGCCATCTGAATGCGGGGCTAGTGGCCGAGACAGGTCTTCAGGAATAGGCCTTCCTGCGAGCTCTTGGGGCTGGGGCTGGACTTGATAGGAAGGAAGGTAGGCTGCCTCAGAGCCCCTAATATTGTATACCAAGAAGATTTAATCAATTAAACATAAATGGTCATTTCTTGCCTGTAATGGGTACTCTTGGGGTGTCCTCTAACCCAGTTAAAGAATGCATGCTTTTGCTACTAATTAATATAGTAATAGTCAGTTTGGTATTTTTATTTAGATCTTAGCTCATGCCTTTTCACGGGTAGCTTAAGGCGATTTATATTCAAGTACAGTAGGTATTTCCCTGTTCCTGAGGGCTTGCAATCTAAAGGGCTGAGAGTTAAAACTTGTACCCAAAATTCAGCGCACAGTTTCTTAATGCACAAGCTAATTTTTTTTAAAAATTCCTAATGCGGCAAGCTTAATGGTATGTTAATTTATTGGGAGTTTTAAAAAGTGCTCACAAAGCATGCTTCCTGCACAGAAAATACAGCCTACCGGTCCCGGCACCGGACCTCCTGCTTCTGCCCATACACTATGGCAGTAACTTTTCAGCAGGTGTGCGGGCACACATGTGCGCACATTGGTCAGCTCACGCCCAGGGACGCAGCCAGTTTATAACATGCGTGCATGTATGCCCGCGAGTTATAAAATAGCCTGGCCACGCGCAGATATGTGCGCAATTTTAAGACACGCACGCCGATGCCATTGCCAGTTTTCCCAGTTAAGAAATAGGACTTCCAAACTTTAATAGCTTGCCTCCCCCCCCCCCATCAGCCCCGACCTTTAAAACCTGCCTAGACCTTTTCTTTTTTCCCTTACAGGTCATCCATGGCAGAAGTAAAGTTGCGTGGCATGGGGACCCTGGCACGCGCCAGGGCGCACAAGTATTTCCGTGCTAATTTCAAGTTTAAATCCGGGAACGTCCATGCCTCGCCCAGACCGCGCCCACGCCTGCCCCCTTTTTAAAAGCGTTTGATTTGTGCGCGCAGCGGCAAGTGCACGCGTGTCCGGGCGGCTTTTAGAATCCGCTTGTTGCGTGCCGGTCCGACATAGTCACGCATCCCCTAAATCCGGCGCACATCAAGCTTTTAAAATTCACCTTTATTAGTAGTGCTGGAAGCGCTAAGAAAACATGAGTTAAGTCAGCACATTTCTCTGCATTGGGGGGTGGGGTGGGTAATAATAGCTAATGCCTTTTTTTTTTTTTCCTGGGATTCTCATGTGAAGGCCCTAAGCATTTTTACAGTTCTGCGCATACATTTATTGTGTGCAAAACTCCTTGCTGCATTGGGAGTAAAGTTTGCACACGCAAACTTTTCCTACAACTGCAGGTAAAACTGTGCGCTCTGCTGAGCGCAAATTATTACCTGAGGCAGGAAAATGTTAAGTGGCCTGTTCAAGGTCACAGGGAGAGTCTGTGGAACCCTGGCTTTTTTGGTTTTCACTCACTGCTCTAACTACTAGACAACGCCTCCACTCCTTTTATATTGCTTTGGCTCCATTTCCAATGTTATTAACAATGATTGTTACCCTTTATAAAAAATATATGTGCCCAGCTCTGGGAGTGAGATCTCTGGACGAACGATTTCAGAACTAAAAACAGAACTGGCTTTGAACATTGTTTTTATTTCCCTATTACTGTTGGCTAAACTAAAGCTGGGTGTAAAGCGCTTGGTCAGAGCCAAAATGCATTTTATTTTTTTACTGTGTCGTACAGAAAAAAAAACAATCAATCATTGTATTGCCAATGAACTTCTTTTTGTGCAGGATGGGATTAGTCTTCCCTGTCTCGTGCTCACTGCTCCAGATTCTCCGTCTTCACAATGCCGCCCAAGGACAGAGCGCAGGCCTCCTGGCTCTCTCCAGGAAGCATTTGTGAAAGCTTCAGGGTACACTGAAGGAGCTCCATTTTTTTTTTTGTTACTTTAAATGACCCCTTTGGATTGAAAGAAGTGATGGGGCTGTTGCCACTGCTGCTGCTTTTACTTCTGCTCTGATGTGGCTGCGGGCAACAATTAGTCCATCTGACAAGGATGGGCACTTTAATGTATGCCTTACGCACAAAGACAAGAATAAAGGAACAGATACAATACTGCACTCTCAAAGTGGAAAACGCCCAGGGGAACAGTTACCCCGATTTCCTTCCTCCCCCTTCCCTTCTCATCCATTCGTTTTCCTCGTCTCCTTCACTTCTCTCTCCTTTTCTTCTTTTCTAGCCTTCTCTCATTCCCACTCCCTTCCTTCCTTCCTTCCTTCCTTCTCGCCCTCCTGTTTCAGTCTTAGTATAATTATTTGCCAGACTTGCTCTGCACAGACTTACAAAGCAGCGGCTGTGTCTTACAGTAGCTTGTCGCCTTTGCCCAGGCTGGGTGGGTCAGTGCTGCCTGCTTCCTTCATAGGGACGATCTTGCCTCCTTTCACTCCTTCTTTGACCCGGAGTTGAGGTCTGCTACGTCCTGCCTCCCAGGCCATGAGCTAGTGCTGCTTCGGCTGCCTTTTCTCATGTTGGTCGCAGATTGCTGCCTTTGCTTCTCTTGCCAGCCTCGACTGTTTCTCTCTGTTGTTGGTTTTGTGTGTTTATTGTAATTTAATTATTTTATTGGTATTTTTATTCTTAATATATGTTGTACGGTATGCCACTTACCAGGCCGATGCTATATCGGCGAGCATTAAAGAGCGCCCGCCCCCTTAACACGCGCCAATCCAACTCTCCGGGGCGCCTGGACAGGCGTTAATTTTGGCGAGTAAAAATGCGCGCCTTGGGTGCACATTTTTAATTTTTTTTTTTGCATGGGGGATAATAGCCTCATCAACGTGCATTTGCATGTGATGAGCGCTATTACCTACGCGCGAGATTGGACGTGCGTTTTGAACGTGCTAACTCTCGTTTTGCATCGGGGGTTATGGATGCACGTCCAAAACGCGCTTCCCGTCGCGGGTTGAGCCGTGCGCTGCAGCCAGCACATGGTATAGCATCGGCCTATTAGAATTGTAGATGGGTGGGTAATAAATCTTTTTAAATAAATAAAATAAATACTGGCTGTCATTGTCTTCAGCCCAACAGAGCACACTGTTTTTCTCTCTCTGTCCTACATTGTAGGTTAGTGCATTTTATATGGGTGACACATTTAAGTTTTACCAAAGAAATTCAAAGTAGCAGTCTGCATTTACTTGCAGCAAAGCTCTACTGAAATACACTCTAGTAAACTGTAAAGTGGTCAGAAGTTCTGCAGTCATTTCTCTTATCCTTATATTGTCATCCAGTGTAGTATAAATATTTACTTGAATGTGCAGTTTTTTTTCACTTTAAGCAGACTTTTAGAGAATTTTGCCACCAGTCTGCAGTAGATTTTGGTGTGGAATTGCACTAGAGGGCAAGGATAGAGGAAAACTGAGAGTTAGACTGGGGTGAGAACGTTAAAGCATGGGCAAAAGTGACAGGAAAGCTGAGCATGGAGAGCACAGGTGCACCACAGTTGCCAACATTCGTTATCAAAAATGTCGATAATATAGAAATGAGTTTGACCCATATCCAAGTCGCACAGGCCCATTTCTTGTGATCTGTTTTTTTTTTCTCTCCTTATTCCTCTTTTTCCATTTCTCTTTTTCTGTCTGTTTTTATATATCTAGCCCCATTCTTTCCTCTCTTCTTTGTCTTTCTCGCCCCTTCTGTTTCCTCTGTCATTTCAGTTATTACCATTTTTATGCAAATCTCTGTGTTTTTCATTTCAGTTTGCTGTAAAGGCATGACTGGAATATGATCACGGCTAAGCTAGCACATACCAATAGTAATAGCAATACAAATCTGATATATTTAGCAAAAGACTGGTATTGTCCCCCCTCGTTCGTTCTATATTACAGCCTCTGTATTTCTGTCTGTCTCTGCTTGTATAAATCTTTTCATTCTCTGATAGAATCAAACTAATTTGTCTGAGTTTCTTTTGGTTTTAATAGCAGTAATTATTTTTGTAGCTACTAAGCGTAATTACCCAATAATCTGCAGGAAGATGGCATTATCTTGGGATTTACCAGGTAAAGCTTATAAAATTAGCTTGTAAAGAAAGAGGGCTTAGAAGATAATTCCTGCAATATAAAGGCTTGTCTTCTTAATATTTCCCTGACATTTGACTCGGTAGTTTTGCCGTGGTAAACAATGAGAGAGAGTCTCACCCAGAATGTATAGGTTTAAGGCTAGGTCCCTGTAGCCAATTGCTAAAGACGGTGAACTGTGGATGCTAGGAGAGGATGATTGCTGCCATGCTGCAGGTAACCTGGACTGTGGAGGACAGGAGAAAGTGTCAAGAATAGCTCCATAGGTGACTGCCCGCTCTGTAAAGATTGTAATCAGTGAGATGATGACTGACTTGTCATCAGAATTATTACTTTGCTGCAGATTGATCGTATGGAGTATTTGGGGTTCTACCCCCAACCTTTGTTCTTGCTGATAAGCCAGCTTACAATTCACGTGTAAACTGAAAAACTGTGAGATCATATGTTGACCTCACATAGAAAAATGTGTGTGTATCTAACGCCATATCCGATCCTTGAGAAACACTGTGGCAGCAAACAAACTGTTTGACATTGTGATATTAGGCTAGGAGCTTGTTTCCCCACCTCTGGATGCTAATACTTAGCTGTTTTTCTTATGAGCCAAAGGTCCAAATCCAGTTGTCTATCAAGCTTGATTTATTTATTTTAAAAGTTTGATATTCCCCTCAGTATAACAAATTGTCATTCAGAACAGATTACAAATTAAAACATACACAATATATTTAAACAAATATTAACAGAAAACTGGGTTAACATCACATATAAGATACCTCATTAATAAAATAATTTTGTTAAAAAATTATTAGAAATCTGCTGCAAATTGTGAAATACTGTTAAATTAAGCATCAAAGAGGGTATGCCAGTCTTACCAGATACATTTTTAATTTCTTCTTAAAATCTGCAAGATTTAATTCCATTTTAAGCTCTTTTGGAAAACATTACACATTATTGGGCCAGTAATTGAAAAGGCCCAATTTAATGTACATTGAAGTTGATAGATTTTAAATGAAGGTACTTCAAGTAACACTCTTTCAGCCAATTGCAGTCGTGACTCCAGAGAGTATGTGGACAACCGTTCTTTTTAAATATTCAGGTCCATCCCCTTGAAGGGCCTTGAAAACTGTCAGAACTTTGAATTACACCTGAAAGGCTATTGGGAGCTGTGAAGGTCATTCAAAACAGGAATTATACTTTTCTACATCCAGAAATCAGACTAGCAGCAGAGGTCTGGATCAATTGTGATATTCCTAAATGATATTTAGGAAGACCGATATACATGGCATTACACTAATCCAACATGCTAAGAATCAAAGATTGTACCATTGAATGAAAATAGCTCCTTAATAAATGTATATATAAGGTGACGCAGATTCACAATTTATAAAAAGCAGTCCTCAATAAGGCATCTATTTGTGGCACCAATGACAGAAGAATCAATTATAGACTCCAATTCCCACACCTTTGGTATTAACAGATAAATCTCACTCTTCATCAGAGACCTTTGTAATGCAGATAGACTTGGATTTTTATTTAATAACACAACTTACGGTACTTTTTTTAATGTTAAGTCCAAACTTATTGACCATCATCCACTGTTCAACCCTCAAAATGCAATCTGTCATTAGGGCTGTGGTAGCTTGAATTGTATTTGTTACGGGAATATACAATTGTATGTCATCTGTGTATATTTTCCATTGCACTCCAAAGGATAATATAACCTTCCCCAAGGGTGCTAAATAAGAGTGCCTGACCCATGGGAATCCCTTTTACTGAAGATAACCCATCAGTATAACTAACTTGTTGGGTCCACTCTGTTAAAGATTCAAACCAGCATAAAACCACTCATCCAGTTCCATCAATTCCAATAGCTTCTAAAAGAGTTAATCATGTCCTACGACAAATGGTGTCAATTGCCGCTGATACATCCAATAGGACAAAGTTGTTTTCACCCCCTTCTGCCCCATCAAGATAACAGAGTGATGAATTAAGCAGTGGGACTGGTAAAATCTCAGTGCTGTGCCCATTCCTAAAATCACCATAGTGAGCATCCAGCACTTTGTGATCAACCAACTCCTCTTAACAGGGAAGTTTAGAGATTGGCCAGTAATTTGTTAGCTCAAGAATCTCTAAGGTATACCAGTCACTATTTTCAGACACCGTGGCACACTTTCCACTGCTAACAATTTATTTATTATCTCAATTATTGGTTTCACAAATGTCTCCTTTAGACTACATTTGATCCAATATGGACAGGGGTCCAATGGAGAAGCTACAGATTTTGGTGACGAGAGTAAAGTAGCTGCCTCTAACTTGCTCACCTGATAGAACACAGTCCAATGAAGTTCAACTGAACTGTACCAATTCTCAATCATTAGAGAGATGAGTACATTTTGAAAACCTACCTGAAGTTGACTAACATTTGAAGAAAATTCAGCGGACTCAGCATCAACAGAGTACCTAGCTTTCCCTGCTAATGGTTTTTCAAGCAATTATCTCATAATTGAAAAATGTACATAAGGGGAAAAAAAAAGAATTGTTATGCTGGGTTGGACCAAAGTCCATCGAGCCCATCACCCTGTCTCTGACAGTGGCCAATCCAGGTCGCCAGTATCTAGCAGATCCCATAAAGTAGATCTAGTTCCTGTTACTCCCTTTCTTTAGTCTGCCTGGTTAATAATGTGTTATGGAGTTTTCCTCCAGGAACTTGTCCAAGCCTCTTTTAAACCCGCTATGCTAGTCACCTTGACCACTTCCTCTGGCAACAGATCCCACAGTTTGATAGTGCGCTGGGTGAAAAAGTACTTTCTATGATCTGTTTTGAATCTGCTGGTTGTGAGTTTCATGGAGTGTCTTCTTGTTTTAGTATTATTTGAAAGGATAAATAACCATCTGTTCCTCCCCGCTCTAGATTTTATAAACTTCTGTCATGTTCCCTTTCAGCCATCTCTTTTCCAAGCTGAAGATCCCCAGCCTGCAGAGTCTCTCATGAAAGAGAAATGTTTTATCCCCTTTATCATTTTTGTCACCCTCCTCTGCAACTTTTCTAATTCTGCTATATCTTTCTTGAGATGGGCCAACCAGAACTACACACAGTACTCAAGGTGAAGTTGCACCATGGCATGATATTTTTTCCATTTCTTTTCAGATCATTCATAACATTGGGGGTCATTTTCCAAGGAGTTAATTCCGTAAATCGCGCTAACAGCTGTTAACGTGATTTGCGAATGCAAATTTTTAATTTTGTAATCAGGGGGCAGAGAGAGAGAGAGAGAGAGAGAGAGAGAGAGAGAGAGAGAGAGAGAGAGAGAGAGAGAGAGAGAGTGAGTGTGAGCCTTGCTATAGTGTCTCTTCCCTAGACAGGTATTTGTATCCCTATGAGAGGCCCACCTAATAACTCGAGGTGGGGATTAGGTATTAGTGTAGGGAGTTGGGGGCCACTTTCACATTCAACATGAGACGTACGAACAGAACAGTGGTCTCTTGTGAAGATTTGATGGCCTTCGGAGTGAGGAAACTCACTCCAAGATGAGATTTGGACAATGTTCTCTCCACCTAGCTTGTTAGGTGGAGAGAACATTGCCCAAATCTCATCTTGGAGTGAGTTTCCTCACTCCGAAGGCCATCAAATCTTCACAAGAGACCACTGTTCTGTTTGTACGTCTCATGTTGAATGTGAAAGTGGCCCCCAACTCCCTACACTAATACCTAATCCCCACCTCGAGTTACTAGGTGGGCCTCTCATAGGGATACAAATACCTGTCTAGGGAAGAGACACTATAGCAAGTCTCTCTCTCTCTCTCCAGTGTGATGCATATCTGTTATTGCAATTTGCGATACAAATGCTTATTAGCATAAGGTAACACCCCTTTTTGGTATTGCATGTGATACCGTGCGATATTGGAAAATGAGGCCCATTGTTTGCTTTTTTGATTGCCGCCACACACTGAGCTGAGGATTTTAATGTATTGTCCACAAGGACTCCAAGGTCCTTTTCCTGGGTAGTGACTTTTACAGGCAGTTTAAATTTTCTTGAAGTCTAGCAGAAACATGAATTTTTTTCTAGAGTAAATCTTCCTGTTCTGCCTTAAAGCCATCCTTTGAGTCATGGTCTTTATGCCATCTACGTTCAGTCTTTCTTAATCTTTTTTTTTTTCGTATTCAAACAATCGACTGTGTACTAAGACACCCAACTATTTACACGTTGTGACTTAATATGCTTTAATGGTGCCACTTTTTCTAAAGCCTGTGAAAGGGTGTTATTAAACTGATCTACTTGTGTTTCTAAATTTAAATCATTAGCTACTGAACCTGTCTGCAAAAAGGCAGTTTCAAATTCAGCCACATCAATAGGTCCTCTGTGTCTTCATCATGTCATAGGGTGGGAACATGTTGAATGGAGTGTGAATCAACAATTAGATTAAACAGTAATGCAAAATGATCAGTCCACAATACCTCTTTAAAATTGATATCTTTGAGCATGACTTTACCTACCCAAGGTACAAACAACAGGATTAAAGTATGACCTGACTTATGTGTTGGGAAATCAATGACTTGTATAAGACCTAAATCAAGTGTCACTGTAAATAATATATTTCTGTATGTTGGGGGATTCTCAACAAGATGAATGTTAAGGTTACGTATAATAACCAAATTATTCAGGGTTAAGCAAAGCAGCAATATAGCCAAATCTGATCCATTTGTTCCTGGAGGAAGATACAACAGGCTTACAGCCCAGGTCTCACTACTAACTCTTCACAATTTGAAACAAATAAGAAGTCATGTCTTATAAATCAGTACTAACCCCTCCCCCAACCCTTCTAGTAATTTTAGGACAATGTTCAAATGTAAATCCAGGTAGGCAAAGCTCCATCAGTATTAAAGTTTCTGCATTGCTGTGCCACGATTCTGTAATGTATTATATTTCAAGACTTTGATGATTAAAAAGGTCCAAGATCACAGGTTCTTTGTTTATGACTGAACATGCATTAATATATCCCACAGACAGTTCTACATTTTGCTGATTTAGACTTTTAATTTGAATAGTAGGATCAGGCTTAATGGCAGTGGGAATTTGTCTCCTACATGTTAAAAGCTGAGTTGTAGGTTACCAGATGATATTGGTATAGATGTGACAACATTAGTTTCAACATTTTCCACGCTATAACTGGTACACATGATTAAACAACAGAACAATACCATAACATAATACAGAAAGCTAAAATCATCCCCTCTACTGCAATAAGTAAGCAATACTTTACCCAAACACTAAATAGATTACCAATATACTTAAATGTGCACAAAATGCAGTACTTACAACTGTAAACTGCACAATCTAGTTTTCTTGTCTTTTTCCTCAGTTTCACATCATGACCCCTAATTCTAAAACTTCCCTTCTATTGACAATTTTGCTTTGGGTGCACTATAATACCTTTTGGCTACTGAAATGTCTATTGCCAGGCTTCCCAAACCTGTCCTGGTGACCCCCACAGCCAGTCAGGTTTCCAGGATATCCACACACAATATGCAGATTTATCTCATGCATTTTCATTGTGGATATCCTGGAAACCTGACTGGCTGTGGGGTCACCAGGACAGGTTTGGATAGCCCTGGTCTGTTGTATACCCCCTGTCTCTCCTTTCTTCTAGGGAGGTGGTTTTCAACCTTTTTTCTGTCTGGACCCACCTGACAGATGGTTCTCACATGCATGACACACTGAACCCATGATCGTCATGGGGCTAGATGTAAAAGTACAGTTTGCATTCGCGGGAACCCCCCTGACCCACAATAATAGATGTAAAGCAGAATTGCGACATTCCCCATACAACTCACCCTACAAAAAGGATATTCTGGTTCTGGTGTCATCTCAGTAACAGCAACTCAAACTCCTTCTACTTCCAGGCTCAATAGCCCTACTTATGAAAAGACAGCAGTTTACCACCAATGCATGTCCTCTTGAGAAAACACAACAAATAAGACTGATACAAACGCTTACATGCTAGTAAAATATCTCACCTCAGTAACACACATGAAAAGGCAACGCTACAAATATTAAATCAGGCCTTAAACACCAATACACCTCCTATTAGGAAAACAGAACTAGCAAGCAGCTATAGATCCCCACACAGAAGTAATTGTAAAACTATACTAATAAGCAGAATAAATGTTTCAAAACAGCTATGAACGGAATAATATCCAACAATTAAAAACTCTTAAAAATTATTTACAATTCTCCAAACACCAATAAAATATTTCAAATAGCAGACACATCACATAATATTAAATAATTAAAATGGCAGTCAATGAAGAAAAATAAACTTAAAAAGCCACCTTTACTTACCCCCCTCCAGCAGCTCTCCTACTCCTCTTCCATGCAGGCCATAGCACACACCAGAAGCAGCAGTAGTGGCTAAGCTCCATACTCATGGTCCTTTTCCTTAGGGCCCATGACCAGTCTCTCTGTCTTTCACACACATACCATACCAGTCACACCCCTATGACCAGTTTCTGTCTCTCACACACCAATCATCTCCTGACCAGTCTTTGACACACACACACCAGTCACCTTCCTGAACAATTTCTCTCATGCCATACACACACACACACACACACACATGTACGTTTCCCACTCCCATGTTCTATCTTACATATACGGGCTTCTCACTCCCATACTGTGTCTCACACACACCCACACACCCAGGTTTCTCACTCCCATGCTTGCTCACTCTCTCCACATGCACAGGCTTCTCATTCCCATAATCACTTTCTCTCTCTTACACACACACGCACCAGTCTCTCTCTCATTCCCATGCTCGCTCTCTCCACATGCACAGGCTTCTCAGTCCCTTAACCACTTTCTTTCTCTCACATACACACACACACACACACACACATCAATCTCTCTCACTCACACACAGTAATCATAAAGGACGGAGAGCCATTATTCGCGTGTGGTTCATGCCGCCATCTTGTCTTCAACGCACTTCCAAGCCTTTCTTCAGTGAACGTCGAGCAATAGTATTTATTTAGCATTTCTGCTTTTTCCTCATCTCTCTTCCCATTTTCCTCTTTTGCTGTCAACATTACAGTTCCATCTCTGGTCCTCCTCCTTTCACTGATGTACCTGAAAAAAATCTTGTAACTCCACTTTACCTAATTAGCCATTTTTTCTTCCATCCAGACTTCTTTCCCATCTCTTTTATTTTTATGAGATATTCTTCCCTGTGTTTTTGTTTATGAGATCCTTTGAACCTTTTAAATACAAATCTTTTCAGCCACCTCTTTGGTAAATCATGCTGGTTTCCATTTACCTTGCTTTTATTGTTGTTCTTACTATAACTCTTTTTAGTTTAGCCCACTGTTCTTCCACTTCACCTACCTTATCCTGCCAAAGACTCCTTACAGTGCTCACCCATTTTACGTACCCAGTCATTAGAGAAACTGTCTTCATTTGTAAGTACTAGGTCCAGTACAGCTCCTTTCCTTGTAGGCTTTGTTATCATTTGTCTGAGGAGAGGACCTTGAAAGAAGTTCAGGATCTGTCCACTTCTAACCAAGTCTGCCAATAGGATACTCCAAATACGCTAGATTAAAATCTCCCACTAATGTCACCTGCATTGCCACCTTTTATGTCTTTAACCAATTCTTTATCCAGATTTTCTATGTGAGTGTAGACACAAATGCCATCTCCCCTTTCCAAGAGAGCCCATGCATCTCCCATATACCCTGCAATTCTGTTGCTTTGATATTATTTTTAACATAAAGTGCTGCTCAACCCCCTTTTTCTGCCAACTCTTTCTTTTCTAAATAGATTATAAACTGGTATGGCCACATCCATTTATGAGACTCGCTGAACCATATCTCAGTGATAGCAATGATATTCAAGTCAGCCTCTACCATTAGGGCCTGAAGATCTGGAATTTTGTTGCATTGGCTATGAACATTTGTACTCACAATTTTCCAGCTGTTTTCCTTTGGCTAACTCATACTCCATATAACCTTGCATCTGCATTCTTCTATCCTGTTGCTTCAGAATAGACTAGAGAGTGCCTTCCTTTCTAGATTTTCCCCAGTTTCCTTTTGTTTGGGGGTAACAGCCTAAATCAGTTGACAACATTGTCATTATTAGATTATTGCAATTCACTTTTTATAGGCCTACCTATAAAAACTTTGCACAGTCTGCAGATGGTCCAAAATGCGGCAGTGCATTTGCTAACTAGCACATATTCACAAGACCATGTTTTACTAATATTGGCATCTCTCCATTGGTTATTAGCATTTTTAGATTTCTTTTTAAGATTGATTGTCTTACATTTAAAGTGATTCATGGTGGTCCTATGTATCTTATGTAGAAGATTAAGTGAGATGAACCAGTATGATGATTGTGTTCCAGTGAAGAAGATGGTCAACATTGTATTCCCTCTTTCAGAAACTATAAACCAATCAAACTTGGAAATGTTTTCCGCTGCATGGCCCCTTCTTTGTACAATGCATCTCCTAAAGAATTGAGTTTTGAAGATAATTATCTTTGTTTTAGGTGCCTTTTAAAGACTTATTTATTTTAAAATACTTTTTATTGATTTTTGATGCCACGTAAGATTTTTGGAAGGATGCTTGTGCTATTTATTTAAAATTCTATATGTTCTCTCTTTTGCTGTTTTATAATATCTGCATTTGAATGATTTGTGTACTTTATTTGATGTTTTTTAAGGTTTTATACATCACTTAGGGTTCCAGATAAGAGATTTAAGAAATGCAAATAAAATAAAATATGGACTAATGAATGGTCATTGACCTTTTTTTTTTTTTTTTTTTTTTTACAGAATATCCTGTTCCCCGTCTTATTCAGTTTATATATATATATATGCCCAATAATAAAGTAGATTCAGAGGTATAGTGTTGGCTGTCATAGTTTGCTGGCTTACAGCTCTGTATTAACATTGAAGGAGATTAGGTTGATGTGATAGGAAGGATAAACACTTGCTTCTGTAGGGTAGCAGACTGGCTAGAGCAATACCAGTTAAAGCTGAATCCAACCAAATTTAATTTAAAACTTATATTCTGTCTTTTTGGGATAGACCCATTCAAAGCCAGTGACAAAGGCATAAGATATAACAAGACATAGCTTAAAAAAAATGCAGCAAACCGAATACATTCATTCTACAAAGTTTAAAACAATTGTGCATAAAATAGCATGATAGATTTTTAAATAGTGAACAGTACAATAGGATCCTAACAGAAAAAACCTGAATGATCAGTATCAAGCATCCAAAATTCAGAGAAGCACAAAACTATAAGGCACCGCTAACGAGACACTACCCCACTCACAGGAAATACCCCATATGTTCTACTAAAATCTAAAAATGATATTACTCACAACTGACTACACTATTATCTAAAGCAGGAAGAATGTTTGAACTAAGGAACACATCAAGTTTTCATTTTATGTGAAAACAGGGGATAGTTATTGATTTCCTTCAGACTAAGTAGAAATTAATTCCAAAAACTAGGGGTTAAGCCTGAAAATATCCTCTCCCTACTCTTTACAAGTCTCATTGATTGAAGTGCAAAGAAGGGGTCATGATGATTGAAACTTTATCAGAAATGTAATTAGGGCAAAGAATAAAGTAAAGAAATGGTTCACTCCAATGGCTTCGCCCTGTTCCTATCCTGGCAGCCATATTTTGAACAACCTGCAACCCAGTCACTGTTTTTAGGCAATACCACATAAATGGAATTACAATAATCTAAATTACTGAGCATTACAACCTGCATTCTCCGAGGACAAGTAGGATGGTAGACCTCACACATGGATTACATCATTGGATGGAACTTCAGTCTGGAACTTTGATCTCAAAATTCTAGAACTTTCAAACATGCCCTATTGAGCATGTGCAGCTGTAGTCATCACCCTGCTTGAGATTAGGGCTCTGACTGGGCCACTCCAAGACATCTATCTTTTTGTTTTTTAGCCACTTCATTGTAGCTTTGGTTGTGTGCTTTGGTTCGTTGTCAAGCTGAAAGGTGAACTTCTGTCTCTGCAAAGGGCAGCAGTTTTTACTCAAGAACTTTTTTGTATTTTTCTCCACTCCTTGTCCCTTCTATCCTTACAAGGGCCCCAGTGCCTGCCAATGAGAAGCATCCCCATAGCATGATGCGTTCACTACCATGGTTCACACAGGAGAGATGGTGTTCTCCAGGTGATGTGCTGTGTTGGATTTATATTAAACTAAGCTTTTGTATTCAAGCCCAAAAGTTCTATTTTAGTTTTATCAGATTGCAAAACATTTTGCCACATGGCTTCAGTATCCTCTGAGTGTTCATTTGCTTCAAACGGGATTTAAATGTGGGCTTTCTTGAATAGTGGCTTCTTTCTTGCCACTCTACTCTCAGGCCACATTTATGGAGTACTTGGGATATCTCAGGCACATACATACTCTATGTAGCTCTTTCAAGGTTGCCATTGGTCTCTTGGTTGCCTCTCTGATGGGTCTCCTCCTTACTCAGTCATCCAGTTTAGCGGGAGCAGTCTGATCTAGGCAGAGTCTTGGTAGTACCATATACTTTCCACTTGTTAATCATTTTGACCACATTCCTAGGAATATGCAAGGACTTCACAATTCTTTTACACCCATCTCCATATCTATGCCTTTTTACAACTTCATTCAGGAGTTCTTTTGACAGCTCCTTGGTGCTCATGGCTGGGTCTTTGCTTTGAAATGCACTACAAAGCAAAGTGAACCAACAGGAACTGCTGAATGTATCCTGTCATCATGTGAATCAGTACAGTTTAATACAGGTGGGGTCAAATCACTTGATGTGTTTTTGAAGGCAACTGGTTACTCTTAAGCGTTAAGTATTTAGGGCACATGTGTGGACACATATCCAACTAAGCTATTCCATGTTTTCATTTCTACTTAATTTTCTAAGGAATTTTGGAATAAATGTTTCACTTGGAAATTATGGGGTAGGAATATGGATACATGGAACAAATATTGTTTTAACGATTTTTACTTCCAAGCTCTAAGGCAATAAAAGCGAAATATTTTGGAAGGGGTTGTAGACCTTTTATAGCCACTGTACCTACCTGTGAAATTTTCCACTGCTGGGTAGGGGGATCATAGGGTTGTTCATATTGCCATTGGTCAAAAATAAAATAGCTATATTGGCTCACTGCCAAAATTAAAAGCTGGATACCACTGATTAAGAACAAAGAGTAGGGGCAGAAGCAGAAATCAGACATGGAAACACTTTGGGCATGTCTGATTTAGTGAGCTGAGATTCTCAAGGGTAACATTTGAGAAATCAGTTTAGCCCAGATAATATTTTCTTTTGTTGGACAATCCACTAGCATTGTAGTAATAGTTTCTGTGCGCAACTCTGTTCTCTTCAAAAAGCTTAGTTGATGTGAGCTGTGGTGTAGCACATTCTTAGCTGGTGCTGTATACACCTTCTGAATTTTGTTGGCATCTGTGCTCACAGTCATTAGGAGTCTCTAAAAGGTTCAAAAACAAGATTGTCACCTCTTTAAGAAAAAAACTAAATTTTATCCACTTTCATCCTCCGCTCATCCCCTAATTGTGAAAGAAATAACAATGAACATGCCTCAACACTGGAGCATCAGGAGACACAGAGTTTCTCTCTGGAATAAACTGCTAATGAGGTTTGTAGACTTTCTGCTGCAGATGTTCATATCAATTAAAAGTGAAAGAGGTTCATTTTCTCCAAGTCATGCCAAAATGGTTTTTGTCATGGTGAAACATGGTAGTGGATGGGAGGGAGACCTGTAGCTCTCCAACTGTCTTGGGCCTTCAGAAGAGACTGAAACCAGGTTACAGATTATTATTTGGGATTAGTAGACTGAAAACAATGATTCTTTCTGAGCCAGCCACTCAATGGAAGAGGAGGCACAGAAGCAGAGTCTGGGAGTTCTGCCCCCTGTGTCCTGGACAGACAGAACCAGCACTTGCTAAATCTGATGCATCTCTTAACTACTGCAATCAAGGCAAATGGTTACCATAAGCAGCAACTAAGTACTATGAAAAATCTGCACTTCTGAACTGTGTGTGCTGTGCTTCAGCCATGTGGCTGTTAGAAGCTCTGTATTGTGGAGAGGATACGTTCAGGCACAGGTGTAGTGGGGCAGATGATTATGGATAGCTCGGATGTTCCCAGATTGCTGTATGGAAGTACAGAGGGTCAGCCAAAAAAGAGACTCTTGATATTTTTCTTTCTATAATAATTTAGTGAAACAAATTTGTTAAACGTCAGTGGCTCAACATGGGTTTACTGCTAACTTAATTTCAGCTGAGAAAATGTTGTACTGATCCCACCATTTTCATTGACCTCCTTTATTCTTTGCAAGATATGATACTTTTTATTGGCTCAACACCTGAATTATCCAAAGACAATGACATGCATGAGTTTTGCAGACATAAATCCCTTCTTCAGGTGTCTGTATTTATGTAGTTCTGGAAGCTCAAGGACATCATTCTTTTTGGTTAAGTCCTGTATTGGGCCACGAAAAGGTATCACAACCTGCAAAGCATATCATGTTATTCAGGACCAGTTCGGTTATGCTTGTGGATAACTTCACCACAGGTCAGAATGGAGTGGGGAAGGAGTGTGAGAAGATACATCAATAAAAAGTCAAACTTTTCAGTACTATTAAACATAACAATCCTTTAACATTTTGTTGGGGTTTTTTCCAGATGTGTGCAGAACCATAGGAAAGTTCTGTTGTACATGCATTTCAAGATGGCTTTTTGATATTCATTTCAATGCATACAGGTCTGATGCACTAACACAACAAAATGTGAAAAATGTTCAAGGGGGTAGACCTGCTATAGCCACTGTATTTATAATAATATTATAATCTGAATTGTAAAAATTAGGGTTTTTTTGTCCTACTGTTCTTTCTACTGGTTATATCACTCTGTTCTCTTTCCTTTTTACCTTTCCTTCTGTCTCTCCCCTTGTAGAGGTGGTTTGAAAAGGTTTTCCTATGAAGCTATCATTACTGCACTGTGAAATTGCACTAATAAGACTTGTAAAAACTATAACTGACATGACAGAATATACTGAAATGCTATAATGTGCACTAAAAGTCAAAAAGGTATAATATGAAGTTTTGTTCCTGCCTTTTAGGCTAAATTTACAAAAAAATCACAAGACTTACAAGCAGTCTTATTAACATGTATGAGATAAAATTATAATGCCACCCAATTAGGAAAATGCTATGCAAACAAACTAGCTCATTGTATATAAATTGGAGGTATGACCTTTTTGTGGATAATCCTGCAATCTCCTGGGATATCCCATACATTATCTAAATAAGGATCTTTCTTTAAGCTGCTGGTATTAAGTGCTTATTTTACAGCCCACAACAACACCTTCAATCCCTGTTCTCCCAGTCTGACACTTTCCCTCACACCTCATCTCTGTAGGTATTCCATAATCTCCTGTCTCAAATATCCAAAGAGAAATATAAAAACAAAATATGATGGTGGGTTAGATTTCAAGATCCATCTAGCTTGCCCAACTCTATTCCTTCCCTCAAGCTTCAACTCAGTACTTCCCCTCAGGCCTCTCTCAAGTGCCTATTAGCTTTCCTAAGCCTTTTCTCTCCCATGGCTGACATTCCTCCGCCGTGCCCCTCTCTTCCGTGCCCAACATCTTTTATAATTTGCTACACAAACTGCTCAGTTCCTTTTTTTGCCATCTTGAGGCTAGAGTGAAGCCTGAGGCACTGCGTTCACCAACAACCTGCTGTAACATGGTCTCCTAGCAGCCAGGGCCACAGATGTCCCCAGCCAGCAGCTTCCCCTAATTTAAAAGAAAGCTGGTATAGTTCCTTCTCCTGCTGCTGGCATAAGTTACAGGGACATCTTTAGGTCTGTGTGTTGCAACTACTGCAGGGCCCATCCAACTCTGGGGCCTAGTGCACCTTTCACATCTGCTTAAAGACCAGCCCTACCTTTTTTTGCCTTGTTACTTCAATTTTGTCTTTACCTTTTCCACCATCTCCCCCCTTGGCTTCTTTTCTCCCCACATATGCCCCAAGTTCCTCTTCTCCATCATATCACCCTCATGTTCCTCTTCTTTCCTCCATGTTCTTCTTTCCCCCATTTTCATGCTCTGCTACAACAAGCCCAAATCAAGCCCAGGGCAAAAACATGAATATGTGCATTTCCCCTCATCCCCTCCACACAGCGTTTGTAATACTTCTTGTCCACAAATCTCAGTTTTCCATCTGTATCCCTTCCTCTGCATCCCTCCATCTCCATTGTCCGTTCCACATGCCACTGAGACTGTTATGAAGGAAGGAAAAAGTAACATCCACAGAATTGGAGATGTAGTAGTACAGTCCTGAGCAATGGGGAATACCCAGAATGAGGCCACAGATGAGAAGACCCGGTAGTGACCTGCAGAGGGGGTACGCTGGGGATCCCCTCTAACGAGTGTAGGCACCTCAGGAATAACGATCCGGTAGTGGCCCATGGAGTGGGGTATGCCGAGGATGTCTGTGCAGTAGATGTTGAAGAACTAGTAGAGATGCCAGAACCCGGAAGTGGCTCCCATAGTTGGTGTGTTGATATTCTGCAGTGCAGGAAAGCTGAATGACTTCTACTGAAGAAAGGCAGTAGTGGCCCGAAGTTCGGGGTACACCACGTGAAATCCTCAATACGGTTCATATAATAGAAGTCAGTAGAAGTACTCACAATAGATGGTTCCTGGAGAGAGAGAGAGAGACCTGAGAAGCAGGTCTAGTAGCAGTCAGGCAGGTAGGCCCTCTGAGGAGCGGATAGCCGGGAACACAGGGGAGCCCCCAGGAGCGGGTACTCGGAGCGTTAGATGCCAAGACCAAAGTCAGGAACAGGAAGTCCTTGAATGAGGTGGATTCAGCAAGCAGAACTCCTTGCTAACTCGAAGAAGGCAAGGGCTGGTCAAATTAAATACACTAGCGGGTTGACGTCATCGAGGGGACGTCCCCGAGGTTCCCGCCATGATGTGTTCAAAAGAGGCCCTTGCACGAGTGCGCGCGCCTAGGTAATTCTGGGTCCAAGATGGGGGTCGGCAGCGCCCACGCTGTCCCGGGAATGCCAGAGAGGTCAGCGGGGATTAGCAGAGACCGCCATGCTTCCCAGACTTGATGGAGCGGGAAAAAAAGAGGTGAGCATGAGAGGTCGCAGCTGTCTGCGACCAACAGGCGTAACACCTAGATGTATTTTTGTAAGTTAATAGTGCAGTGTTGATACAAGTGAGTTGAGTTGTGAACTGGGTACAAAAGAGTCACTTGATAAGCTTGCTCAGACTACTTTACTGCACACCATGGTCTCCAGAGACAGGAATAGGATGCATATTTTTTTTATTTCACATGTAACAAACAGAGCATAACATAGTGATGCTAGGCAATGTTATGACACGTTGAGCTCAAATTACTAAGGGGAAACGTTTCAAAGATGCCACCAACTGGAAATTTCACCCTGCAAAGTGACTCAATTTTGCCATCTAGTTTTATTAAGTAGCTAAATTAAGCTGTCCAAAAATAGGCAGTCCCAGAGGCATAGCTGAGGAGGGGGGGTTTTCAGTACTAGCCAACTAACCCTGAGCATATAATTATCAAGCTTAAATTTAGCTGGCTAATCTTTTTATTTATTTCTTAGATGTATTCATCGCTTTTGTCTAAAAACAGCTCAAAGCGATTTACAAATTTATAAAAAAAACAATAAAACACAGTACAAAACATTAACCTAACAATTAGACTTTGCTGATCATGCATCAACATTTCACACCAGTATAATACTGCCTAAAAAACAGGTCTTTACATTTTTTTTTACACGTCGAGTAATCTTTTTGGAAATTGATATCCTCTGGAAGAGAGTACCACAACTTAGGGGCCACAATAGAAAAGGCCTGTCTAACTAGACATACTGTAGTTCTGATGGCCAAGAAATCATTAAAATGGAATGATCTTAAACTTTTTGGGGTACATCATGACAATTTCTTTTGTAGGTATTTAGGACCTATAGCCTACAGTACTTTAAAAATAAGAGCTAAAATCTTAGATTCCTCTTGCTTTAACAGGCAACCAATGGAAACATTTGAGTATTAGTGTAATATGATCCCTTGCCTTTAATCCCGCTGTATTTTGGAACAGCTGCAATTTTTTCAGTCGTCTGGGGCAATCCCACAAGGACTGAGTTATACAGAAATCCAATCTGGGTAACACCAAGGCCTGGACAATGTAAACTAAATCCATTTTAGACAGCAATTATCTTTAATTGCCAAGTCATCAAGACCTCAAAGGCTGACTTCAACATTGCTTTAACTTGGGGGGGATCATATCCAATTCTGAGTCTAACATTATACCCAGAACATGTACCATTGAATGTCTTGGAAAAGTGATGTGATTTATAAACACCTGGGAGTCTATTGACCTGGTACTCATCTCCCTCTATTTCAAACCCCAAACCCTGGTAGATTCCTCTCCCCTGGCACCCCAGGGAACATTTAAACCCACCATCACCACCTTTGGACTGGCTACTGCCTCCAGTCCCTCCCTTCCTCTCCTGGCACCCAAAGTGCATTTTAACCTACCCTCTGCCATCCCTAAAACAACAGCTGCCCTCTCCTCCATTTCCCAAAGCCAGGGGAAGGGACTGGAGGCAGCTGCTGGGCTGGGGATGGCAGGGGGAGGATTAAAATGTATAGTGAGGTGCTGGGAGGAGAAATTTGGAGGCAGCAATGGGTATAGGGCTGGTTGGGCAGGAGGAAGGATGGTTAAGATGTAGATCGTGGTATATTTCACAGTCATGGTTTCAGGAGAGGACAGTGGCCGGACCTGGGCAGGGAAGGTGGATGCAGAGACATTTAGTCAGCTAAATTTTAAGTAAGCCTCTCTAGCTAGATTTTATTTATTTTAATTATTTATGTAAAACATTTTATATCCCACCACTTCCTATATAAATAACACCATAACACATTTTAGCCATAAGAATATAAGAAGTGTCATGCTGGGTAAGACCAAGGTTCATCAGCCCAGCATATTGTCTCTGACAGTGGCCAGTGCTGGTCACAAATCCCTTGCAGGAGTGGAGGAGTTGCCTAGTGGTTAGAGCATGGGGCTACGAACCAGGAGACCAGGCTTCGAGTCCTGCTGTCGCTCCTTGTGACCTTGGGCAAGTCACTTTACTCTCCATTGCCTCAGGTACAAACTTACAGACTAATGCAGTATGGTGCGCTCGACTGAGCACACAGTTAGCCCCCGTTTGGCCGCACGTTTGACGCGCTATTTTTTACCCTTTATACAGTAAGGGGTAATAGCATGTGGAAAACGCGCGGCCAAACCCCCCGAAACTAATAGCGCCCACAACATGGAAATGCATGTTGATGAGCCTATTAGTCCCGCGTAATCCAGAAAGTAAAATGTGCGGCCAAGCCGCACATTTTACTCTCAGAAATTAACTCCTGCCAAAGGCAAGAGTTAATTTCGGCCGGCACCGGGAAAGTGTACAGAAAAGCAGAAAATATTGTTTTTCTGTACACCCTCCGACTTAATATCATAGCGATATTAAGTCAGAGGCCCGAAAAAGAAAAAATCAAAAAAAAAAAGAAAAGAAAAAAATCGGCCCGCGGGTTGGAAGACGGACGCTCAATTTTGCCGACATCCGTTTTCCGAACCCGTGGCTGTCAGCGGGTTCGACAACTGATGCCGGTAAAATTAAGCGTCGGTTGTCAAACCCACTGACAGCTGCCGCTTCTGCCAATAAGGAGGCGCTAGGGACATTAGTGTCCCTAGCGCCTCCTTATTAGCGCGGGTCCTCATTTGCATAGTGAATCACGCGCCCAGGAAGAGTGGCCTGGGCATGCTTCGGGAGAGCGGGCACTTGCCTCGGAGTGCCGGCTCTCCCACACACTTTACTGCATTGGCCCATTAAATTGTAAGCCTTCTGGGGATAGGGAAATACCTACAGTACCTGAATGTAATCCACTTTGAAGCGCTGAAAAAAGTGTGAAAAGCAGAAAATAAATAAAAAAATAATAATTGTTCCATTACTTGTTTTTTCTCCCGGGAAAATTTGGTCACCTCACTCATTTTTTTCTTTTTTCAGATCATTTATGAATATGCTAAATAGCAAAGGTCCCAGTACAAACCCTTGGGGCATTCCACTAATAACCTTATTCCATTCGGAAAATGATTTAGTCCTACCCTCTGTTTCCTGTCTAGATAAAATTTTAGAGAGTGCTGGGGAGCAGCCGGCTGTCATGGGTACCAGTGACACAGGGAAAGTGCAGGAGGGAAGTTCTAGAGACTAATTTTAAGCTCTTAGGTGGGGAATTGAAATCCAGAACCTCCAGGTTTTCATTCTCAGAAATCACATGCAGAGCCCCAGAGATAGGCTGAGCTCCAGAGTCTCACTGCGTGAATGAGATGAGGGTGCAAGGAAAAGGATTTTAGGTTGCTAGATACTGGGGAAGATTCTGAGAAAGGGGGAGCATATTTCAACAGGATGGGCTTCACTTTAACCATAGTGTAACCAAGCTGCTGGAACTAGCCTTTAAAAAAGGTGATAGTGCACCTCTTAAACTAGATGATGGGGAAAGCTGACAGTTGCTCAGAAGAGTATTGGTCAGAATGATGTGTATTTGAAAGATACTAACAAAACAGGGAAGTTCGGGCATCCTGATAAGGGAGGTTGCAATAAATGCTAATGTAGCCAAGGTGCCTTTAAGTAAAGAGCAGACAGCAGAAAGATTCCATTCTGCTGATAAGCAGGTTGTTAATACAAATAAAAAAGCATACTTTGAAATGTCTGTATTCAAATGCTAGAAGTCTGAAAAAAATAAGATGGGAGAGTTAAAATATATAGTATTGAATGAAGAGAGAGATATAATTGGCATCTCAGACACCTAGTGGGACACTATCATACCACTGTACAAATTATATCCCAATGATAGGATGGATCAAATTGGTGGAGGAGTGGCGCTATATGTTAAAGAGAGCGTATTATCAAATTGGATAAAAGTTCTTCAGGAAACAAAATTCAATATAGAGTCTTCATGGGTAGAAATTGCATGTGAGAAGGGAAATAAAATAGCAGTGGGCGTGTACTACCATCCAGCTGGCCAGAATGAACAGATATACCTTGAAATGCTAACAGAAGTTAGGGAAGAAAACAAAATTAGCAACACAGTAATGGGTAATTTCAATCACCCCAGTATTGACTGGGTAAATGTCATATCAGGACATGCTAAGGAGGTACACCTTTTAGATAAATGACTGCTTCATGTAGCAGCTGGTATATGAACTGACAAGAGGAGGAGCTATTTTAGACCTAATCCTTAGAGGAACACATGAATTGGTGCAAGAACGTAACAGGGCTGGGGCACTTGGTAATTGTGATCATAACCTTATCGAATTTGATTTGATAACTGGAGGGAGGTAACTAAGTAAATCTATTGTGATAGCATTTAACTTTCAAAAGGGATACTGTGATAAAATGAGGAGAAGGGTAAGGAAAAAGCTTAAAGGATCAACTGCTGAGGTTAACAGTTTACATCGTGCATTCACATTGTTTACAAATACCATTTTCTAAGCCCAGACCAGATGTATTCCACACATTAAAAAAGTTGATAGGAAGGCCTAACAACTGCTAGAATGGTTAAAAGGTAAGGTGAGAGAGGCTATTCTAGCCAAATTAACATCTTTCAAAACATGGAAAAGGGATCTGATTGAAGAAAACAATTCTGGCAAGTTAGATGCAAAGCATTGATAAGAAAGGCAGAGACAGAATTTGAAAAGAAGCTTGCTGTGGAAGCAAAACCTCATAATAAAAAATGCTTGCAAGTGACCATTAGATGATCAAGGGGTAAAAGAGGCACTAAGGGAGGACAAGGCCATAGCAGAGGGATTAAATTAATTATTTGCTTTGGTATTTACTGAGGAAGATGGAAAGCAAATTCCCCATGCTAGAAGTGATATTTAAAGGTGATGATTCAAAGGATCTGAAACAAATTTCAGTGAATCTAGAAGATGAAATAGGGCAAATTGACAAAATAAAGCAAGGGTGGCGAACTCCAGTCCTCGAGGGCCACAAACAGGCCATGTTTTCAGGATATCCACAATGAATATGCTATTTTTGCATACATTGGAGGCAGAGCATGCAGATCTATCTCATGTATATTCATTGTGCATATCCTGAAAACCTGGCCTGTTTGTGGCCCTTGAGGAACGACGTTTGCCACCTGTGAACTAAAGAGTAGCAAATTACCTAGACTGGATGGTATGCATCTCAGTGCTGAAAGACTGAAAAATGAAATTGCAGAGCTACTATTAGTAATCTGTAAACTATCATTAAAATCAGCTGTGGTACCTAAAGCTTGGAGGATGGCCAATGTAATGCCAGTTTTTAAGAGAGGTTGTGGGGTGATCCAGGAAACTACAGACTGGGGAAACTATTCTAAAGAACAAATTTACTGAACATATAGATACTCAAAGTTTAATGGGACAAAGCCAACTTGGATTAAGCAAAGGGAAGTCTTACCTCACCAATCTGCTACTTTTAATTACGTTTGATTTATTTATTTATTTATTTATCTATCTATCTATCTATCTATTTATTTATTTATTTATAGGCATTTATATGCTGTCCTTTCAAAATTATGCTGATTGGACCTGTCCGTCATTGCCCTGAGAGATGAATGTTTTCAAAATAGCTCATACTGGTTTCAAATATTTAGATATTTGGGTTCCTAAAGATTTATCTAGGTTTTACAAGGATATTTATGTCCCTGTTTTTGGTAAAATTGACAGATTTCAATAACTGGTCTTCTCTTCCCATCTCTTCACTGGGTAGGGTCAACTTGATCAAGATGTCTATTCTTCCTAGAATTATTTATCCTTTCTTTGCATTTACCCTCTAATGTCTCCACATCTGTTTTTCATGCTTTTAAGAGTACTATAATCTAGTTTTTCTGTGTTTTGGGTGACCTCCTAGACTCAAATATGTGGCTATGTTTAAACATAAAGATGCCTGAGGTGCAGGACTATCCCATTTTCAGTTTTATTATTGGGTTTGTCATTTGACTTGTTTACTTATTTGGCTGGGGTCTGACCCTCCACTACCTTGGCATTCTATGGAAGTGGGAGGGACTAGGGGCTACTTAGCATCAGTACTACAGATGCCCTCTACCCCTAATATCTTTGCAGGGACACTCTAATTATGGCACATTCTTTGAGAGTCTGGAGGATGTTTTGGAAGAAATGGTGATATTCAGATGGCACTAGGATCTATATGACTTCAATTATTTAAAAAACCCTCCTATCTCAAAGTACTTTTTCTCCTGATGCAGATATCTGATCTGCCTCAGTTTTGAGGTTTTTGGGTCAACTTCTTGAGACTAGTTTTAAATCCTTTACTGATCTTATCACTGAGTTTCAGATTGCGCAACATACTCAATATTTATATTTAAAACTGACATTACTAAAATCCCTAGGATTCAACTTGATTTAGAGGAATGTGAGGGAATGGAAGAAATTCTTTGTTGTGAGGGTGGATGTTATCATTTGGATTCTTTATTACCCTGAGTGATATTTGCAATGAGGGTACGCCACCCAGGCTTATTAGACAATGGAATCTTGATTTACAAGGTACTTTGGAGGCTAAGACTTGAAAGCATATCTAGAAAGTTTCTCAGTGCATTTATATATGCTATAAGTCAAGAACTTCAAATCAAACTACTATATCATTTTTTCGCAAAGTTTAGTCCTGCTAGTATGTATTGTTGGAGAGCTTGTAACCAAGTGAGTACATACTTACATATGTGGTGGAAATTCAGGGAAGTGGGCCCTGGTGTCTGATACTATCTCGACCATTTGTGGTCAAAGACTGCATATGGATCCCTTTCTCTATCTTTTGGGGTTGAGGGCCAACAGAGTCAGTGTGTGTGTGGCCAGTTAAAATGAATCAACCAACTTCTGCATGCAATATGATTGGCTGTTATACAGATGTGAAAGATCTCTTCTGCCATCTCTTGTTGGAAAAGCAAGGTTGCTGAAACTGCTAATTTAGAAAGACTGGTTTATGCACTTAAAGAACAATAGACATGTATCAAGATGTGTAGTCTCCAAGCTAGAACTGGCAGGGGGAGATTATGAATACATAATATTGTCTTAAAATCACTTGGGGATCTGTTCATTTGTTTTATTTCTTTTTATACTGTGTTTGAAGACCTTGTATTCAGAATGGATGTCCTCTGAACTTGTATTTATCTACTATGGACCTGTTTTGTATGATGTGCCTCGTTAAATAGTTTAAAAAAATCATAGATTGGCTCAGGCTGCTGCACCGTGGGAGTGTTAAACTATTCCTTGCTGAGGTATGATGTCATTGGCATCCTGGTTAATGCTGCCAACCTTTTTGCCAACTGGTGGCTTCTAATGTCATTTACCTCTGCAAAGTGTCATGAAATGAAGAAGAAAAACAGTAGCACAGAACTTGACCTTTTGTGGACAACAGTGCACACTGCCACTTTAAAGTAGCAATAGAAACATGACAGCAGAAAAAGTCCATATGATCTATCTAGTCTGCCCATCCACACCAACTATTCAGCTTTACAGCCTCTACCACTCCCTCGGAGATCTTTTGTGCTTGTCCCATGCTTTCTTGAATTCAGATACTGTTCTTGTCTCCACCATATCCTTGGAAAGACTGTTCCATGCATCCAGCACCCTCTCCATAAAGAAATATTTCCTTAGATTACTCCTGAGTCTACCCTTTTCAACCTCATTCCATGACCCCCCTCATTGTAGAGACTCCTTTCCTTTGAAAGAGGTCCACCTCCTGTGCATGAAAACCTTGGAAGTATTTAAATGTGTCTCTCCTATCTCCCCATCTGCTTTTCCTCTACAGTATGCATGTTAAGATCTTTCCTGTCCCCAATATGCTTTAGAATGAAGACGACTGACCATTTTAGTAGCCATACTGTGGACCAAATCCAGCTGGCTTATATTCTGCTGAAGGTGCAATCTCCAGAATTATACAAAGTTTTCCAAATGAGGTCTCATTAGGGACTTATAAAGGGTCAATACAATTTCCTTTTTTCTGCTGACCTTTCCTCTCTTTATGCAGCCAAGCATCTTTCTGGCTTTTGCTGTTGACTTATCCACCTGTTTGGCCACCATAAGATCATCTGATATGATCACTCCCAGATCCTGCTCTTTTTTTGTGCTTAGAAGAATTTCACCCCCTATATACTCTGTTCCCTTGGGTTTTTGCAGCCCAAATGCATGACACTGCATTTTTTAGCATTAAACCTTTGCTGCCAGACTCTAGATCATTCCTCGAGCTTTGCTAGATCAATATGGCTGAAAGTAGTGATGGACATTGTGTAGCAGTGGCATCTCTTTGCATGTTGATATTTGCTAGCCAGATTGAGATCTGAAACTTATTTTGCATGCACTAGGTACCTGAATGACCATTATATGAGAATGGCTGTCACCATACAGATGGGCCAGGTTTTGAGCTGGTGTGCTTTCTGTGCTAAGCCTTTAGTTACCAAATCCTCTGTTTCTTTGTCTTTTCAGGAGAGGAAACTATGTGCCCACCCATGGATCGAAATCTACAAAGGAGACAAAATCTACTTTGTGTGTCCTCTCTCACGCCAGGGAGATTTCTATGTCCCGGAGATGAAAGCGATACAGAAGAAAAGTCAAATGGAGATGGAGGGAGAAGACAGACAGACAGACAACCCAGGTTTGAAACAGATTATGCTTTATTCCTCCATCTCTTCCAGAATCAGAGGTGTTATGGTGTCCCTCAGGTGGTCAAAGCTATTGCTCAACAAGGCAATGGGAAGTCTGATCAAGGATGCATCAATTCTAGGGTTACCAAGCCACTGTATGTTTTTCAGGATATGCTGATCTAGTCCTGGTTGTACTCTTATTGCATGCATGGACTTGTAGTTCTGATTTCCCTAAGAAAAGCAGGACTATAAGTCCATGAATGCAGTAGGGTAAAACCACACTTGGATTAGCCTGTTCTTAATTAATAAAGCCAATTTATAATCTGTCCATGCTCGGACAGCAAGAATAAGACTTATCTTCTGGAATTGTTCTAACCTCCCCTCCCCTTGTTTCTACAACTCTGCTCTTTGTGGAGTTCAGAATGGATTTTTTGCCAACCTTGTTGACATTTATAGGGCTGGAAAAGATCCAGAGTTTTACAAACACTGATAACATTTTCAGAGTATGTCAAAATTAGATTTTCTGTAAAGGTCTTCCTTTGAAGTAAGTTTATTGCAAACAGAAAGATAGGAAAAGAGGTTTCATTTCAGGTACTGCCAAGGATTATTTTGGCATTTGCTCACACTGCTTCACATAGTAACTAGGGTTGCCAATCAGCCAGTATTTGGCCAGTCCAACCAGTTTTGATTCAAAGAGGCCAGCAGTCAGGAGGACCTTTAAAATGGTAATGTAATTGCTGGTATTCTGCTGACTGTCAGCCTCCAAAACAGCAGATGCTTCGCTCTCCCGCTATCCATATGCTCCCAGGCCATGTTCCCTCCAAGCCCTGTGCACGCACACAGTTATGAACCCCACACACAAGAAATCCCAATATTATCTGCATTATACTGGCTTGTAGTGCACAAATTTGATCTCAGATTATAAAAAGTTGCACAAAAGAAAAATTTTGTGCCTGCAATCTTTTAAAAATATTGCCCCAGGCCTCCTCGCTCCCTCTTTTCCATGCTGCTGCTGATCAGTTCTCTTTCTATCATTACTGGAGAGGACTTATGTTATGAAACACGAATCAATCCCAGGCTTAACTCTGGCAGCAGCAGGAACAGGTTGAGAAGGAGCATACGCTGGGGACTGAGCCAGGGTGTGCTCTGTTCTTCTGGCTTCAAAGCATGCACTGGCTCAACCCCTGACCCATGCTTCTTAAGAGAAGAGAAGATGCACCATCATGTGTCAAAGCAAAGGTCCATTGAAACCAGCATCCTGTCTCCAACAGTGGCCAAGCCAGGTTACAAGTACCCGCCAGACCTTAAAGAGTAGGTCCATTCCTTGCTGCTCAATCCCAGGGATAAGCAATGACTTTCCCAAATCTACCTGACTAATGATTGTTTATGGACTTTTCCTCTAGGAACTTGTCCAAACCCCCTTTTAAACCCAGCTATGCTAGATGCCTTGGTCACATCCTTCGGCAACAAATTCCACAGCTTGATTGTGCGTGAGTGAAAAACATTTTCTCCAATTTGTTTTGAATCTGCTTTCTGTTAGTTTCTTGGTTTGTCCTCTTCTCAGTGTGTGACTGCCACCACCATCACCAGTAGGACATAGGCCAGCCTCTACTTCATAAGAAAAGGTTAAGGTCATGCGGTTCATCCAGAGAGAGCATTGCACAGTTCATACAGCATGTTTCTATGTGTGAATTGTGTGGGCCACAGCAGGAAATCAAGAGGAGTCAAAGGCTGTAGGAAGAAATGCATGTTCTACAGCACCAGCCTGGGGGACAGATGAGGGAAGCTGAAGAAGAGAGAGGCAGGCCAGAAGCAGAAATATGCTTCAAGCTCCAGGATGGGAAAGCCAAGGCTCTATTGCAATAGTGATTTAGGGATAGGATGGGATATATGTGGGGAGAGGAAAGGTTTGGGGATTCCCAAATGGAGAGGAGAAATGAGTGTGGGTGGGCAGAGAGAAGAGAGAGCAGGGATGCCAGATTGGTGGGTTGGGTTCTCACAGGTCAAGCAGGATGGTAGTCCTCACATATGGGTGACATCACAGGATGGAGCCCAATCACGGAACACTCTTGTCAAAGTTTCTAGAACTTTGACTGGCACCTACTGGGCATGCCCAGGATGGCACTAACCCTGCAACAAGCAGGGGACCCCCTTCAGTCTTCTTTTTTCCGCGCAGCAGTAGCCACGCAGCTTAAGGAGCTCCACAGAGATTCCTGACAGGAATTTTCCTCACGGAATTACTATACAACTTTCTACCCCACAGGGGTCCCCCGCATTCATTTTTACATCCGCGGTGGTCTGGTAATTTTTTTTTTACCCGATTCCGGTCGATTCCTGTTGAGTTTGGCCTTCACGGCCTACTGGCCATCGACCGCACCACGGCTAAATTTTTTCACATGCCATGGCGTTGGGGTTCCGTTGATGCCCGGACTGCACCCGCACAATGTCCATTATTGACCCTCACCAGGTATGTGTAATGTGTCTGGGTGGCGAGCATGATGTCCTTACTTGCACCAAATGTGCCCTTATGACACCTAAAGGTCGCCAGGCTAGAATGGAGAAAATGGAACTTCTCTTTCGCTCAAAAACCCCAACGCCGTCCATAGGATCGATGTCGTCTGAACCAACACCGTCTACGTCGCACCATCATCGGGCACCGGCCGGTGTCAGACCAGCATCGACGACTCCACGGCCATCAACACCCTCTGTTCCCTCTCATGAAAAGGACAGAGGTGACCGTCGAGAAAAGCATCAGCATCGACATCACAGGTCTCAGACTCTCGATGCAGGCAAGGCCTCGACGTCGTCATCGTCTGAACCGCCATCGAAGAAAGCCCGTCCAGAAAAGGCACTGTCCCTATCTGGTTCAGGGTTACCGAGGCAACCTTCACTGGGAACGGTGATAGGAGCCGCGATTCCACCTCCAACGGTGGTCCCTCCGGCTACGCCTCCACCTCCTCCTCCGGCATCGGGGCTCCAGGTTTCCGGGAGGAACTGGATCAGATGATTCAGGAGGCCATCGGCAAAGCGATGCAAGGCTTCAAGGTTCCATCGACGCTGATACTGGTACCGATGCCTGAACTGGTAGTCGATCCCATTCCAGTAGCTAGCACCGTTACTCACGAGAATGGAAGCGCTGATCGCTGCTTTTCCTCCGAGGGATCCGACGACTCCAATGGACCCGGTGCCTTCCTCTCCGATTCCTCTTTCATCGGCAGACGAAGGAGAAACACCGTTCCTTCCGCCATCGGGAGTGCTTCCGATGCCTAGATCATCGGTTTCACCGATTGCATCTTTGTTTCCATCGGTGCCACCATCCCGTCCATCGATGCCCTTGGTGCCACCATCGGTGCCACCGGTGACACCATCGATGCCCTCGGTGCCTCGCTCGGGACCTTCAGGTATACCAATTTTTCGACCCTCCAAGGACCCTGGGTGTGCTGGAGATGATTCCTATGATACCTGGACTGACGATTCATCCCAATATACCGATGCCTTGCCATCCCCACCCTCTCCTGCTGAAAGCAGGAAGCGTTCTCCGCCAGAGTACTTGTCCTTCATTAATTTTGTGAAGGAAATGGCTGAAGTGGTTCCTTTTCAACTTCAGACAGAACAAGATGATAGACATCAGATGATGGAGCTTCTTCAATTTTTAGATGCTCCTAAAGAACTAACATCTATTCCCATCCATAATGTCCTCCTGGATCTTCTCAAAAGAAATTGGGAACATCCTGGTTCTGTGGCACTAGTCAATCGGAAAGCTGACACTACATACCTAGTCCATTCAACTCCTGGTTTCCAGAAGTCCCAATTGGACCACCATTCAGTGGTTGTTGAGTAAGCCCAAATGAAAGCCCGAAGATCCAAGCCTCATTCTTCCTATCCTCCAGGAAAGGAACAAAAATTCCTAGATGCTGTAGGTCATCGTATCTTTCAAGGGGCTATGTTTATATCCCGCATCACCTCTTATCAACTTTATATGACCCAGTACAACAGGGTCCTCTTTAAACAAATACAGGACTTTGCTGAGTCCCTACCTCAACAGTCTCAAGACCAATTACACGCCCTAGCTTAAAAGGGTTTAGAAGCGGGCAAGCATGAGATAAGATCTGCCTATGTCGTTTTTGACACCGCTTCCAGGGTTTCAGCAACAGCCATTTCTGCAAGGCGATGGGCCTGGCTAAAGTCATCCGACCTACGGCCTGAGGTCCAGGATAGACTATCTGATTTGCCTTGCACTGGAGATAATCTTTTTGGTGAGCAAATACAAAAGACAGTGGCGCAACTCAAGGATCACCATGAGACTCTTCGCCAACTCTCCTTGCTACCTTCTGAATATCCTGCTAAGCAAACATTCAGAAAGTAGCCCAAGAAATCCTTTTACCGCCAAAGGAAATCTTATCCTCCTCAGTCCAAATGTCACTCTACTAAGCCTTATCAGAAAGGCCAGTCCAGGCAACCTCGCAGGCAAAAGCCGCAAACAACTCCTCAACCAGGTCCAGCATCTGGTTTTTGACTTTTTCCTAGAGAGCAGCATTCAGACTCCACTAAAGCATGTACCAGTGGGAGGCCGATTGTGCCACTTCAGCCACATCTGGCACTCAGTCACCACAGACCAGTGGGTGCTCACCATAATAACTCAAGGTTATTAGCTCAACTTTCTTGCCGTTCCACCGGACTCCCCACCTCGACTGACGTGGGGAACATCAGACCATTCACCGCTCCTGGAACAGGAGATTTCCCTCCTCCAGTCCAGAGCGATAGAACTAGTACCCTACTCCAACAGGGCCTCGGATTATACTCTTGGTATTTTCTAATCCCAAAAAATTCAGGTGGTGTGCGCCCGATACTAGATCTTCGGGTCTTAAACAAGTTCTTCCAAAGAGAAAAGTTCAAGATGGTGACCTTGGGTTCCCTCCTCCCCCTACTACAAAGGGGACACTGGCTCTGCTCTCTAGACCTCCAGGATGCTTACACACATATCGCAATAATTCCGTCTCTTCGGAGATTTCTGCGATTTCTCGTAGGCCCAAAGCACTACCAATATCTAGTACTACCATTTGGCCTAGCTTCTGCTCCATGAGTTTTCACCAAGTGCCTCGTTGTAGTAGCAGTGTTCCTCAGAACTCAAAGTGTCTACGCCTACCCCTATCTCGACGATTGGTTGATCAGGGCTCCCACACAGCAAGCTGTTTTGACGTCCCTACGTCTCACCTTGCACACCCTGATCTCTCTGGGGTTTCTCATCAATTATCCAAAGTCCAACTTGGTCCCATCGCAAACCCTGTTGTTCATAGGAGCACACTTGGACATCCTCAAGGCAAAGGCATTTCTTCCTCGAGAACGAGCTCTCATCTCCTTTCTCGCCCATCAGCTGCAGTCTCGACAGCGCTCCACTGCACGTCACATTCTGGTCTTGCTAGGACACATGGCGTCCTCAGTACACGTCACTCCCATGGCTCATCTTGCCATGAGGATCCTACAGTGGACTCTAAGGTCACAGTGGATTCAGTCATCTCAACCACTATCAGCTGTTGTCCACATAACCAACCCACTTCATCTATCTCTAGCTTGGTGGAGGAATCAGGTCAATCTCCTTCAAGGCCTGCCTTTTCAAGCTCCAGACCCTCAAATAACCCTTACAACAGATGCCTCCAACATCGGTTGGAGAGCACATGTTGCCAATTTACAAACTCAAGGATCTTGGTCTCCACAGGAAGCCAAACACCAGATCAATTTCCTGGAGCTACGAGCAATCAGATATGCTCTCAGAGTATTTCAGGATCGCCTCTCCAACCAGGTCATCCTGATTCAAATGGACAACCAGGTGGCCATGTGGTACATCAACAAACAAGGAGGAACAGGCTCCCGCCTCCTGTGTCAGGAGGCTGCGCAGATATGGGCGGAGGCCCTCTCCCACTTGATGTACCTCAGGGCCACCTACTTGCCGGGAGTGGACAATGTGTTGACAGACAATCTGAGTCGCACCTTTCGACCACATGAGTGGTCTCTCAACCCCACAGTAACGGACTCTATATTCCAACGTTGGGGTTACCCTCACATAGACCTCTTTGCGTCACCTCAAAACCGCAAAGTAGAGAAATGTTGCTCTCTCACTCGCAGCCAACACTCACAGCCAAGAGATGCGTTCTCCCTCTCATGGGCCACCGGTCTCCTCTATGCATTCCCTTCACTTCCACTTCGCTTGAAGACTCTCGTGAAGCTACGTCAGGACAGGGGAAGCATGATCCTGATAGCACCTCACTGGCCACGTCAAGTGTGGTTTCTGATTCTTCAGGACCTCTCCATTCGCAGGCACATTCCCCTGGGGAAGGACCCACTTCTGATCATGCAGAACAATGGATGCCTACGCCACCCCAATCTTCAGGCCTTATCCCTGATGGCCTGTATGTTTAAAGGTTAATCCTTCAGCCTCTCAACCTTTCGGAGCCAGTTTCCTGTGTCCTGATTACTTCACGGAAGCCTTCCATGAGAAAATGTTATCTTTACAAATGGAACAGGTTTAAGTCATGGTGTTCTTCTCAGTCCCTTCATCCCTTTACGTGTTCCACCACGAAGTTTCTAGACTATCTCTGGCACTTGTCAGAATCAGGTCTAAAAACTTCCTCCATCAGGATGCATGTCAGTGCGGTGGCTGCCTTCCATAAAAGTGTCGGGGATGTTCCTATTTCGGTACAACCCCTCGTAACACATTTTCTGAAAGGCTTGCTTCACCTCAAGCCTCCACTGCGTCCTCCGGCCCCTTCTTGGGACCTCAATCTGGTTTTGGGTCGGCTCATGAAACCACCTTTTGAGCCTCTCCAATCCTGTCATCTTCGCTTTCTCACATGGAAAGTGTTATTCCTTTTGGCAATAACATCTGTTTGCAGAGTTAGTGAGTTACAGGCCCTAGTTACCTATCCACCTTACACTAAACTTCTGCAGGACCGGGTGGTACTCCGCACTCACCCTAAGTTCTTGCCTAAGGTAGTATCGGAGTTTCACATTAATCAATCCATCATACTTCCCACCTTCTTTCCCAGGCCCCATTCCAATCTAGGGGAGCAGGCTCTGCATATCCTCGACTGCAAACGGGCTCTAGCATTCTACCTAGACCGTACAGCTGCCCACAGGCAAAGTACTCAATTGTTTGTTTCCTTTGCTTCCATCAGGTTGGGTCAACCTTTGGGTAAGCAGACTCTCTCCTCCTGGCTAGCGGACTGCATTTCTTTTTGCTATCAGCAAGCAGGCATTCCACTTCAGGACCATGTTAAAACACACTCGGTCAGGGCCACGGCAGCTTCTGTAGCGCACCTTCGCTCGGTGCCGCTTCCTGATATTTGTAGGGCTGCTACCTGGAGTTCTCTCCATACCTTTACATCCCATTATTGTCTAGACAAGGCTGGAAGACAAGATTCCATCTTTGGCCAATCTGTCTTGTGCAACCTTTTTGTAACTTGGTGTACCAACACCCTTCCTCCTGCCCGTTAGGGTTTGGGATGTCCTCTACCAAATTCCACTCCAGTTGTTGTGCCTGTTGCACGTCTTTGGGTCCATTTGGTGCATATTCGGACATCCTCAGCTCGGTACTCACCCATATGTGAGGACTACCATCCTGCTTGACCTTTGAGAAAGCAAAATGTTGCTTGCCTGTAACAGGTGTTCTCACAGGTCAGCAGGATGTTAGCCCTCACGAAACCCGCCCGCCACCCTGTGGTGTTGGGTTCATTAAGTTTTCTTATTTTTATTTTTGGCACTTACTTTAGCTTTCAAACAAGACTGAAGGGAGTCCCCTGCTGGTTGCAGGGTTAGTTCCATCTTGGGCATGCCCAGTAGGTGCCAGTCAAAGTTCTAGAAACTTTGACAAAAGTGTTCCGTGATTGGGCTCCATCCTGTGATGTCACCCATATGTGAGGACCTATCCTGCTGACCTGTGAGAACACCTGTTACAGGTAAGCAACATTTTGCCAAAGAAGAGAATGGGGAGGTCCAGATAGGGTGCAGAGAGCAGGGATTCCCAGATTGGGTGGGGGAACTCAAGGATGCAAGGGGAGCACAGACATTCAGAGGTTGTATAGGAGAGTGAGGACTTGGTGATTAGGGAAAAAGCAGGAACTTAGATTTGAGTGAGGATTTAGGGATTAATGGGGAGAATGGGAATTTAGAGACTGAGCAGGGATTGGGGGTACAGCAGGGACTCAGCAGCACTGTTCCCTCTAAGCTGTGGAGAATGTGCATGCATACAGGCCATGAACCCCATGCACACAGGAAAACAGCACATACAAGAAATTACAATATTATTTGCACTGTACTGGCTTGTAGTGCACAAATGTGAACTTGACTTAAACAGAAATGTTGCACAAAAGTTTTTGCACATGCAGTCTTTTTAAAATGTTGAGGAAGTATTGAATTCGTGAGTGTTAGATGGGCTGGGAGGTGTGAGATGGAGGAATGAAAAGGAAGGGCTAAAGAGTGGGGAGGGGTCAAGATGGTGTGAAGGACCTGGAAGGCTGGGGAGTGGGTGAGAGGCAGTGGAAAGGAATGGGGGAAGTTAGAGATGGGATGGGCCTGTGAAGGGTTTGAGGGGTGCAAATGGGACAGGTAAAAGAAAAATAATTTGAGACTGGGTAGGGGATAAGAGACAGAAGCAGGAGCTAATGAGGGGATGAGAGATGGAGGATAGTAGTTGAGGACGGAGGCAAGTTACAGAAATAAGGGAACAGAAAGTGACGGGGAAACAGGCTGAGGAAGGAGTGACAACAGGGAGGAATGGGAGGACTATAGAGGGTTGAGAAAGCGGGGAGATGAATTGGGGGTGGGAGAAGGAGGTGAAAAAAAGGAGCTGGAGAATGAGAGTGGGGGAGGAGGAGTGAAATATAGCTTGGAGTGGATAGAGGCAGAAAAGAGATGAAAGGAAAAGATCAGTTTCAGAGAAAAGACAGGAAGAAAGTGAAGGAGGAAAGAGAAGAAATAGAAAATGGAAAGGAGACCCTGAAGTTAGGAGAAGATAAACAGGAAGGAGGAAAAGAGACTTGGATCAAAGTGATTAGAAAATTAAAAACTCCAGACAATAAAGGTAGAAAAAAAAATTATTTTCACTTTAAGCGAATGGAATATGCCAGCTTGGGAATATGCACCTCTTATATTTTGCCCAGGATAGGAGAAATACATTTCTGTTTCTCTTTCTCTAGTATTGCACTGCATGCAGAGTTTGACTTCTCAGATTTCCTTTTCAATTTGTTTGCAAGTTTCTGATTTGTAATTGGGTATTTTGTATTTTGTGAGTGTCTGCATGTGTGATTGAGGTGAGCGACTCTGCTCATCCTTAGTTTCTGTTAAGGAATATATAACAATACAGCTTTTTTTATCAGTAGGATGTGTATTCGTGTTCTAGGTCATTGTGTAATATTTGCAGTGCTGCATTTTCATGAGTAGGATTCTTCGTGTTTGAATCTGGCAGTTGATGATGTTCTGGTATAGCAGGTCTGCTCTGCAGGGCCCAAGTACATTTTTTTGAATATTGCAATATTTTTTTGCAATATTGCCTCACAATGTGACTATTAGCAGAGGGAATTTGTGTTGCTGTTACTGAGGCGAAACAGAATTTGAATGGTGAGTCATTTTAATATTTAAAAGTGTGCTGTTGAATTATGTTTTGTTTTTGTTTTTTTTACAAAATTGTTTGTGGGATAGGGACAAAGGAAACTGAGCGTGATTGAGTTTATTTATTTTGCAAACGTATTACTAGCCTTATCACTCGATTGCCCAAAGAAAATATAGAATCTTGGGTGAGGGGGTGGAAGGGCTTGTAAGGCCCTAGTAATGTCCAAGGTGGAACTGGGGTTGGGGGATGGGTAAGATACAGAAGAAAAGGGGGCTGGAGTCAGAGAGGGGAGGAGAAGCAGAGGAAGTAGTTGAGGACTGTGAAGGGGGTGAGTGCAGAAGGTGTTTCCACCAGCTCTGGAGCTGCCCAATCTAAAATCATCCTCCATTGAGGAGATTTGGAAGACCGCGACATGGAGTTCATCCCAGTATGACAAGTTTGGACAGTCTGTCCTCCAAGGACTCTTTGCAGGGTAGAACTCTGTTCCTTACACTTAGAGCCCTTTATTTATTTAAAAAAAAAAAAATTTAAATGAAAATGGAATGCGCCCAGCAAAAATATGTTGTTCCCTCCCTGGTGCTGATCTGGCCATTTCCCGTTTTGTTGGAAGGCAGTCCTTATCTAGAAATTCCTTTTGGCTGTATTATCCTGTTTGTCCCTGGTGTAAGTAAAGTTGCCTACCTGTAAGAAGTGCTCCCGAAGGGGACAGCAGGATAAATAGACATACAAACCCATTCACCTTATTGAAGCTATTTTATAAGTCTGAGGTGTGCCCAATGCAGTGGTGACTGGGCATCCCCAGAGAGGCTGTGTAAGCTTTTCCACAGCTTTCAGAACATCCGGTATGTGTCATCACCAATTTCACTGAGTTGTATAGCTATTCCTTCTGTCCTCGGAGAACAGCTGTTTCAGGTAAGCAACTTTGCTTTATGAACTTTAAAATTAAATTCAAGATAACAATCGCAAGCATTAGCTTAGTGATACAAAAATTTGAAAAAGGCAAGAAAACAGTTTTCAGTTCATCACTCACTATGCATTGCCCAGTTGATGCAAGATCCTGTGGAGCCGTTGGACTGTAGTTACCAGAAGTCCCTGACCTGGAAATCCTGCTTTTCAGGGCGGTCCGTTTCCACTGTCTACCAAGTTTTTCACTATACAGTAGCTCTTCGCGTGCATCCGAAGTCTCTGGCCACAGTTGTATCGCAGTCCACAAAGGTGAATGGATGTTGCAGTTTAGATTCCAAAGAAAGCATAGTTTTCTATTGGGAGCAGACTGAAGCCCTCAGATAGTCCATCCAGCTTTTATTTCATTTGACAGCAATAAATCTGGAATTGCTGTAGCCACTTGCTTTGTTTTTGGGTTTTTTTTGGTTAGCAGATTGTCACTCCTCTTGTTAGCTCTGGCAGGCCTGGATCTGGTGGGGCATGTCAAGTGTCAGTACTCACCTGAGGTTTGCCTACAGGGAGGAGATCTGCAAAGCTGCCACATGGATTTCTCTCCAAATGTTCATATCTCACTGCTGGGTTGCCAGGGCCTCCCGATACAACAGGAATATTGGTCAGTCTGTCCTATGGGGGTCTCTTGAGGCATAGAACCAACTCTATCCCTCCTAGGGCCTGCTATTTTGGTTCCAGACTGCCATTTAAAAAAAAAAAAAAAAAAAGAAAGAAAAAATAAATGCTAGGATGGTCTCTCATCACTAAAAGCAGTCTTGGGGATTGGGTTTCCTCTTTTTGTTCACAGCAGCCTGTAGCTTGGGATTCCCCATGTGTGAGGACTGCCATCCTGCTTGTCTTTGGAGAGTGGAGTTACTTGCCTGTAACAGAGGTTCTCTGAGAAAAGCAATTTGTCAGTTCTCACAAAATGCTCCAGCCTCCCCTTGGAGCTGCTTTTCCCAAATCTTACTCCTAGAGGAATTCTGCACACAAAAAATGTAAATTCTGTATATGTTATATTGGTTAAAATAACATAATATATATCAGTCTTTGAGTAAATAATTTAAAATGTACATTTACACTCTGTCTCACAGGCACCCTCCCTCACACACTCACACATGCACGCAAAAACGCAGGCACCTTCACATGCACACTTCCTCTCTCTCTCATACAGGCTCGTGAACTTTCTTGCCTCTCACACTTGACCTTCCGTGCCGCCGGGGCTGTTGATCTTTGCCGTGAGCAGGATGGGTTCCTCTCAAGACCAGCTGATTTTTGTAGCCCTGATCTTTGCCATTGTCTTCAGCCACAAATGGGATGGGCTCCACTTGTGGCCCGCCAGGCATCTCCAAATTCTGCACAAAAAAAAATAAAATTCTGTGCAGAAGGAGAATTCTGTGTAAATTCTGCACTCTACAGTAAAATCTTAGCTTTATTATGTACCGAGGGGCTCTGCATAGGAGTGGTCAGGGTTGCACATATCCAGTAGGGTATGCTTGAAGCTTTGATGTCAAAATTCCATGCTGAGCTCCATCTGATGTCACCCATGTGTGAGAACTGACCTCCTGCTTGTCCTCAGAGAACCCCTGTTTCAGTTAAGAAACTCCACTATTGCAGTGCTTATGTGCTTTCCTATATTTCTTATTAGGTTCTGCTTTCCATTTTTCAAAAGATGCCTCTTTGGCATTGATAACCTCTTTCATGAAACCATTTAGCTTTGCCAGTAGACGCTTGTACTTTTTCTCTTTATCTTAAATTCAATTGCACTATGATCACTATTGCCAAGCAGCTCCACCACCATTACTCCTTGATCACCTATCCAAATCCCGCAATCCCGAGTGACTGTTGGCTTTTCCCACATGATTTACTTTAAAAGCTGTTCTATCTTTTTTTAATGGTTAGCACCAGCAACCAAGTTTCATTTTGGTTAAGATGGAGCCCATCCCACTGAAATAATTCCCCCCCCCCCCTTCCCAGAAGGATCCCTAATTTCTCCTCCCTGCCTCCTTGTCTTATCCAGGCATTAAGACTCTGGAGCTCAGCCTGCCTCTGGGGTCCTGCATGTGGACCTGGGAGCACCTGGAAATTCTGGATTTTGGTTTAGTACCTAAAAGCTTAAATTTAGTCTCCAGAACCTCCCTCCTGCATCTTTCTATGACATCAATAGTCACATGATTCACAGCAGCCGGATCCTCTCCACACTCTCTAAGATCCTTTTCCTTTGTTTCTCTTCATAATTTTGCTGCCCTCCTTCTCCTCCTTTGCCTATTTATATTATCTGAATGCTAGTTTTTTTGCAGTAAGTTTGGAAAATTATTTTGCTATTGTTATTCTCAACATTTTCAATGTTCCTTTTTACAGGAGAAACAAGGCATTTCTTCCCCTTTTTCTAGAGAGATGTGTAAGATGTATCTAGTCTGTTCAGCCTATGATCTATGGCTATTGATGCCCATTGAACGGTGTGATTGTGAGCATCAGACAACGATCGTGTGCTCAACAGCTTTGATGATATGAGATGCTCGGTAGATACTCTGTTTAGAGAGAAAGTTAAAGAGACTGTGGGTCTTATCAAGGACCATCAGACCACTATGCAAATGCCTTCCACCTGCAGTCCATATTCTAATACCCAGAAAAATAAGAGTGGATTTCATAGGAAGCTACTTTTTTTCCCCCTAAAAGGCACTAATAGGCAACATTCACAGCCCCTAATGTCTCAGTACTGCACAACAGTTAAACCTAAGAGCCAGGCTCAGGGTGCCTGCATATCATGTTCCAGAAGGAGCCATAGTGCAGAGTCCTTGGCTAAGGACTATCATTGTGATAATTGGGCTAGATGAGCAAAGATGTTATAAAATGGTGAAAAACCTCAACAACCGGCTAGTTGTGAATGAAAGGCTCATGGCACTAAAGCTCAGTAGATGTTGGTTCCATTTGACTTAGAAGCCAAAATGAGTAGAAGGAAAATACCATGCACTATAGAGGATTTTCTTTCACACAGAGACGGGGTTGAAAGGGTCATCAAAGAGGCCTACAAGACCTCTTTGCTAAATAAAGCCCAACACCCTCCTTTCTGTGGCTGATTGTTTCTGGTTTCCATCTTTGTGTTCATGTTTTACAATGAAAATAAATAGAAATCTCCCCAAAACATACTTTAAATGCTCTCTCGTGTTTGTGTTTGTTCCTATCTTGTCTTTCCTTCTCTTATTTGAAGACTGCCGTTAACTAGGTACTTCCATGTGTGTGACTTGGTGCTTCTGCTTGTCAGCAGAGAAAGGATAATTGCTTATTTGCAGTTTGTTCTCAGATGACAGTAGGCAGTAATCCACACAACCTTTCCACCTTTCTGTTCGGGAGATATTTTTTCTTTTTTTATTAGTATAAAATTCAGCTAAGTTAAACAGAAAACTAAAGGATCAATGAGTCTAGCAGCACAAGGGGAAACCCTCACACTTGCCACCCTCTTTCAGTTGGCCCTCTAATTGCAGTCCTTTTTTTTTTTGTCTTTCACTTTATCTTTACCTGAGGAAACATTATTCTTTTAATGTTTCTGATAATGGCAGAAAAGGCAGCCAGCTGTTTCAAGCAATGACCAAACTGTGGGCAGAAGATGGCTATAACCAACCATCACAAGACCACAAACAAATGTCTGGCCATGGGTCATGATGTGTCCCACTGCAGCAACTGCTCTAGGATGTCACCAAGGGACATAAAGATCCTCAAGGTCAGATTACTGTCTCATCTTCAAAAAATTAAGAAAAGGTTTGCTGTGCTGAACAGGCACCAAAGATCCTGAAAGAGGGGTAATGTCTGTCCAACCTCTGTATTAGGATGTACCTAGGAGGATGTGAGAGACCCCATACACTGTACACTTGGTGCTAAGAAGGCAGTCACCAAATATGTTCAGGTGGCTGTAGGATTCAACTAATCCCAATTGCTGCACCAGTCTGTGGTGCTTCAGTCCACCATAATGTGGGTTAAAAAGTCTAAGATGTGGAGGAGCCTGGAGGGAGAAGCCTCTCGGAGGAGAGGCACTGGCTAAAGGACTGCATCTGGGGCTCCTGCTTCTTGAAACGCTGGAGCCTGGTAACATCGGACCTACCTGTATCCCCGCCCCCGGTGACATCATCATCCGGGGATGGACCACCACAGGTTTAAATCCGGGAAAGGTGCGGCGCGCAGCTGCCGGCGCACTGCCAAAGCCGCGCGCCTCTTATTAAGGATGTTTCCTTTTTCTTTATCTTACCTATATGGGTAGGAAAAGGATGGTTAAAGTTTGGACTTCATCTCCGGCTGCACCTGTGGTGAGGGACCTATGGACTCCCATGTTGCAAGAAGGGTAAGTCAATCCGCTCGAGTTATTCCTGAAATATCTTTTTCATCTGGATCCCCAGAGAGTCCAGGGCCTCAGCAGCAACCTCAACTTCAAATGGAAGTGCCCGGCCATATAGCCCAGAGTATGCTTCAGGGATTAGCGGAAATAGAGAACTCTGACTTTGTACAGCCCACTTTAAGTGGGAATATAGAGGAAGTAGGGGGGTACAGGTGGGTTCTGGACCTCAGGAGTTGGTTACAGAACCCATAGACTCTCAAAATATAACTTTGGGAGATGTATGGAGGGTACTTATTAACCTGCAGAAGACTGTCTAGTTCTATTGTCCAGAATAATAAAACAACTGTTGAAATTAAAAATGTGATTGAAACGCATAATAATCGATTGATCCAGTTAGAAGAATATGGTAAAACAGTATCAGTTCAAGTGACAGCATTACAGGATGTTAATAATTCCTTTATAAAGGATAGTTTAGTGATTCATAGGCAGATGGAGAATCTGGAAAATGGGAATCGTATTAGAAATTAGAGATTTTTAAATTTTCCTGTATCCAGATTACTATCTGCTACTGAATTAATCAAAAAATATCTTGTAGAAATTTTGTCTATATCAACAGTTGATGAAAGAAGTATATCAGAGATTTATTATATTCCAAAAACCAGATTAAGGATCCAAGAGGGAGAGGAAGGTTTGGATCTTGTTCAGCATTTGCCTAATTTGACTTCGTTTTTAGAATCATCTGTTGATGATATTCCTCAAAGAGCAACTCTCTTAGTTGTATTCTGTAGAAAAAGGGATAAAAACCAGATACTACAGAAGTATTTTACAAATAAAGATTATTTGTTTTGTGGACAAAAGATCCAAATATTTCCCAGTGTGTCTCGAGCAACAGAATTAAGGAGGAAACAATTTTTGGTTTTGAAACCAAGAGTTTTATCTCTTGAAGCAACATTCTTTCTAAAATGTCCTTGCAAATGTTCGGTTGTTCTCCAAAAGAATGAATTTATTTTTCAGGACCCTTCCCACTTGGAATCCTTTCGGGTGGATAAAGAACAAGGTTGAGGTATTAATCTGTGAAAAAATGTATATTCTCCTTTTTTCTGTAAAATATTACAGTTTTCCTAGTAATTTGAAAAGTTTGAAATGTCCTCCCGTAATGGGGACTATTGATTTTTGGTGTAATTGTGGGAAGGTAAGGATATTGCTGTATTATTTTCTGGACACACAAACATTTTTTCCTTGATTTTTTGCAATGTAATTTGTTTAAAATCTTAAAGTATAATTTTAAAAAAAAGTCTAAGATGCATGGGCTCCAGGATGTGAGTATTAGATATCAGCTTTATGCAAACCATTGGCCAGTCATAACCTTTTGCTGCCAGGGACAATAGTAGAAGCTATTTTTAAGAACAGAATTACTGGTCATATGGATAGACATGGCTTAAAGTGCACAGATTCAGCAAATGGAAGACTTTTTTTTAACAATCTATTAGATTATTTTGAAACTGTAAATAAACATGTGGATAAGGGTGAGGCAGTTGATATAGTGTATATAGATTTTAAGAAGGCATTTGACAAAGTCCTTCATGAGAGACTCCTGAGGAAATTAGAAAGTTATGGAACAGGAGGCAATGTTCTACTGTGGGTTGGAAGCTAGAGCTGTTCTGGAAAGAGTCCAAAACTGCCACTGTTGAGATGGGAAGCACAGGAAACTGTGTCCTGGGAGAAGGGAACACTGAGAGGGGTGATGAAAAAGGGAGATGCCAAGAGGAGAGAGAAGGAAGAAGTAAGTCATTAGATGAGGGGAAAGGAGGGAGGGGGGGGGGAGGCTGGGGACAAAGAGGAAGGTAGAAAGGAGAAACGCTGGAAGAGGTGTCATTTAAAATTTTCATCTAACGCTGTCAATGATTTTGAAAGTTGTGGCCATCTTCAAAAAAAGTTTGGGAATCCCTGTTCTATGTAGGTATAATATCATCCAGCTGTAATTAGCCAGATAACGTTAGTGTTAATCTGCTATAATTCAAGAGAATATAGCCTGTTAAGAGGAATATTCAAAACAAGCCACATGGGATATATATATATATATATATATATATACATATATATCCCAAGAAACAAAGAGCAAATGCTCTTAAGCAATGATGATAGTTACAGTGTAATAACTTTTAGAAGTGATTCTGTTGTCCAGGATGAAAAGACCAGTTCATAACTCTACCACTTTAGCTGTCATGTGATTTTATAATATGCTATGACCCTGCTCCTCAAGCAGACTTCAATTTGTAATCATCACTGGCAAAAATATCCATGTGATAGAAAACATTTTTTGACAGAAAATATATTTAAATGCACCAAGACATCATGCCATGCAACATCAAAGATTTAACATTCCATTACATCATAGATATCACCAACAAAGGTCACTGTTTCACCTCTATCGAGGCTTCTTCAGAAGAATTTCATTAAAGAGTAAAAACCGCTAAACGTGTCTGTTAGCCACCGCTTAAATCCACAGAAGAAATGTAACTGAGCTGACTTAAACTTGAAGCACTTCATTATCAACTGAAAAACAGATAAATCATCAAAAATCAGACTGAAAAAAAAGTGTTTTAAAGAATATTTTATGTGATGGTATGTTTTTATGTTCAGTATTATGAATTTGCACTGAACAATATATTATCAGATGTTGCAGAATACTACAATTTTAAATAAAATAAAAAAAAAATGTCCTTCTTAACTTGCATTAAAAACCCCTTTGTGTTATACCTGAACCCTGATCATATCTAACTTGCAATATGGCAGCCAAACTATTCCACAAGGGAGAGATTTTAGGTAATGTCCAAACCTGCTTCCATAATGATCTACTCCATGGGGAGTTTCCTTGTGAAAATGAACTTCTAAGGCCTCAAAGCCCTATGCATATTCTCAAAATTGCCCCTTAAGTAGAGTTAAAATGTGCCAAATAGTTTTACATGCAAGAAGATGAGCCTTCACTTTTTATGTTTGCTTACTTAAATGTACTTTTTTTTCATTTCTCATATGCTAAGGGCTATGTCATGCTAAGGTTGGTGGTTCCATAGCTTGTTGTGAGAGAATTCCTGTATGAGTAGTTTTAGAGGAAGCTGTACAGTGAGGGAATGAGATGACAGAACAGATGCCATAGTTCTCACCAGGACATAGATATTTGTTGCTAAAGACACTGTTTTTTTTCCTTTGTAAAGTACATCCAGTTTTGGGAAATGAGATAGCTAGTGTGGGAATAATATGGTGATGACATAACTGCTGTGAGAACAACATGTTATTTTAACAACAGCTATGTTACAAGATTTAATGATATAGTTTACTGTATCTGGTTCTTGCACACACCTCTGTGGTATGTGTCAGGCACAGAACATGACAGGGTGTGGGTTGTAATGTATTACAGTGGATTTTTCTTATGAGATCAGAGTGAATTGGATAAAGCTATCCTTTTAAGCAGAATCTTCCTTTGACAGTGCCTTCCATGGGAAGGAACACAGAGACTTTCAAAAGAAGAAATCTTTTATGAACAGAATCTTCCATTTTAAAGAATAGAAAGGTCTGAAAAGATCTTCCAAAAAACGGAATGGTCTTATAATAGGAATAAACTTTAATCAAAACAAAGAGCATGGTGATCCAGACTAGGATAAATTGTACAATAAAGAAGGATACCAAAAAATTATATCAAGAGTTAATTTAGAATGAGGTGTCGTACAGATGTGCTATATCATGCATGCTTCAGCATGCAAATTTTTAATCATCCACCTAAAGTCCCAAGAGTAACCAATAATTTTTATTTATTTTTGAAAAACATTCTATATGAAGACTTTAATGCTTTAAAAAAAGCCTTATAGAGCCCATACACAATTTTTGTCCTTTAAAAAAAAAAAAAAAAAAAAAGTTGTCATTAGTAAAACTTCAACATCAAATATAACTATGTACACTGATCTGGTCAAGGTGACTAATGGGATGCAGAGGAATTTCTTTCTTTCTTTTTCTTTTTTTTTTTTTTATTTACTCTTTATTCAATTTTCATTTTAAAAAATTTTTTAAACAAAAAATATACATAAATAATATTGATACTAATAACTAAAGAAACAGGTGTATACTTATCTCAATATCTTCTATCTCAATTACATCACCAATAAAAGAGGGAGAAAACATATATTTAACATATACTACCTCATTCTATATTTTTATCTTGCAAAAATGTCTTCAAATGTAATGGGTCTGAGAAACTATACTTATTTCCTTGAAAAGTTAAATACATACAGGGATATTAAAAAAAAAAAAAAAAAAAAAAAAAAAACTAGCCCCAATTGCAAGCAATTTAGTTTTCAAGGTAAGGAAATGTCTCCTCTTAGCCTGCGTGGCTCTTGAGACATCAGGAAACATAAGTATTCTCTGACCACAGAAATTAAGATCTTTATGTTTGAGAAAATCTCTAAACAGTTTATTCTTGTCAGATTCTAATTGAAGAGAAACAAATAAAGATGCTTTTTTCTGTATGATATCTATAGATTCCTCGAGGAAAGTAGAGACTCCAGTAGTTGAAGTCTCAACCTTTTCCTCTCTCTGTCCTACCAATTTTTCTGGAAAATAAAAAACCTTAGATATTAATAGGATATCTTTATCTTCATATTGCAATATATCTCGCAAATATTTTTTAAGTATTTGTATTGGGGATAAAAGCCTCGTCTGAGGAACATTAATCAGACGTAGGTTTTTATACCTCATCATATTTTCTATCTTCTCCAATTCTTTATGGATAGAAAAACTGTCCCTTATATGGATAGTTTCATTATCTTCCAATAGTTTTAACTTAGTTGTTACCTTCACCATTTCTTCATTCAAATTAGACACACCCTTTTTTTTGTTCCTCAATCTGTAATCTATTTGAATTCACTATAGCTGACAGGGATATTTTCATTTGAGAAACGTTTTCATTCATTTTTGACATCATTTTCCAAATGTCCTTTAGTGTTACATCTTCAGGTGGATCAATAGGCCATTGCTCAGGCGTCTTTGATTCTCCTTCAGGATTAGATAAATGATCATTCGTTTTTGAATCTCGAGAATCTGCACAGTTACTTCCTTTTTGGGGGCTGCAAGGTTCTAGATGCAAAAACCCATCCAGTAATGTTGCCAACGGTTGCAGGGGGAGTGGTGGTCCTGCACCAGGACTCAGGGAGGCCAAAAACTGCCCTCCTGAACTGTCCTCTAATGTCAATTCGACTCGTCTAAAAACATGGTCGCCCATCGAGCCTCTTGGTATTATAGGGGATATGGGAAAACTTTTAACTTTTCTTTTCCTCCCCATGAATCTGGGAGGAACTAGACTACCAAAGTTCACCAATATTCAAGTTCCTGGACTCACCGACTACTTCCACCGATCTTCCGGTCTTCCCCGGGCTAAGCCAGGCAAAGCCGTGCGCCCCTTGGGAGTGCGCAGTTTAGGTGCACGCCGGCGGCTGCGGTGCGCCGCTTGCCGATTTTATGGGCAGTCTCTCACCAGCGACGTCACTAGTCCCGCCTCTCGCTCGGCGCCAAGTTGTTCTCTCAGCTTTGATGGTAAGTGTTGCAATCCGGTCGTGGCTCCAGGAACGCTGAGGAGCCTCTCCCTCTCTCCTCATATCAGGCTCCCCAGCTCTTTCGCCGCTTGCCTGCCGATTTTATGGGCAGTCTCTCACCAGCGACGTCACTAGTCCCGCCTCTCGCTCGGCGCCCAGCTGTTCTCTCGGCTTTGATGGTAAGTGTTGCAACCCAGTCGGGGCTCCAGGAACGCTGAGGAGCCTCTCCCTCTCTCCTCACAGCAGGCTCCCTCTGGGATGCAGAGGAATTTCTGTTGATTATATGTATAATCTCCCTGTTGACCCAATTGCAAATAAAGTCTCGAAATTGATATTTCAGCAATATTGATTTACTACTTCAGGGGATATCATTAAATCTTGTACACCATATCTCCACTATACACTCTTCATTCAAACAAGGCAGTAAGCCTAACAAGCGTCGACTCATCTAGGAAACGATCACAAAGAACACAGCTCTTATAGGTGTGCTTAAAATAGCCAAGTTTACAATAGGTGAACTATATACTTATGGGTCAGTGAGGACCCAGCTTAAATATGGATGTGTATTAGGTGCCATTTTACATTAAAGTCTACATATATCATAGAATGTTTTTCAAAAATAAATAAAAATTGTTTGCTTTTGAGACTTTAGGTGGATGATTGAAAATTCTCAAGTGGGGCCTCCATTCTCAGTCCTTGTCACACTCACAGGGTCACCACAGACATGAAGAGGTCTTTCCAGTGGCTGCTAGACCCAAACATTCTGGAGATCGGTGCTCCTCTTCGATTTCTACATCATCAGGTAATGCTGAAAATAGATGTGTCCACCAGGGGATGGAGTGCACATACAGACGCCTTCTGAACCCAAGAGATCTGGTCAACAACAGAATTTCTATTTCAGATCAGTCTCTTGGAGCAATGAGCATTGAAAGTTTTTTTCACATCTCCTTTGGGAAAAAGAAATTCTAATCCAAACCGACAGCCAAGGGGCACAGGATCGTGAACCTTCTGCCAAGAATCTCTAGGAATTTGGGAGTCACAGCCACTGAGCCTTCCTACAAGCAGCCTACCTTCCTGGGATCTCTAACACACTGGAAGATCGCCTCAGCAGTTTTTCAACCCCACAAGTGGTCTCTAGACCAATCTCCTCAGATGTCACCCATCATTCAACTTGTTCACATCAGAAGACAATAGGAAAATCAAAACCTTTTGCTCCATTCTTCAAAACAAGTTCAGTTCCCACTGGATGCATTTCTGCTCAGTGGGATGCAGATCTGCTATATGCTTTCCCTCCATTTCCTTTGGTGACAAGAACAGTGCAGAAGGCACTCAAGGACCAGGCATGTCTTATCTCTATTGCTGCAGGTTGTCAGTCAGCCCTCCAATTCCTCTGGGATTTGATAATACTTTGCTAACTCAAGAGGAGGGTCGTTTGTCTTCCAAACCTTCTCTCTGTAAACTTGACAGTATGGATGTAGAGTGCTTGTTAGTCTCTTCACTATGTGTCCAAGGAAGTTGAGGATATTCTGATGTCAGCCAGGAAGCCTTTAACTAGAGCTTACAGTTTTAATTGGAAAAGATTTTCATCTTGGTGTTAAGCAAGCTGCTTGGACTCTTTTAATTTGCCTGCACTCCAAAGGATTTGCTTCAGTACTGTTGTGTCCGTCGGTGCCCGACGCCCTCTCTCCGCCCTCCTTACCTCTCTCCGCCCTCCTTACCTCTCTGGCGCCTCACTCTCCATCTGCGGGAAGATTGGCTGCCACAGCGTTCTCCTTCCACTTGTCCTCTGGCATTCCTGGACCGGCTCGACGCTGCAACCGCCATGTTTCCTGGAGGCCTAGGGGCATGCGCGCGGCACAGCCCCGATTGAAGTACCGGCATTGGCGTGAACCTCGTGGGCGTCACACGCGACAGATATTTAAGGTCTCAGAATTTGCTAACACATCGAGTTAGCAAGGGGTTTCGCTACCTAAGCTACTGTGCCTCCTCAGACTTACCAGAGGTACCCGCTCCTTGGGGACCTCGCTCTCTCTTTATTTTTGCAGGCGACAGTCTGGAACCGGTACTTGCTCCTCGAGGGCCCTGATCCCAGACTTGCTTCGTATACTCTTCTGCCTGGAAGTCATCACTACCAACTATATGAGCTACACCAGTGAGTTACCATCTTTCTCTCTGAGCTTTCCCTGGAATCAGGTAATCGCTCCTCAATGGCCTATACTTTCCAGCTCCTGGGCTTCATTGGGACGTTGTGTGAGTGTTACCATCTGCATACCCTGCCTACTCACTATATTCTCAGTCTCTCTTCAGCTCAGCCTCCAGGGATCGCTGTTCCATTATCTGAGGGACTACAGCCCAACCAGGCTAATCAGCTCACTACTGCCATCTCTGGTGGTTCAGTATACTGTCTAAATAAAAGAACTAGTGTGTGTTTGTCTCCTAACTTTGAGCCTGACCGGTTGTCCCTCTTGGGATCTTCCCTGGGGGGGCGTGATCATCTGCCACCGGCCCAAGGATCCACCCACTACTCTCCTAAATAAATAACAGAAAATAACAGATTGCTGACTCCTAGCTTCAGATCCTGAACATATTGCTAATTCCCAGCATCAGATCCTGAACAAGTACTTATTCTCCCTCTCCTCATTGGATTTCGGTAGGTCAGAAATCAAGGTGCATCTCAGTGCCTTTGCTGCTTACCACATTTAAGTGGAAGGCAAACCAATCTCCATACATTCTTTGGTGTTGAAGTTCTTGAAAAGCATATTGCATATGAAATGTCTTATCACTAAGCCACCAGTGCCATGGGATCTCAATGTCATATTAGCACAACTAGTGAAACCGCCTTATGAGCAGTTAGTCAGCTCCCTTACAGTTCCTCACCTTTCGGTGGTGTTCCTAGTTGGAGGAGGGGGGTATCCATCCAGATCGCTCTTTAGTAAGTGCTCCACCATGTAACCCTCAGCTTGGGTCTCCCCTCGTGTCGTGGCTAATTCAGTCCTGCTTGTCAATGGAGAAAGCAAGTTTGCTTATTGTAAATAGGGTTCTCCTTAGACCGCAGGATGAATTAGCCATGCTTAATACCCTCTCACCTTACTGGAGAGTCGAGTAACTTGATAAAGCTAAGTTCTGCAATCAACTGAGGGGCGCATGATGGAGCGCTTGTGCAGGAACGTTTACACTTGCTCAGTAGAGCAAAAGCTCTATGAGCTAGGAGAGAAGGGTCCGTTCGGTGGCATTGGATGACATCATCCATGTGTCATGGCTAATTCATCCTGCTAAGGAGAATCCCATTTACAGTAAACAAATTTGTTGTCCAGTAATTGTCATAGTGTATGTTCCATTTTTTTCCAGTTAGTATTTGTGTTTAACTTATACAAATCTACAGAATGGCCCAAAATTTGTCTGTTTCCTGATTTGGCTGATAACATTCCAAACGCGCATGGTTAAGTGTATGTAACCAACCATAGACAATACCCAGATAGATTCTGATAAACAGGATGCAACCGCTTCCTTATGAAAAAAGGCTTAAAAGGTTAGGGCTCTTCAGTTTAGAGAAGTGACAACTGAAGGGAGATATGGCAGAGGTTTCTAATTTCATGAATGTGGTGGAATGGGTAAATAAAAATTGGTTATTTACTCTTTCAAAAAATAAAAAGACTAGGAGACGCTTCATGAAGTTACCAACGAGCACATTTAAAACTAATTGGAGAAAATATTTTTTCATGCTGTGCACAATTAAGCTTAGGAATTCATTGCCGGAGGGTGTGGTAAAGGCAGTTAGTGTAGCAGGGTTTAAAAACATTTGGACAAGTACCTGGAGGAAAAGTCCATAAACTGTTTTTAACCACTGGTTAGAGTTGGGGAAGCCACTGTTATTCCTGTGTGTAAGCAACATGGAATCTTTCTACTATTTAAGATCCTGCCAGATACTTGTGGCCTGGATTGGCCACTGTTGGAAACAGTATAATGGACTTGATGGAAACTTGGTTTGCCCCAGTATGGCTGCTGTTAATGTTATATTCTTTTACAGTTGCCTGTCATGTACATATCAGAAGCGCAAAGCCCAGGTGGCTTTGACTGGATTGTACTGTATAAGACAATTCTTGAGGCTCACCTTCAAAAGATTATAGACAGTAGATATAGTCCAGAGAAGCATTGCTCAAACAGTGCAAGTTGTGACTCATAAACCCTTTGAAATGAGACCTAAAGACATAAATATGTATACTGTAGCACAGAGAGAGGTGGAATATGATATTCAGATACTTTAACAGCATAAGCAATGCAGAGAAAGTAAGTATATTCCAATAGAAAGAAATTTCTAGAACAAGAGGTCATGATATAAAGCTCAATGGAGGGCAACAAAGAAATAATATTAGGAAATATTTCTTCATAGAAAATGTGGAACAACCTCCCAGTATCAGCTGATGGAGGCCAAACCAATAACAGAATTCAAGAAAGCATGAAATAGGCATTGAAGAACATTGAATGTGAGTAAGTAAGAGTAGATCCTGAGAACATGTAAGCCAGGAATGGCCAATTCTGGTCCTCGAGAGCCACAAACAGACTAGGTTTTCAAAATATCCACAATGAATATGCATGTGAGAGATTTGCATGCACTGCCTCCATTGTATGCCTGATTCTGGCTCACACGGATCTGAGTTGGCCACCCCTGATGTAGGCTTTGAGGTGTTGCTTTGGAATAGGCAAACTAGAACAGGGGTAAGCAAGTCCAGTCCTTGAGTATCACAGTTGGGTTTGGTTGTCAGGATATCCATAATGAATATGCATGAGATATGTTTGCATGTACAGCTTCCATTGTATGCATATATGTCTCATGCATAATCATTGTGGATATTCTGAAAACCAGACCTGTTTGCTGCACTTGAGGAATGGAATTGCTTACCCCTGACCTATATTTCTATGTTAGTCTCTAGATTTGATTCTCTTCAGTGCTTTGATAAGATTACTTTCTCGTGGCAGTGGAGTTGACTGGGAAGGAGGATTTCTCATGTCTGCCAATAACATGATAGTGAGGAAGATGAGGGTCTCATCTTTGTAAAGGTGCAGCTGGCAGCTACAGTGTGATGTGTCTAGATATACAGTGCCTTGCAAAAGTCTTCATAACCTTATACATTTTTTTTACATTCTCCTACAAATCAAAATGCATTCAAGTAGGAGTTTGTTTCACTGAACTACTTAATATAACTCTACACTTCCATTATGAAAAAAACAATTATAGAAATATTCCAAACCTAATTAAATATAAAAAAAAATAAATTCTTGATTGCATAAGTCTTCACACCCATTGTCATAGCAAACCCAAATTAGTTCCGGTTCAAATATTACCTTAATAAGGCCTGTAATAAGCTAAATAGAGCCCTCTTGTGTCCACTCACAGTAGCTAAGTTGATTTTAATATTAAGAATCAAGCTGTTTTTTCAAAATATTCTGAACAAGGAGCTGCTGAAAGAACTCCGGTATAACACTATTCAAAGGTACAGATTGGGAGAAGGCTATAAGAAAATGTAAATGTCTTTGAATATCTCTTGGGGCACTGTCAGGTTCATCATTGTAAAGTGGAAACAGTTTGGCAAGACACTGCTGCGATCAGGTCATCCCTCCAAAAGCAATAACCGTGGGTTGAAGAGACTGCTGTGGAAGGTCACTGTGAGACCTAAGATTACTTCAAAAGAACTACAGAGGTCTCTGGCTGAGACCAGGGAAAAATGTTGACTGTTCGACAATTTTAAGATTACTCCACAAAATGGGAGGGTGGCAAGATGGAAGCCATTGCTGAAGAAAATCCATAGTATTGACAAAGGGACATTTCAGGGAGAAGATTTTGGGGTCTGAGACCAAAGTGGGGCTTTTTAGTCTCCGTGCTAAGCAATGTGTGAGGTAAAACAAACACAGTACATTATCCTGCTAACATCATTTGTACAGCATTATGTTATGGGGATGATTTGCAGGATCAGGGGCAGGGAGGCGTGTGAAGATCAAGGAAAAGATGGATGGTTCAGGCAGATCTGACAGGAAACGTGTTGCAATCTGCCATAGACCTGGGACTGGGAAGAAGTTTCATTTTTTTTTTAGAAGGATCCTAAGCTCAAAACAAAAGAAACAATGGAATGGCTCAGCAAGAAGAAAGTGAATGTCCTTGAGTGGCCAGTTTACAGCCCAGACATGAATCCAACAGAAAATTTGTGGCAAGACTTGAAGACTGCAGTTCACAAATGATCTCCAGCCAACCTGAAAGAGCTTGATCTCTTCTACCAGGAAGAATAGGCAACAACTGCTCCATCCTACTGGGCAAAGTTGGTAGCCACTTACAGTATCCTAAATGGCTCATGGTTGTTATTCACTCTTATGAATTATTCTGAATGGTTCACTCTTTATTTAGTGCAACCACCAAAAGGGGGCCCTCTTGTTCTGAGCCCTCAAGTTTCTATGAGGACCTAGCACTTTTTCCCGTCAAAAAATAATGCAGCTGACAGGAATTTTTTCTAGTAATTCCATCAAACCTGTATCAATATCTCCACTGGATCCTGGTTAGAGTGAGTTTTTCCTTCCTCCCATGGCAGAAATCTGTTCTATTCTGGCCTCACTGAAGGATGATCTATGCCCATTTAATACATGTTCAACTGCTCTCATTAAGGTACTCAGATCAGATCTATAGTACATGCTTCCTTGTCTGACGGCTTCTTACCATCAATATTAAAGTCTGCAGTTGTCCATCCTATCATTAAGAAATCAAGCACTGATCCTTCAAACTTTAATAATTATCATCCCATCTCTTAACTTCCAATGTTAGCGAAGGTCATTGAGAATATAGCCCACACCCAACTACAGGAATTCGTAGATGACAATAACATTCCTCATGAGACTCAATATGGTTTTTGCTCCTGCCATAATATAGAAGTTCTGTTTCTAATTTTGATTTAATTCGGATGAAATTTGATTCCAGATTTAAATACCTTTTGGTATTGTTGGACCTTTCTGCGGCGTTTGACACGCTTAAACATTCTATTCTCTTAAGCCGACTTCAATCCATAGGTATTACATCTACAGTCTATTAGTGGTTTTCTTCTTTCCTCTCAAATCGTTCCTACCAAGCAGTTATTGGGGATTCCAGTTGTAGCTCATTACCATTGGATACAGGTGTCCTCTTTCCCTGTATCCAACGGTAATGTCTGTACTGGTTTGTCTCAGCTTGATATTAATTTTAAGCTGTTTACAGATGACATACAGTTTTTTCCCCCCCATCACAACTTCCCTTAGTGCAGCATTTGATAAGCTTTCCAGTTGCTTTTCTCACATTAGCAGATGGCTTTCTGATAACAATCTAGCCCTGAATCTTAATAAGATGGAGATTTTGTTACTCCCTCATTCAGAATTGGACAATTTCCCAGATAGATGACTATTTAATGGTTTTACTATTCCTATCAGGTCTGGAGCTCAAGACCTGGGCATTTTGATTGACTCTAAGCTCTCTTTGGTGAGGGGCTCTTTCCATAAGCTCTACCTTTTATGCTCCATTAAGTCATTCTTAAGTCTCTCAAAGGTCGATGCAATATTGTGTGCTGAGCCTAGTGCACAGGTTAATGAGTGCTTGGACGTGCGTCCATAACCCCTTATGCACTAAGAGGATTAGTGCATTTAAATGCGCATCCAAACCAGCGCGTAGCTAATAGCGCTCATCACACGTAAATTCATGTTGATGAGGCTATTAGCTATTTCCCACTTATGTGGGAAATAGCTAATAGCTACATCTCTGTAAACAAAATACCACACATCTCTGTAAACAAAACTTTCCAAATTTTCATGCATAATATCCATTAAAGAGAGGTTGGCTCCTTGCCCCCTTCCTCTGTATATAGTATTTATTCTATTTTATTGCACTTTATATATTTATTGCTCCGCTCACCCCTTCTTTATTTTCCTACTCCAAGTTAAGGCTTCCTTGTTATAATGTAACTGTATGCTCTGTATCTCTTGTTGATTGGTTAATTGTATATTCTACTTAGTTCATTGTAAACCGAATTGATTTGATTTGTATCAAGAAAGTCGGTATATAAAAGCCTTAATAAAATAAAATAAAATAAAATAAAATAAAATAAAAATAAAAAAGTCGGTATATAAAAGCCTTAATAAAATAAAAATAAAATGTGAAAAATAAATGCGCGCACGACGCGTACATTTTTACTCTCAAAAATTAACGCCTGCCCCAGAGTGGGCGTTAAGACTTGAGGAGCCCCTAAAGCTAACAGAAAAGCAGAAAATATTGTTTTTCTGTAGTTCCTCTGACTTAATATTGTGGCGATATTAAGTCGGAGGAACCAAAAAAAGGGAGTAAGATTTAAAAAAAAAAAAAAAAAAAGATTTTTTTTTTAAGTCTTGCCAGCGATCAGATTAGGAAAACAGACAATTAATGAACGTCCATTTTTCTAACTCGTGACTGTGTACAGGTTGGGAAAATGCACACTTGTAAAATTGAGCATCCATTATCCTAACCTGCACACAGCCACTTCTGGGTGCCTGATTTAGGGGAGGCGCTAGGGATGCACAATTTCCCCTAGTGCCTCCTTTTTAACACAGCAGCCCATTTGCCTACTGAGTCGCGTGCCCAGGAGAGATGGATGGGCACGCATTAGGAAAGCTGGCGCTCAGTATGGACGCACATTTTTAGCACATCCGTATTGCATCGGCCTGTTGGATTTTAAGCTGGTAGCAAACATTGATCATGAACTCACTAGATTACTGTAATTCTCTCTATTTAGGTCTGCAAAAAAACACAATTCATATGCTACAACTTATCCAAAATTCAACAGCCCGTCTGGTTTCTGTCACTTCGTTACATGCACATATCTCCCCAGTTTTGGCCACACTCCTCTGGTTCCCAATAGAGCAGTGGATCCAATTTAAAACACTTACTCTGATTTCTAAAGCCATTAAGGGCCTTGCTCCCTCTTCTTTTTCACAACCTGTTTTCTACTGTCCTCCTCACGATTTGCGCTTGACAGATCATAGATCATTGGTGATCCCTACATATGCTGCTGAGTCACGTTCTCGTATTTCCACATCGCAAATTACACCCTTTGGAAGAGAATCACTAAAAATGGAATATGGCCTATTGCATTTTAGATAGATGTTAAAAATGTATCTTTTCTCCAAAGCTTTCCTTACCTAGTTATCTCAAGGGATTATAGGAAGAGATTATAGTATGCCTTACTACGGTTGATGATCAGCAATTTTTGCTGTTGTGTTTGATTTTTGTTTGTTTAGTCTAGGCATTGTATTAGTTTATGTACTGTTTGTAGGGGTGTGCATTCGGATTGACCGCATTAGTAAAACGCAACTCATATTTTTTTTTTACTTAAAAAATTGATTCGACATAAATGATCGGATTTCCCACATATCGAACATAGATATGTTCGATATGTGGGAAATCGCGATTGTTGAGCCAAAATAAAAATATAAACCCCCTCACCCTCCTTAATCCCCCCCCCCCCCCGACTTACCACAACTCCCTGGTGATGGAGCGAGGAGTGAGGACGCCATTTCTGCAATCCTTGGCGAGAAGGATGTGACGTCGGCGGCACGTCGAGTGACGCCGGCGTCACGTGATTCCCGGCTCGTTCGCGCCGGACGGCTCGTTCGGCCCAAAAAGAACTTTTGGCCAGCTTGGGGGGGCCTCCTGACCCCCCCAAGCTGGCCAAAAGTTCTTTTTGGGCCGAACGAGCCGTCCGGCGCGAACGAGCCGGGAATCACGTGGCGCCGCGTCACTCAGACGCGACGTCACGTGATTCCCGGCAAGTTCGCGCCGGACGGCTCATTCGGCGCGAACAAGCCGGGAATCACGTGACGCCGACGTCACGTGATTCCCGGCAAGTTCGCGCCGGACGGCTCGTTCGGCGCGAACAAGCCGGGAATCACGTGACGCCGACGTCACGTGATTCCCGGCAAGTTCGCGCCGGACGGCTCGTTCGGCCCAAAAAGAACTTTTGGCCAGCTTGAGGGGGTCAGGAGGCCCCCCCAAGCTGGCCAAAAGTTCTTTTTGGGCCGAACGAGCCGTCCGGCGCGAACTTGCCGGGAATCACGTGACGTCGCGTCTGAGCGACGCGGCGTCACGTGATTCCCGGCAAGTTCGCGCCGGACGGCTCGTTCGGCCCAAAAAGAACTTTTGGCCAGCTTGAGGGGGTCAGGAGGCCCCCCCAAGCTGGCCAAAAGTTCTTTTTGGGCCGAACGAGCCGTCCGGCGCGAACTTGCCGGGAATCACGTGACGTCGCGTCTGAGCGACGCGGCGCCACGTGATTCCCGGCTCGTTCGCGCCGGACGGCTCGTTCGGCCCAAAAAGAACTTTTGGCCAGCTTGGGGGGGTCAGGAGGCCCCCCCAAGCTGGCCAAAAGTTCTTTTTGGGCCGAACGAGCCGTCCGGCGCGAACGAGCCGGGAATCACGTGACGCCGCGTCACTCGACGTGCCACCGACGTCACATGCTTCTCGCCAAGGATTGCAGAAATGATGTCCTCACTCCTCGCTCGATCACCAGGGAGTTGTGGTAAGTCTGGGGGGGGGATTAAGGAGGGTGAGGGGGTTTAATTTTTTTTTTTGCACATATGTACATATACCCAACTCATTGGATTTTTTTTATGTCCATATTGGCCGCAAGTGGGACCCCCTTTCGGACATAAAAAATATGAACATAAAATTTTGCTCTGCACATCCCTAACTGTTTGTAACTTACTGTATTTTTATGTATGTAATTCTTGTGACCCGCTAAAATCTGTGGATTAGTGGGCTACCGGATTTGTAAAGTAAATAAAAGAGGCTTCCACCAAGTATTGGCTCAAAGGGTGTGAAGACTTATGCAAGCAAGAGTTCTTGGATTTTTATTCTTAATTACTTTGGGGGTATTTCTATAATTGCCCTTTCACAATGAATGTAGCATATGTTGTGCAGATCAGTAATATAAACTCTTACTTTAATGAATTTTGATTTGTATTTTTAGACAGAATGCAAAACATGTACAAGGATGCACATTTTTTTTTGCAAGGCACTGTAGTATAGTGGTACACCGGGCCACATTGTTACAGAGCCACTTCACAGCTTCCTTATCTGTTAGAGAGGCAGGGAAGGGTCTTGCCTCCTCTGCCCCTGAGAACTAATGAACTTAGCACATATAGGACATACTGGGAATTTTTGGGGCATGGCCTAGCTGCCTAAGGAATTAGGCTCCATTTTTATCATACATGCCGTAAATCAGTGAAGGTCAGAGGAAAGACAGGAGAGGAATGGGAAGAAGGCTGATTACATTCCTCAAGGGAGCGTTGTCAATCAAAATTAGCTTCACTTTGTCCTTAAAAGAGTCCCTGGGTCCCTCACCCTACCAGAAGCTGGGAGATCTGATGCTCCTGCCTGGCCGGGAGCAGACTTTGACTCACTCCTGCTGCTGGCAGTGACGGAGTAGAAGGTTAAAGCTTGGGAATGATACATCATGAAAAACTTCTGTTTGAGAGGGGTGTATGAGACTACAGTGTAAATTAATGGTGAGGAGCGATGAAGGGAGGGTACCCCCAAAAATATGCTAACTCTACTTAGCCCTTTTGTTATTGGAGGAAGAAGGAGACATTTTGGTCTTAGTTGGTATTTGGTAGAATTTTCTGTCTCCCCATGGTAATCAAACAAAACAACGAGAAGGCAGAGGGCGTGATAGGTGGCCGTCTGTATGGTCATAATATTTTGGCACTGCTCTCAAAAACAATCTGGTGGCATATGACCTACACACCACCTCTCTATGACCATATAAGTCATCTCCTGCTATTGTAGTCCGCTGCAAGTTCAATTATACACCTTCTGCCATGATAGGAATAAATATGTGATGAAGAAAAAAGACCCCCTTTTGTACTATAATACAGTAGCACAAACTCCATTCTCTGTGACCTCAGCTTTGTGCAACTTGGGTCTCCAAGCATAGCCAATTTTAAGGCACAGTGCCATCTATAACTTCTCAGAGCTGATTTTCTCCTTTTCCTCCGATCTCCATCTGCTTCCTTCAGTGTTTGCACCTGCTGCTAGCAATTTGCGCTTCTTGTCAGCTTAAACTAAGGGTTTCAGCATCACCTTCCGCCAGGCAGGGACAGGGGGAAAGCTTTGGGCTTCATTCCCAGCAGGGTATTGTTGGCAGAAGTGCCACCTTTCAGCTGTGCTGCGTCTCTGCCCACCCTGCTGCGTCGCAGGCCCTTGACGCCCTCCTCGCAGCTTTTGGACAGTGTTTGAAAGCAGGCTGTGATTAGCCGTGTGCGCTCCTCGCCTGTTATTACTCTGATGTATTATTTAACAGAGGGAAGCTGAATATTTGATAGAGCTCAGAGCCTGACTGAGGAAGAGGCCAGAGCTGGTGAAAGAAAAATTATAGATTGTGAGCCCCCGCTGCCCAGCGGGAGGCCAAGAGAAGCTGGGCAAGCCCCTCAACCCCCACCCCCCATCAGCCTTTACTGTTTACATCTGCCTTCGTCTTTCTCGCTCCTCAGCAGCTTGCTCTTCTCACTTTTCTGTCACTGTTGTTTTCCCTAATTTTACCCTTTCTCTTTCCCTCCCTGCTTTTCCACCCCCTTGTGTTTCTTTTCCTCTGCTTCTCCACCCTCTCTACCTGTGTTTCTTCTCTCCTCCTTTTCATCCCCTCCTAACCCTTTTCTCTCTCTCTCTCATCGCATTCTCTTTCCTCCCTGACTGAGCTCTATTAGCAGCAGTAAATGGTGGCATCACTAAATAATTAGTGTAACAAGTCCATCTGAAGATGAATGAAATAAAATTAGATGCCTGAGGCAGATGCTCTGCTTGAGATTGTGACATTGTCAAAAACTGTAGCTATTTCTGTGCTTTTTTGTTTTCTCTCACTGTAATGTGCATCTCTTTCTCACTTACCATATGCTAAATATAGAAAATGGGATAAAGTTCTGTGTAATGTTAGTCTTGTTTCTCTATAATTATAAAAATATTAGGGGCCCTGGATGAGCATCACAGTGCCTCTGAGCCTGTGTGCGTAGCGACGCTCCTAAGGAGCTGCTGGTGGCAGCGCCACCATCGCAGACATAAAAGGCACAGGGCTGGCAGGAGAAGGATGGTGGGGTTTCTCAGGCTCCACTAGTGGAAGTGGAACAAAGGAGCAGCAGTGGTGTGGTGGTGGTGGTGGGGTGTCCTGGGCCCTGCCATTAGAAAAAAAAAAAATAGGAGTGTTTGCAGTGGAGCTGGTGGAGTTTCCCAGGCTTCACCAGCAGGAGAAAGTAGCCAAGGTGCAAGAGGAAGCGTGAAGACGCAAAAGGCTGGTGGGGTTTCCCATGCCCCGTCAGCCAGAAGAAGCAACCCAAGGTGGGTCGGGAGAGAAGGAGCAGGGACTAAGAGGAAAGCAAGTGTTGGGTTGGATGGGAGGGGCAAGGCCAGTAAGGAGTGCCAGAATGAGATGGAAACGGGAGGGGAGGGATGGGGGAAGATAGGAATGCTAAGGGGAGCGAAAAGAAAGCAGGCGTGTACATAACGCCTCCTCCTCAAAACATACACCACTACTCCCCACCATACAAATCCCACATAACTGCCTACCCCCATATATACACCCACATCCCACACACCCCACCACATACACAAATGTCCCACCACCAACCCACCCACATCACACCCACACTCCACCATCCAACCCGTCATCGCCCACATATATACCCACATGTCTCCACCATGTCTGCCTCACAAACAGGGATGAGTAGAGGGGAAGAAATTGGAGCATGCAAGATAGATAGGGTGCCCCAGCCATACACACACACACACACACACATACAACATTCATCCCCTCCTACGCCACTAACCACTCCCCCCCCCCCCCCAGCACCCACACACACACAGGGAAGGGGAAGAATGCATATATACCCCTTTCGCTTTCACTCCCCCTGCCCCACCACCTACAGTATCACCTCCCCCACGCACACACCCCTTCCTACACCCATACATACACATATCCGTCTCTCACACACACACACACACACGAGATGGGGAAGAGTCAGCTACAATATTGAAAGTGCAAGAGGGGAGAAGGATACAGTACACATGCATACATATCCCATCTACACCACCAGCTCTCCGCATCCTCCTCTTCTTTCCAATACACACACAGGAGGATTGGTACAAAGTGGAAAGTGAGAGGTAGAAAAAGCAGTGTCATCCATGTACCCTTCCCCACCCCCACATACATCATCTACACCACTTCCCTCATTCCTCCACACATAAGATATGAGGAGGAGAGAGCTACAAAGTAGAGTGTGCACACACTCCAACCACTACTACTAGCTCCTCTGCATGGCTGTGCGCAGCACTGCCACTGAGCCATTTGGCAGCCTGTTCCACAGACAATACTCGAAAGTAGGTAACAATGGCATGTATGTGAAATTACACTATCTAAAAACTCCCAAGATATGACCTACAGTATTCAAGAAGTGCCAAAAAGCGGAATATAAAAATCAGCTAAAAAAAAAATAAAAAATTCAAACTCCAGGTCTTCTGGAAAGGGGGTGAGGTTGGGGAGTTGACAGGTTCTCCATCGACAAGTAGGCATGGATTAGCCATAACGATTGGGTGAATACATCTGATGATGCCAATACAGAAGAAACTCTCAGAGCTCAGTAAAGACTTTACTGAACTTGTGCAGGAGTTCCCACACCTATGCACTGTCTTATGATCCCTTCAGTTTTTTCTTTATCCAAGCTACCACACGGACATGTCCCGGTCGCTAAAACCTTTTTGGTTTTGGCCTTAGTCTTTTTACTGCCTCATTGCTTTTTCTGTTTTTTTCTGTCACTATCTTGGCAGCCCCTAAAACAGAACTTATCAATTCTTTAAAAAAAACCCAAAAAATTTATGGATAAGCTCCAAATCAAGAAGCCTATGGTAAGCAGCTTCAAGGCCTGCATTTGTTGATGCCAGATGTCCATCATGGACACAAACTCAGCCTGAACCCAATCATGGCTCCTTCAATTGCTGCAGCTGCAGTTAGATAATGCCCAGGGCACAGGAACACTATGTCTGGAAGATGGAGGCCCTAAGAAAGGTGCCGGAAGATAAGATTGCAAAGCTTCAGTGCAAGGCTGAATAGCAGAGCTGCTTCTCATCCAGGAGCAAGGTGTCATCAGATTCTCAGCACAGGAAATTAAGATGGGAATCTTCCCCCTTGTTCCCACAAGTGCAGGAAATCTCCACCCCCAACCCACACAACATGCCGGCTCCCAGATCAATCTCAGGTCAGCAGTTGAGCCCAGTGCAGAAGCCTGTGGCACAAGAAGAGCACCTAAAGGATGTGAGAGACCCCTGCAAGGCCACATCCCTTGGAACCAAAGAAAAATTGGCTCAGGGCTCTGCTGGAATGGGCCCCTCCTCGATGCCAAGATGGGAGATAGTGTTGTTAGCACAGGTCCCATCATATATCATGGGTTTCATTTATAGTTTGCTTTTCAGGTGTTTCAGAGTGGATTACATTCAGGTACTGTAGGTTTGGATGGCTTGGAAGATCCCCATGGCACTAAGCCAACTATCTTACCTGAAACTGACCAGGGCATTGTCCGTGTCATTGGTGTGGAGCTCACATTCTAGGGCACAGTCAATGCACTCGGCTCAGCATAACAAGGTGTTGTCAATTGTGTTGGAGCAGAGTGCTTTGGCACATAAGCCCAGTTGTTCCATTGCTGGTGCTGTGGCATAGAAGGAGCTGTTTCTGGTGCCTACTATAGACTAATGGCGCCAAGTTCCTCCTTAACTTTACCGGCAGCCCTTATTGAGGATAAACTGATCTGAGTTTCTGAAGAGGGTCCATCAGCCAGTGAGAGCCCAGCTATCTGAGCTAGTGAAGAATTTCTTTGCCTCCTTAAGCCCTGAAAACTGGAGAGAGAGTTTAGAACCTCTCCTCTCTAAAATGAGGGCCACCCAAATTTCCACACCAGTGCATATCTCTCCTCAAAAGCTTCTAGCCCTTATCTTGAGGGGGTGGGTTCTCCTCCTCCAGGTGATCCCTTCACGAATTGGAAGGAGAAGAAGTGGGATCAGTTAGTTCTGAATTCCTACAGGGCATTTTCCCCTTGGACCAGCAGAGATCTCCTCTGTTGCCATTAACCTCATCTGAGTCATGGCTGAATGTTCCCCTGTGGTCAGGGTAGAAGGAAGATATTACAGGGATTCCTTCAGATCCCCTGCCAGACTTGCCTAGGCATACCTCTCCTCTGAAGGATCTCTGCTGCTCCAAGTTTTTGGATAAGCTAGCAAAGACACTGTTCATCAGGGTCAGGAAGGAAGAGGTCCCAAGAACTGATATCTTCAGGCTTCTTCAGTTCCTTCAACCTTCAGTGTATTCCATGGCTATTCCAGTTCACAAACTCCTCAAGGAACTGCAGAGGATACAGCAAACACTGACATTGTGCCTTCTGTTGGCCTGGAAGCTGGACCAAAATACAGTGTCCTGGCCTCCGCAGGGTTTGGGGTGGTCCAACTATAACACCATTCCCTTATGGTAAAGTCCATGTTGAAACGTACCAAGCACACGTGTGATTATTTTATTTATATTACTCCAACATGCCTCCTAAAAAAGATCCAAATGCACTGCATGTGTTTCAGGTATAAAGGTCATCTAGGGATCCATGCTGAGTGCCTGGATTACAGTTCTCCAGATTTAGATGGTGCAGTATTTCCATGAATGCATGCAAAAGCTAAAGCCATAGATGAAATCATCAAACCTAGAACAGACAGACATCCATTGAGTAGTGGAGGAATGTGAAAAGCATCTCATCCATTCTGCTTACAAAGCTTTGATACACTTCGGCCACTTGCATAGAAGCCCAAAGGCTCACATAGTTCCAAATGAGTGACCTTCAATAAGACATGCATGATCATCTTACAGATTTACCCCTATTCAGGGGACAGTTTATTCAGTGACAAAGTTTGTGACAGTGGCTCTAATTAAAGAATATCAGTCTACCTTATAGTTATTAGCCTTGGTGGAGGACAACTGGCTACTGCCCGACACCAGTATTTTCCCTACAGTGTCCACTCATTCAGAGACACCTTTTTGACTCTTTTCAGTATTTTCGAGCTTCTCCCTATCTTCAACAGCAGCAGCTGCCCACTCGGGGTTGACAGAGAAAAAGGCAACAGCCAAAGACTTAGCAGCAGATTCATCCTAAGCTCAGGACCATTTTAGATGATTTTGAAACCTACCTCCTCTGGTGGCAGAGAAAGGGTTCAGTACATCTTTCCAGAATAGCTCCATGTTGCCAAAAACCTGAAAATTTTGGAGTATGGCTACTGCTCACTCTTCTCTCGCCCTCCTCCGAGTCATCCTCACTGTCAAGCTTCTTAACTGTTCATGTCCTTTGATCCCAGTATATTTGGAAGGGCAATTGCTAAATGAACTCTATCCAATTTGCTAGTAGATTGTATAGCGCACTGTTTTGTGCTGGCTGGCTTACAAATTACAGACTCTGTCAAGGTTCATCAAATAAGAGCCATAGCGACCTCTGTGGCTGATCTCAAGGCCACTTCTATTGAAGACATTTGTAAAGCTGCTACTTGGTCATCTGTGTGCACCTTCACATCCTACTACTGTCTGTGAACAGGATGTCCTGAGGTGACAGTAATTTTGGACAAGCAGTTCTGCGCAACTGTTCACCCAGTAGTCCACTTTCTACCTGATGAGGCTGGGTTGTCTTACCCTCAGCTTGGAGGGGCCGCATGCATAGTGGCTAATTCATGCCTGCTTCTTGACTGAGAAAGCAAGTTTTCTTACCTTGTAAATAAGGTTCTTCATGGACAGGATTAATCAGCCATTCTTAATACCCTCCTGCCTCCCTGGAGAATCTACTGCCTTGCTAAAGCTTAAGCTGTGGAAAAGACTAAGGAGGTCATACAGCAGCTTGCACACGAGAGCACCTACACATGTTCAGTAAAGGCTTTAGTAAGCTCTGAGAGCTGGTTTCATGTCTGAGCCATTGGATGACATCATCCACGCACAATGGCTAATTCATACTGCTGTTTATGGAGAACCCTGTTTACAGGTAAGCAGTCTTGCTTTCCCAAGTATGGATGTCACGGCCATTATGAAGTTATAATAAAATATGCAAGCAGCAACACATGGTTCCCTGTGGGTATTCTGAGGCAGAGGCCAAAAATAAAGCGCCTCTTTTCCCATCCACCAACTGCAGCAGAATCCTTCAAATACTAAAACCACATCATTTACTTTACCAGTAAAAAGTAACTTTTAATCATTTTAAATTGTTTGCTCTACTCGGTTAAAATTGCAGTAAGTCAGCAGCACACTATGATGTCACCGCACACTGGTAAACCTGCCTTGCCATTGGATGGTCAGTGCCTCATGTTGTGTCTACTGTGAAAAGTCATGTAGTGTTTGATGAATCAAAATTCTTGAATTTTTTCTTTTGTCCATCATTTTATAACTGTTTCCAGAGGGAATACAATTTCTAAGCCTTCATTCTGAAGGGAAAGATTGCTCATGAGGTTGCTATTTGCGTGTCTTCCTAATAACCTTTTATGTTTGGTGTCTTACCTACACCAGATTTTCAGAACATGTCAGAGGGACATGAGGGATGGTTTTTTTTCTCCCATCATAGTAACACAGTAAAGACCCAAATGGTCCGTCTACATATATCTGCAGAATGCAGGCACATCCTGGAAAACGAGGCTCCTTTACTTCTGCGTGAAATGTCTTGTGATAGGTTGTGATACCCTGTTTAAGGGACCAACAAAAAGATGGTGTCTGAGCTTTCAAGACCACACAGGTCTTTCTTCAGGAGTGACTCTCTAATCTCTTTCTAAAGGGCAAGGTTATGGAGGAGTGATAGTGTCAGGCGCAGAGCTCTCCACGGTCCTGTCCTCCAGCAAGTTTTGATTTTCTCTCCTGCTGGTAAGAAACATACTCGTAATTCAGAACAAAGCCCTCCTTGTGCAAGCAGTGTTACCAGCTGCTGTTTTCCCAGTGACATCGCTAAAGTGACTTCCCTTAGGAGCACAGTCTATCTTGCCACCCCAGTTGTGCGCTTTTAGTGACGAGGTGGGCTCGGCCCTCGTACCAGGCTACAGGGAGAAAGGACGTATGTGTCGTCGTTCCTCAGCAGCTCCTTGAAGTTTCTGAGACCTAAATAACTAACAGCGCAGAGGAAGAGCCCTGCTAATGGAATACCAGCATCTTAAGTGGTGTCTGCCTGTGGAGCAAAGAGCCGGCTACTGAGGGAGAGGAGTGCTCGGGAGATGGGAGGCTGACATTGAACCTCGGATTGTCATTTTCTAACATCTGCACATCCTGCTTTTTTTTTCTTTTTTTTTTTTACACACAGCATGCTGATGTCATAATTAATGAAGATGGATGGATCCTTGAGGGGTGTTGCTGGGCTCTCATGTGATGTTGAGCTGCTGCTATGGCAACCATGCATCACATCAATCTTTCTTCTCTTTGGCCCTGGGCAGCGTGGCTCGAGCTGATCAAACCCGGTGGCTGATGCTGAAATTAAATAGTGAGAAAGCGGAAGCCCTTGCACTTCCATACAGTGGAGCTCTGTAAATACTGCTATGGTATTCACTGCTGAAAGCTGCACTGGCAGAACATCATACAAGCCAGCAGCAGGGGAGGTTGTGAGACTCCCATTGCATAGAAGTCTAAACTGTTCCAGCTTTCACTTTGAACTTAAATAGTAATATCTTTCCTTACCAGTGAGCTTAAGAGGTTAATATTCAAACGATTTGCCTGAATAAAATGTACTGACATAAAGAGGCAGGACTAAGAGCGTTCCTGGGGCATGACTAAACTATTTGGTCAGCACTGGCCAATAAGTCTGGTCACTGAAAAGTATGGCTTAAAGTTATCCGAATAACTTTATCCAGCTGAATATCCAGATAATTTATCTGCTCACCAGCTTCTGAAAAAAAAAAAAAAAAAAAAAAGAGCAGTCACTGATTTCATTAAAAATAAATAAATCTATTTTCCAAAAAAGTGTTTCTCCATAATAAAAGTTGTTAGTTCGCCATACAGTATGGGGCAAGTTTCAATCAAATATGTGCATAAACTACATCAGTTTTCAAACAGACAGTATGCTTATGCTTTCCCTTTAAAAATGATCCAACCAAAAGTAACAACACATTTTACACCTGCTAATTGGCCTATAGAATATTTTCCTGGAAATTTATGCACATACTTTTGAAAATGCAAAAATGTGTGTGTAAGTGCAGACCCCTCCATAATGCCACCTGTGGGAATACCTGTGCTCACTACACATACATTTATAACAGTCCCCTCGAAAAAAAAAATTGTAGCAAGAATTTGACTAGATAGGTATCAACACATAAACTATGATGTTCACATTTGCATATCACATTTATAGCTTAGGGACCTTCATAACATCCACAGTGCTGCAATTTAATGCTTGTGTTCTGCACCTTCGTGAATCAAATTTAATCATTGGCCCATTAGTCCATTAAATAGACACAGAGTTAGGTGCGTTTTGAGACTTTAGTCTTATATTTTTCAATTTTTAGTTAATATAAAATACATCTTGTTGTACAGTTTGAAGAATATTGTATATTTAGTTTTTATAACAGCCCATTTCTGTGGGTAAAGCACTGTCTTACACACAGAAATTCCTTTGAAAATTACCCTCTTGGTTTCCTGGCTCCTCATTGAGTCATTTGCTATGTTTCTCAGTCATGTAATGGTTTCCTCTGCGGAATTTATCACATGACCCAGGAAGGTAGCCAGTATTTTACATATGTACTAAACAGAATAACTTCATTTTTATTTTGGCATAGAATATGAGAATATAAAATGTACTTATTCTTTTTTTTTTTGTCCACTGGAACTATTGAGTTCTCTTTCAACTTGAAAGCAATGTTGAGATTTGCTATTAGGGAATTCAGAAACACAATGGAAGCTTCTTCCTCCTGTTAAATAATTTTACCTAAAACAGACTATATTGAGAACTACAGCTCAGATCTGACCTGCCTTACTTACGAGCAGACTAATAGGAGGGCTGTACTCTAAGAACATAGGAAGTGCCATGCTGGATCAGATCAATGTTTCATCAAGCTCAGCATCCACTCTCTGACAGTGGCCAGTCTGGATCACTTGGAAGAACTGGCAGATCCTAATAGCAAACTCCATTCCCATGACTCTCACTCTAAGAACAGATGGAGACACCCAAGTCTGTTTGGCTAATAATTGCTAATAGACCTGTCCTCCAGAAACTTGTCCAAACTCTTTTTGCAAAACTGCTGTACAACAGGAGACATAAAATATTACTTGCCAGGCAGTACTGTTTACAGTGACAGCAATAGTAATTATTTCTTACATGCTTTACCACCACAGTGTTCAGAGCATGGTACAATGATAACCGTTCATTGTCTAACCATATCTTATAAAAATTAATCATATAGGAAGTCCTTGATTTAAAGCGTTTCGAGTTACAATGATTCACAGTTACAGGCCAATGCAAATACCCATGCAAAACGGAGAGGGGGGGGGGGGGGGGGAGGGGTAGCGCGTCCAAAATGTGCTCCAGTCACGCGCGTCAGTAATAGCGCTTATCACATGTAAATGCATGTTGATGAGGTTATTATCTATTCCCCTGATGCAAAAAAGAAAGTGCGCCCAACATGCACATTTTTACTCGCCAAAATTAATGCATTCATTTTGGAGGAGCCCAAAAAGTGCACAGAAAAGCAGAAAATACTGCTTTTCTGTACTTCCTCCAACCTAATTTCATGGAGAGATTAAGTCAGATGAAATTAAAAAAAACAAAATTTAGAAATGTCCCCCCCCCCCCCAAATTTTTTTTTTTTTTTTAAAAGGGTGCTGGAGGTCAGGTTAGGAAAAGGGATGCTTAATTAATAAGTGTCCATTTTCTTAAACTGTGGCTCTGCACAGGTTAGGAAAATGGACGCTCTAAAACTGAGTGTCCATTTTCCTAACCGGCTGACAGCCACCTCTCCCAGGCGCCCGCTGTCAAGGAGGCACTGGAGGCATGCAGTTTCCCCAGTGCCTCATTTTTACCACCATCTGAGTTAAATATTAAACCGGGCGCCCGGGAGAGGTGGATCGGCGGGCACTCAATCATGAGCGCCCCTTTAACTCACACCGATATTGCATCGGCCTGTTAATGTTTCTAAATTGACAATCATTATCCAACTTACAAAACTTATTTTGACTTTAATCTCCCAATGGTATGCTAATGACCATGAAGCCTGGTAAGGTGACATCAGTAGGAAGAGTACCAGGGACATCCTCTCCTTAAAACAGTCAGTGCAATGTCCTATAGACATGCCGTGACACTCAACTCTTGAGACAAAAACAAAAATTAATTCTTTACAATGTGCCAGTGCTTTTTACCATACTATATATTCATAAAGCACAGGTTATTTTGGTGAACATTTATTTATTTATTTATCTATTTATTTATTTATTTAATCGGTTTTCTAAATTGTTTAGTAAAAAAAACTTTCACAACGGTTTAGAAAATAGGATTTTAGTCCTTGGTGCTGGACCATATTTATTTATTTATTTATTTAGGGTTTTTATATACCGACATTCTCGATATACATATCAAATCAAGTCGGTTTCCATATAACAAAACTGTCGCCGGTAAGGCGTTACATTAAACATGGTAAAGTTAAAGGGAGTACATTAAACATATCCCACATTTATAACATTGTTCTTATGGACAATCAGTTTCAACTTACAATGTTTTGATTTAAGAGATTATACATGTCTTAAGTCTGAGAACTTTCTTTATACATTATAAAAAATCACATAAAGGCTCTCCTACTCAACAGTCAATAACAAAATCATACTAAAATAATCCTAAAAATTCATAGGGACATTCCCACCCAGCATCAAATAATAAAAACAGAAAATGACAATATTCAGTAAGTCCATCATATCTTCCTAACCCATGCTATAACGTGCATTTTTGTCTTAATGCCTGTCTCCCGCTTAAACTGTCGTATCTCCTAGCCCAAAGGTAGACAACTCCAGGCCTCAAGAGTTGCAAACAGATCTGTTTTTCAGGATATCCAGAGTGAATGTGCAGGAGATATATTTGCATAGAATAGAGGCAGTATGCGCAGATATATCTCCTGCATATTCATTATGGATATCCTGAAAACTAGATCTGCTTGTGACACTCAAGGACTCGAGTTGCTTATCCCTGACCTTCCGGCAAGTTCAAGCAGGTGTGCTGTATAATGCTTGTTAAAGCAGTAACATTAGTCAGCACATGATTTAATACTGGTTAAAAGCAGCAGTACTAGTTCTTCACCTTACAGTAATTCTGTTTAACTGATTAAAAAAAACCAAACAAACCCAAAAACAACATATCTTCCCTTTATTAAGTTACTCCTGGTAAATTTGCTTGCCTGGGATGGATTTTAATTTGAACATTTACAAAACAACTTTCTTAATTAGTTTTGTAATTAGAAGTGCAACACAAGAAAAATAGACCCCCTGTTTCACCTGCCTCTTCCCTGGTGTATAGTGATGAATTGTTAAGACTGGAGGAGAACTGTACTGATTAGAGCTGCAGGCTACGAACTGGGGAAGCCAGAGTTCAATTCCCACTGATGCTCGTTGTGATCTTGGGCAAGTCACTTCATCCTCTAGTGCCTCAGGTACAAACTTAGGGAGTCATTTACTAAACCATGATACTTTCTTCAGAGGGGAAAATACCATGGGGGATTTACTTAAATTGCTGTGTTCGGTGCAGCAGTTTAGTAAATTCCACTGTACTAGCAGGAAAAAATACAGTGGCTTTGCTTTCCCCAAAATAACGTGCAATGGTGGCCCCTTCGCCCAGGGCACAAGTAGTTAAGCACCCGGCACATGATGGGTTGAAAGTAGTTAAGCGGACAGGCAGCACCATTGTTTTTCAGACAGCGCACAACCTGAAGCCTAGGGAGCACTCTAGGCGCCCCTAGCCACCAGGGATTTGCCAGGTATGGCTGTCGGGCATTGGGGATGGGTCTTTGGAGGCATGGGGAGAGAGAAGTTTTCAATGGGTGGGATTGGGGAGGGGCCATCATCACATGACTTTGAATTTTTTTTTTTAGATTTTGGGAATGCCTCTAGAGGTGGCTGGGATTTGGGACGGGGACTCACAAAACTCTTGGGTGAGTTTACATATAAAGGGAGGGGCTTCTTTAGGGCCACTGTGGCCCTTTAAGTTATGCATCAGGAGCATCAGGAAGCACATTAGGATCCCAGTACTTCCTGGGTAAGTTAGCTATTACTCCTGAGTTTGTAGTTATCTTTCCTGAAAATAACACAGCTTGTGATTTTTCAGGTAAACTGCGTTACTTTATTACCATAAAATGTACTAGTAATGAGCTACTTTGCATGCAAAACAACTCATTACCATTTTTGAGTTATTTGGGCTAAAATAACATACAGTATTTTAAATACCGTGCATTATTGCTGCGCGAAGGCGTTTACCACGCTGTAACAGCCTAATGCCTGCTTAGTAAATATACCCCTTAGATTGTAAGTCCTCTGAGTGTAATATGCCTTGAAGTGGCTAACCAGTAACAAAAAGGCAGAATGTAAATAATAAAAATTAAATTATTTTGTGCTATAATTTAAACCTGCACAGTTCAGGACTAAGCATTTTGGGACTGATATTAATAGATGATGTTGAAGACATAGACTGGTACTTTCCTCAGCTTTGTGAGATGGTCTTGTGAGCAAGTCTGTGCTATTACAGAGGAATATCAGGATGAAAATATCTCTGCTATCTGCAAGCTAATAACACATTATGGGATCGGTGTACCACTAATGGTCTTATTAGTATTCCATGAAATGACTGGAGAACCAAGCTTTCCTGCAAACATTTTCAGTCAACCCTTTCTCCATTGACAATCAGGGCTGAATTAGACATGACATATGGGGTGATGTCATCCGACAGTGCTGAATGGACCCTCCTAGCATATAGAGCTTTTGCTCTACTGAGCATGTGTAGGAGTCCTCGCATGTAGACTGCCTCATCAGCCCCTCAGACTTTTTTGTCCGAACTTCTGCAGAGAGGTGTATACTCTAACTTTCTGATTTATTACTTTATAGTTTATTTTTGCCTTTAACTCTCTTTGAGTTGCCTTGCTGCCTCGGCAGCTCCTCAATAGCACTTTTCAATGCTACCAAAAAAGAATCTAACTTGTCTGGCTCCAAGAAGGCCACCTCCAATGGCTTCAAGGATTGCATGTGTAACTGAAAGATGTGCATCATGGATAGCCACAATATTTGTTATAAATGTTTGGGTCCATACCACAACACAGCTGACTGCTAGGACTGTGTCCAGATTTCTCTGATGTCTGAGGAACAGGACCTGGAAGATGCAAGAACCTCGCAGGTCAATGAAAAACCAGTGTCGTTCCTCTTCTTGGAGTGGGGCCTCCTCGGGCTCTTTCCATGCCGAGTTGAGCAAGAGCTCCTTAAGCAAAGCTCCCCCTTCTGTGGCATCAGTTTCCAGATCTGCCGCTCTCCTAGAGTTGAGCAAGGCACGGAAGCACTGTGAACAAGGGTCAGGGAGCCCTTTGCAGGCCCCGCAGGGCTGGTCAATGTATAAGAAAAAGAAGTACAATGCATCAGAGCCGATAGTGCAGTCGGCACCATTAATGCTTCAAGCCTCAGCGCACCAGTCCCCAGCACAATGAATACATTGGTCCTTGGCACCATTAACACATTGAGCCTCGCACCCAGTGTCTCCATCGATGTGTCAGGCCTCAATTCACTCTATGCAGCTATTTGCTCCATCAATGCATTCAGCCTCAGGTATGTCAACTCTCCACACCCCAGTGAAACTGGAGCACCAGTTCCCAGCCCCGACAGTGCACTCAAGATTTTCAAGGTGAGAATTATCATTGAGAGGCCCTGAGAGTGATTCACTTTACTTACCTCCTTCTTAGAGTCCATTAGAAGCTTCTCAAGAGGACAAACCTATACTGGTCTCAGAAGAGGATGTCTCTTCCCCACTTACTGGTCAGAGGACACAGCAGCCCATAGATGAGGTGAAAGAATTGGTGAAGACTTTCTTTGCCTCACTGGCTGCTAGTGAGAAGGTGGGCACCCTTCAGCCTATCCTGTCCAGAGTAATGAATTTATTCCCTCAAAGGGAAGTCCCTCTCATTTCCACACCTTGGGAGCTCCCATCAGAAGTCCCATTGGCAAGATCTAGCGCCCAACCATTCCTCTCTGTGCAGGAATCTAGCTAGTCTGAGGAGGAAGCACGAGACACCACTATCTGGAGCGTGGCCTAGGATTATTCCCCTCTGAGATGACTGAGGTCCCCACCCCAATCACTTTCATCATCATTGGGATTGGGGGTTAGTGTCCCTTCACTTCTTGGTTCTGAGGTTCTACAGGGATTCCTTCCAACCCCCTACCTGTTCCACCAGAGCATTCCTCGCCATTAGAAGTCCTCTTATATTCCAAATTCTTAGATAAGCTAGGTAACGCGATAGGAGTCAACATCTATAAGGAAAAGGACCCTCACACCGAGGTCTTTGGACTTCTCCAGATTCTGGAAACTCTGTCCAAGCCTGAGCAATCCCGGGACACTCAATCCTATGAGATTGACAAACGAGAATGATGGAGAATTTGGTTTACTATTCCCCTTTAGCCAGGAAACTAGATCTGAAATATAGAGAAGAAAAAAATTCCAAGGTTTGGAGTAGTCCAGCTACCGCACCAGTCAGTGGTAGTGGAGTCTGAAATAAAATGGACTAAGAAGACCATAATTGTTGAGATGTAATCCACATTGAACAATGGACATTGATAGTTACGGAATATAAGCGGTTTTAATAAATAAATAAATAAATAAATAAATACAAATTTTCTCCATCACTTCACCAGGCAAGAATTCTAGACTTTTGGATGATTTCGGGAAAATGTTTTGCAGAGCTCGATGCTCAATGCCTGCATCGCGGCCCACTAATTCTACACACTGCAATACTTACACAATTGTATTGACAAACTGAAACCCCTGTTAGAGTCGCTAGACAAAGAACAGGCAGACTATCAGCAGGCTCTTCTGGACATGGAAGCGTGCAAACATCGTTATCTCTGCTGAATGTATAAATCATTTGATTCTGCAGTGAGATCTTCTGCAGCAGCAATTGGAGCATACCGGATGAGTTGGTTGAAAGTGAGGACATTAATGACAAGTTAGACAATGTACCCTATTCGAGAAACAACCTGTTTGGAGACAAAGTCAGGGAAACAATCACCCAAATTAAAGAGCGACAGGCTGCTGTCCAGTCTCTCTACAGGATCTGAATAACCGTCTCTACAGGACCTGCACAAACTTCTTTAGGGTATAATTACTTTGCTTTTAAATGTTCTTTCTTCCCAGATACCACTGAAACTGGTGGAATGGGTGTATCATGCACCACCTGTGCTTCCACAATAGCAACTTCTGGTTTGCGGATGTCAGTGCTAGAGACATCAGCCGATGATGCTGCAACAAGCCGAGCCTAAGCTTGGGCCTAGTTTTTGACTGAACTTGTCCCTCAGGCCTTGTCTTCTCTGGTAGGCGAGAGGACTTGCCTTTTTTGGAAGAGTGGCAGAAGATCACCAAGCACTGTTGGATCCTCATAATTTTGGAGTCTGGTTATTGTTTGTGCTTTTCCCGCCCTTCAGCACTGCACCATTGTTCAGCCTTCAGTCTGAATCCATCTCACTTGACCCAGTTCTGTCCTGAGGAGGAGTCACTTCTTAGCCAGCAGATGATAGAACCTGTCTCTCCCAAAGACTATGGCAAGGGATTCTACTCCCACTATTTTCTTATCACACTTTCATGTACCATTATTGTCTGGACAACTTATCAAGCAGTGACTGTAATTTTGGACAAGTAGTTCAGCCAGTAGTCCACTCTCCATGGGGTGTCCATGTTGCTTTTTCAGTAAGTGCCCCACTATGCAGCATCAGCTTGGGATGGCGAATTCAGGCATGCTTATCAACAGAGAAAGCAAGTTTGCTTACTGTAAATGGGGTTCTCCATAGGGAGCAGTATGAATTAGCCATGCTTAATACCCACCTGCCTCCCTGGAGAGTCAATTACCTAACTAATGCTAAGCTCTGCAATCAACTAAGGAACTCACATGGCAGGGCATGCACGGAATTCCCACGTATGCTCAGTAGAGCAAAGGAGAGAAGGGTCAGTTCGGCATCGGTTGACATCACCCCAAGTGTCATGGCTAATTCATCCCATTTACAGTGAGCAAACATGCTAAACAGTAGGTTGCTTAAAATATCATTTGCAGGAGGTTAATGTTATGTAATAGTACTTTTGCTTTAATGTTTTACTGTATCATGATTTTTATGATTTTAACTTTGTATGTTTTTATGTATGTTATCTGTGTACTCTATGCTGAACATACTGTTGTATGGAAGTCAGTGGCATATACGATTTTTAATAAATAAATAAAATCATGTGTTCTTTTCAGTTAGATATCCACTGCACTTTGCATGCTTGTAAACTAATATAAATCAGCGACCCAAGTTTTATTATGGTTATCTGCTGGTAATTTTGTTGGTTGAGGAGAGCACTTTTTTTATTTGCTGTGCCACCTGCCAACAAATTTACCAGAAGAGAAGTACCCTTCCTGTTCTTCCTGCTGTTTTGTCTTAGGCCTCGCTCTGAACCCTGCTGGTGTTTGCTCTTCCCCCTGCTTTGGCATCACTCCCTCCACGATCCCAGTTCTCCATCCACCCTAATCCCATGGCCTCCCTTCTTCTGCCAATAGGAAGACAGTGCTGTTTTCTTCTGCCTTTGCTGGCAGTTTTTAATATGGCAGTTTGAACAGCATGATGCTAGTAGGTCTTGTGAGGCTATGGAGCATGGTGCACTTCAAACTGAAAGATTGAAGCTGGACAGTGAAGAAGGCAATGCAGATATGAAACACCTTGCTCCTCCTCCTAGCTGGAGAGACAGGAGAATCTAGTGTGGCGAAAGAGAGATCAGATGAGACCTCCAGCGTTTTGCAATTTCTAGGGTATTTTGTAGGGCAGCAGTATAATTAGGTCCCTGAATATCATTATAAACAGCCACCTCTGAAATGAGGCATGAGAGAGGAAGAGGAGGAACAGATTTTCTTAATTAAAGTTGCTTAAACTGTGTTAGGCAGTTAAAATGAATCACTTGGTCCACATAGATGGGAGCTCAGCAGCTACTTGAACTCAGAAATTTTCAATTCCTAGTTGCAACTTCTAACCACTACTAGATCCAAATTCAGCTGCAATGCGGCTCGGCAAGATAGCCAGATAAAGTTATCCTATATATTCAGCAATGCAACTGTGGCACTGAATATATTCAGCTATCCTAAAGTTAGCCCACTAACTATAGAACAGGTCTATGGGTCGACCAGAGTTAGCTGGATAAATTATCCAGTTAACTCTGAATATCGAAATTAGCTGGATAACTTATTCGGCTAACTCAGCTTCACCCAGTTACACCCTCAGAATGCTTCTAACTTATCTGGCCAAGTATGATCTGGATAATAAGTTATGCAGCTAGAAAATAGCTGGATTAGCACCCAAATATTCATTTATCCGGATAATTTCTGAGTTATCCGACTAAATGCTTCTGAATATGGGCCTGTCCATCACAGGTATTTTGCTCATGTTGCCAGACTCTTGCACGTAAAGCTGAAATTCCTCGAATGAGAAAAGTCAGGGGAAACTGGCCAACAGACCCCATCAAAACAAGGAGCAGAGGGATGTTTGAAGTTAGGAGAAAGCAGTAGCCAGTTTGCCATTATCTTGTCAGCCATAAAGTGGAGTAGCAATAGGAAGGGCTACAAACTGAAAATATTGGGAAAGATGTGAAAGGGATTGCTTTCTTTACAGAAATAATCCTTTTTTAGACTGCTCCATTCCTGTACAATTTGCAGGGGATATAATGTTTGCTAATAACTTCGTACACCCAACATCTCAAGTAGATAATTTTCAAAGCCATTTTCATGTATATTTTGCTGCTTATTGCCCATCCTCAATAGGGTTAAAAGTGCACATACTCAACAATGCAAGTACTTTGAGCCACATTTAAAGAAGGCGTGTCCAGGAGGAGGAAAAGTGCATGCATAGATTGCATTTTCAAATCTATATGCATTGTTTTCCCTGGAAAAAGTACCCACATGAAAAGCAGGTGCAAATGTCCACAGGTACTTTGCATGGTGATGTTTAAAAGTGAAAAGTATGCATGTACTTTCTCTTTGAAAATTGATGCAAAGTCCTTGGGTAAAAAGTACCTGTGAACTTGTCCCAGTGTGGACAGTTTGAAATGTATCCCCTAAATGAAAGAGAGAAGAACAGAGTCTTGCTTTTGACAGACCATTAATTTATAATATATTAAGCAGGTTGGTGCCTTCATGGTTTAAGAAGGATGCCTCAACTGAAAGTCTGGGGACAGAACCAACCACATTTGTCACATGGGGACCGAAGCAATACAGGGCGCTGAGCCCAGCGCACTGTATAACCTACAGTTGGACACGGGTTGTAGAGGCGCTAACTACTCCCCTTAAGCAAGTAAAGGGAACAATCCGCAACAAGTGAAGGAGTGAATAAATTAATATTAAGTGCCCGACACTTTAAAATTGATTTTATAAACTCCTTCTGGTACCGGTAGTCAGGTTGGAAGAATGGACGCTGAATCAGCATCCATTTTTCTAACCTCTGCATGTGCGCTGGTTAGGAAAACGTGTTTTCTTAACCGGCAGACAGCCACCACAGTGGACCTCTTTCCGACTTGCGCTGTCAGTGAGGCGCTAGGGGCGCGCAGTCGCCCCTAGTGCCTCCTCGACAACACGAGCCCTAATTTAAATATTGCATCGCGCCCCCAGGTGAGGTTCCTGGGGGCGCCCGCTTTCAGAACAAGTTGTTTTGCATCGGCCCCATGGTTCTTACACCTGTCCTTTTTAAACAATAGATGTACCAAGCCACCAGAAATTAATGAGTTAGATGGAGAGAAAATATTGGATTAGTGGATACAATCATTCTAATGTATAATTTGGAAAAGACTGGATAAGCAAGGTGAGGCATGGGCCGCTGCTTACTTCTTGGTTCTGTTGTGTGCAATAGGACGCAGCTAGCTGTTCTAGCCAGGATCAATAGAACGTATCTTGTGCTCAGCTTAGCCCTGACATTTCATCCTCGTGCTCAAATGGAGACTGACTCTGGCATATTCATTAGCCAAATGTCAGCACAAGACCTTTACTTCTGTGCTACTTCTTTTGATTTAGAATTTGATGTGCCATGCAAACTTGCTTCTCTTCTTAGGTCAGAGAGAAACCCAAGGCTCCAATCCTCTCTTCAGTGTATGTTCCCTCATACCCATTACCCAGCACATCACTCTACCATGTTCTTCATATCCTGTCAGTCTTCTACAGTATCCATTCTACCAATGCAGGTTGGGCACTGCTCACTCCAGTGATCTCTTCAGTGCAAAGTGCTATACTGCACTACCCATCTGACTCCTTCATTTTTTCAACCAAATAAGGAGATGCCTATTAGTCATAAGAACATAAGACATGCCATACTGGGTCAGATCAAGAGTTCAGTGAGCCCAGCATCCTGTGTCTAACAGTGGCCAAACTGGATCACTAGGAATTACCCAGCAGATCCCAATGAGTAGATCCATTTCTTGTTGCTTGCTCCTAGGGATAAGCAGTGGCTTTTTCCCCAAGACTGCCTGGCTAAGAATGGTTTATGGACTTTTCTTTCAGGAACTTATCCAAACTCCTTTTAAACCCAGCTATGCTAGATGCCTGGGCCACATCCGCCAGCAACATATTCTACTGCTTGATTGTGTACTGAGTGAAAACAACACTTTCTCTAATTTGTTTTACATCTGCTATCTTTTCATTTCATGCAGTGTCCCTAATCCTTGTAGTGTTTGAAAGGGTCAATAACTGTTCCTTATTTATCCATTCCACCCCATGCATGACTTTATAAACCTCTGTAATATCCCTTCTCAGTCTTCTCTTCTTCATGCTGTAGAGCCCTAACTTGTTTAGTCTTTCTTCATAAGAGAGCCATTCTATCCCCTTGATCATTTTTGTTGCCATCTCTGTACTTTTTCCTCGTTCTGCTGTGTCTTTTTGTGAGATGGGGTGACCAGAACTGCTTGCAGTGCTCAAGGTACAGTAGCTGTGTTCATGTGTACTACATAAACCAATAACAGTACAGCACAGTTTCTATCAAAATGATGTCCATCTTTCAAGAATTTATACTAGATTTCATTACAAAGTGGAACTGGCCATTTTGAACTATTCTATTACCCAGTGCTTGCTTTCTAGAGAAAAAGGTGCTGGTACTCGCACACAGGCCCCTCCATGGGCGTGGGATGGGAAGGGGCCCACCACTGAGCCTATTTATTTATTAAACGTTTTTATAGTACGGTTTATAATAGAAAAACTATGCTAAATGGTTTACAGATAACAGAAACAGCAATATAAACAGGCAAAACAAACCAGATCAAAACAAAATAAATAAACTCAAAATTTTAAAAACAATAAACAAGTAACCCTTTAGCCTCTTCTGGAAAAACTTGTACTCTTCTGTTTAGCTCAAGTGGTAAGCTATTCCTTTGAAATGACAGCACTGCAAATATTACACCCAACCCTTAAAAACCAATCCAGGCTGCTACAGAAAGTATACACCAGCGGAATACCTCGCTTTGATCACACAGACTAAACATACACAGACCCTCACCAATACAGAATAATTAACCACAAATTATAAATAGAAATATGCAGAAACTGAACTGGAAACCCCAAGAAGCCGTGCACTGCAGCACTCGCGAAATAGAAACAGAAATGCATTTCTCTCTGTACTATGCAAATACAAAAAGATCGGAGATGCTGTACATTCATATTCCCAAAACTAAGATATTTGATTCACTAAATCAAAAGAAGGCGGCTTTTTTTCTTACCTATGTTGCCTGGACATTTTTTATACTAACATAACATTCCTCCCCCACAACAACAATGGAGCCTTGGCAGCTCCAGCATAAGTCCCCCTACCCCCAACTCACACACGCACACAAATGGATGGTGGTGGGGGACTCAGTGATCCCAACGTAAGAACTCCTTCCCCCCCCCCCCCCCCCACTGCAACCCCAGAATCCTCTCTGTCTCTCACCTCCCTCCTCCCAGCAGGCAGGCTGAATCCCCTCTCTCTTTTCTCAGAGGCCCCAGCATCAGTCCTCATCTCTCCCCTGCCCACAGGGGCAGTCTCTCTACCCAAGGAATTGCAAAATATTAAATAAAACAGCAGGTTAACTCCCCAAGCCCCTTCTCCGTGCAGACGAGGGGACAGAGGGGAGGGGGAGTGGAGCCAATGATATTGGATGATTGTTTTTTGAGGAAAAAAACCACAGTGCAATTGGAGTAGATGGAACAAAAGGTGCCAGCTCGTACCCCCCTGAAGAAAAGCCCTTCTGTTACCCAGTGATGTTATTGATGTCTCACTTCAGTGTCACAGAACAGAATAGCAGCAGCTTCCATGCCCAGTACAAAGGAAGGGCGAGAAGGCCCGTATGGAATCAATATTACATTTACTAACACAGTTACTTGCTCTCTTTCTTTTGAAATAGATGATAAAATCTTTAACAGATATAAAAGAAATGCAGTTTGATGAATGGTTACGTTGTTGTTTTCAAGACCTCAATTACAAAGAAAAAAGAGCTCAAGGAAAAAGCAGGGCCCCTTTAAGGCGCAGCTCATCCCACTTCTTGTGTTTGTGCTAGTGTAAAGTGAAGATAAATTTTGAGAAAACTCTCCTCTCTATAATCTCACCTCCATCTCTTCTTTGTTGCCATGGAGACGAGGAGCCAGGGAATCTCCTGCCTTAATGCTGGTTTTCTCCGAGAGCCCTTTAAGCAGATCGTAGAAGAGACAAAGGAAAGAGCCAGGCTGTGTGTGAGGGATACAGAACTGAGTGTTTATAGCCCCTGGAGGGGGCTCACCAGATTCAGGGTCAACAATTACCTGTTCCAAACGGGGCCGCAGTGCATGGCCCCTGGCCAAGGATTATCATTGTGATGACAGGGACTAAATGGAAACAGGAGAGGCATATAAAATAGGGCAGAAACGCCAGTAGTTGTGAGTGAAGGCTCGTGGGACTTCAACTCAACAGAGACCAGTTCCAATTGAGCTGGAGGTCAAATGCACTAGAAGGAAATTGCCTGACCAAAAATAGAATTCAGCATCCAAGGACTGCTACCAGGGCAGACATCCAGCATATGTGGAGAGCTGGTGCTTTGTTCAGGTGTCACTGCAGGAAACCCCCTATGTATGTTAATGTGGTGTGAGTGTGTGCGCTTGTACATGGTTGTGAGTGTGAGCATATATTTGTGCCCCTTTCCAGGATTACATTTCCTATTCCTCCATCTCCTCTTCTTTAGCCCCCTCCATTGACTCATATCCCCCTTTCCTTCTCTCAATTCGTCATCCCTGTTTCTCTCCCTTTACTGTCTTGCATCCTTTCATCTTTCCTACTCCTCCATCTTCCTTTTTGTTTTTCCCTGCTGCTTCCGTCCACTTCCATTGCCCCCTGCTACCCCACCATCCATCTCCCCCCCCCTTATGCTCCTCTCACTTACTCACTTTAACTCTTACCAGCCACCCGTCTTCCTGAAAAAGTGCTAAATAGATGCGTTCATAAATTCAACTTGTAATATTTTTTTAACTTCCAACTCAGTCAAAAAATGGGGCTTGAATCTGGTGCCACCCAGGGATGTTTCCCCCCTATTTTGTATTTGCTTCCAACTTGGGGGGGGGGGGGGGGGCATGCACCAGAGTTCCTTCCACTAGGTATCCCATTGTACTATGTCTAGGACTCCCTTCCCCCAGGAGCTGACCCTGGGAGCAGCAGACCTGACACCCTGGTCCATCTACATGGCAGCGCCCAGCGCTACCATCGAGCTTGCCCTAAACTTGTAGAGCAGTGGCGTAGAGCAATCCCACTAGCTGTTAGGTATTTCAAAGGGACTTCTGTGGGTAGAGTGGTGTTTTACAGGCAGAAATGGCCTTTTACAAAACAGCAAACGCTTGTGGGAAGGACACCATCAAAACCAAATCTAGAACCCTTCCAGCATCTAAAGAACTGCAATAAATAGTATTTTTTTTTTGTATTTTTTTATAAATTGAAAAAAATGCTTTGAGACCCTCATACACTACAGGCATTCCTGGGGGCACAGTTGGGGAGGGGTTTAGACTTACACATATACTTTTGGATTTTAAGATGTATGTGTGTACATTTTTCTGTAAGATTTGTGTGGCCGATTTCACAGGTTAACTTGCATGGGTAGATGTGAAGAACTAATTTTCAAAGTGAAGTTATGCGCTTGAGTCTGTTTTGAAAAATTAGTTGTAACTGCATGTATATTTTCCAACATTTTTTAGGCATGATGCTCCAAACTAACTGTTCCAAAATTGCTCCCATATAGGGCAATTTTCAAAAGGGATCAAGCCACCTAACCACAGTCCTAGATGGCTAAATGCCTTGTTTGAAAATAGTCCCACACAGAGCAACTAAATTTAGCTGCGCAGTTTTGCTTGGAGGCCATCCATAACCACCTTACTGGCTGTCGTTTCTGGGGACAGGAATAACTGGGGCAAAATACATGGGAACGTTTCTGTCCATGTACCTTTAGTGAATTTAACTTGAATATGAAGAACCGAGTCAAATCTCTAGTAAAATCTGAATATTATAAATTAAGACTCGAACAGCCCTTGAGAGCTTCACTTTCCCTGTCCAATTTTCGGTCAGTAGTGCAATTCCTTCTATTGCCAACCATTGATTATTGCAGTGTCCTGTTTTTAGGACTCCTGAAGTATCTCTTAAGGGTCCTACAAGTCCTTTTGAACTCTGCGGCTAGGCCTGAAAAGGAAGGAACACATTTCCCCTGTTCTCAAAGACCTCCCTTGGCTCCCTATTGAACCACTTTATTAATTCATAAAATGCTTAACTTGAACTCTCTTCCCTGGACTGATCAGCTTCTCCATGTTTACAATCCGAATGGAAATCTAAGATCCTCAGAGAAGTTTATCGGACATTCCTTCACTTCGCCAGGTTTGTCTCGCTGAATCTCATGAGAAACTGTTCTTTGTTGCTGGTCCTCTGATCTGGAACTCTTTGCCTTTTGAGTTGAGAACTACTGGGTGCACTAATACCTTTAAAAATCTGTTAAAGATTTATTTATTCTGGCAGTTATTCGACTGTTGATTTTTTGAGGGCATGACCACTGTTTTTATGTTCTTGACCATTTTATTTTAGTCACATTTTATGTGGTGGCCTGTCTTATTACATTTTATTTTGTAAATAAATAAATGTATGTTTTAACTGCAAGCCGCTTAGTGCTGTGTATGGGTGGCATATAAATTTCTTTTAAATAAATAAATTTCCAAAGAAAAACCGCTTGGATAGTTTGTCTTTCAGAGTTTGCTAAAGAAACACAGGTTCAAAAGTTCCCACATACTCTGTGTCGTCGTAAGAATTGCTAGACAATTTTAAAAGCAAATTTGCAAACTTTTAACTTTTAAAAGTCACAATACGAAGAGGCCAGTATTCAAAGCCATTTACCGTAGCTGGAAACGCACAACGTATCCGGCTAAATGGCAAGTTTTTCAATTTTGTGCCACTGAGCTGGCTGTGCTTCCGCAGCAGTTTCCCACTAGAGGGCCGGCTAAAATCCAGCTGGATAAAAAAGACATTCCAGGGCAGGACCAAGTTATCTGGCCAACACAGCCAGTTCTCACTTGAAGCCATCTAAGTTAGCCGGATAACTTTAGACTTGCTTTAGAGCAGATCTAAAGTGATCCAGGCTTGTGTGGCTGGACAACTTGCCATTTAATCAGTTATCTTGGAAGATACATGGTTAAGTGGCACTGTAAAATTAAAGATAAAAGTGCCTTGCAGACCTGCGCCCTGATACCCGACCCATTTATCTAATAAACGGCCCTGCCTGGCCACCCCCACCCTCTCAAAACTCCTCTAATGTTTAGAAATAAGATATGGTCTGCAGATCAGCCTCTCCACCCCGTCCCTTCCCCATTAATTCAGGATCTCTCCTGCTCCCCCCCCCCCCAAAAAAAAAAAACCCTGTCACCCACCCGCAATCTCTTTATCCCCAGGCCACCATCCTCCCCCACCCCTTCCCTGGACCCTGAAATGCCCAGCCAGGAGCCAAGATATTCACTTACCTGCTCCCAGCGCTGATCTGACAGAAGCAGCACTGGGAGCATAATTTACCCTCCGTTTATTTTTTATTTATTTGTGGTTTTTATATACCGGACTTCGTAGGATAACATCAGTTCGGTTTACATTATAACTTCAAAATCAGCAAAACAGAGGCTTTACATAGAACTTATAGGAAAACAGTGAATAAAATAAAATTAAACTATACAATGAACGAGGCTTAAATAGAGAGACTTAAATAGAGGTTGTTGGATAACTGAGATGGTATTTAGAGAAATGATTGGGGGATGGAGTGGGGGGAAAGAAAGAAAGGGGTAGAGGGGGATGAAGATGGACGGAAAGTATAGAGGGGAGAGGGGTTGTATATTGCATATAGGGAGGGGAATGAAGAGTTGAAAGGGTTGCATGGGGGGGGGAAGGAGGAGTTGCATAGATTGCAAGGAACTGTTTACAATAGATGCATTGGGGAGGAAATAGCATATATGATTATAAAACTATATACAAAGTGTACATTATTGAAGATATGTAAGTCAAGGCATGAAATTGAAAATCCAAGATGGTAGCAACCAAGAGAGGGAGTTATCTTATGAGGGATCCTAAAGTTAGAACTGAGGGATCTGTAAGGGGCAGATCCCTCAGTTGCTTCCGTCAAAGCTGCACCAGGAGCTGGTAGGTGAATATGTCCTCGCTTCCAGCTGGGGATTTCAGAGTCCGGGTGGGGGGTGCGGTGCGATGGCTCAGGGATCAAGAGGTTGTGAGTGGATGACATGGGGGGGGGGGGCAGGAGAGAGAGCCTGAATTGAAATTATAAAACAATGGGGAAGGGGTGGAGGAGGGCTGAGCTCTAGACCCCATCCTATTTCTAAACATCAGAGAGGTTTGGGGTGATGCGGCCCAATTATACATATTGGGGAGAGGGGTAGGTATTGGGCCACAGACCAACAAAATACTTGGTTTTGTACTTTACAGTGCCACTTAACTGGGTATCTTTGAAGATATCTGTTTAAGTGGCAAGTTATCTGGCAACACAAGGCCAGAAAACTTTAAAAGATAACCAGTTATATTCAGACATAGGCAGTTATGTTTTTAATTTAGCTGGCTGCATGCATCTGGACAATCTTAGGTGAGAATATTCAGCGGGGCATTTATCCCATTGAATATCCGGAACAAGCTGCCGGCTTTCTGAATATGCCCCCAAATAGTCTGCCTTTGTCATTTTTTCACTCGCTGTATCGTTTTTGGTCTCTTATCCGATCTATTCTTTCTTCTGGCACTTTCCTGGCTCTTCCTTCCATTTTACTGTCTCTCCCTGTTTCTCAAGGTTGTAAATTAGTGCCAGTTGGATCAGTTAATTTTCTGGTCTCTTGTCAGATTGTTGAATACATCCGAGTATCGCTCTCAGCTCCTCCCTGGCTGTGATCCCTAGCAAAGGGTCCGGGCTACGAGTGACAGGCAGGCTGTTCTTAGTCTTTTGGCTGACATTGAGAACCTGGAAGATAATGGCAGGAGGGTTAACATCCATTAAAGGATCTCATGTAATGACCATTACCAAAGCATGAGGATTAAATCTCCTGCAAAAAAAGTCTCCCCTTTCTCCTTTTTTGTGCCTCCATCTGTCTTAAATGATCAGAACAAAACCCCTTCCAGCTCTTTGAATTCCAGTATACAGGTTAAGTTGTAGTGTTAGCTCTCCCAGATTAGTTTATTAGTAAATTTTATTTTCTTAATTGCTTTTCTGAATCAGGAAATCAGATCAGACAAACCAGTTACAAGTACTGACCTCCTTTTATCTGGCAGGGCTCTGTAGATATTGAGCTCCTCTCCCAGACCCTGCCCTTCTCCTATCAGAGCTCTGCTTATGGAGAACTCAGACTGCAGAGTTTTAAGTCTTAACATTACATTTCTGCTGTTAAACTCCACCAAGCAGATGTACTGAGTATTTTCCCCATGGACCCACAATTGGAAGAAACTTTTAGTTCATCTGGGCCACTGTGTGCAACCAGCAAGAAAGATCATCAGAGGAAAACTTAGGGTAGGTAACATCAGTCCTGGAGAGCTACAAACAGATCTGGTTTTCAGGATATCGACTATGAATATGCAGGAGGTCTATTTGCATACAGTTGAGGCAGTGTATGCAGCTATACCTCATACATATTCATTTTGAATATCCTGAAAACCAGTCCTGATTGTGGCCCTCCAGGACCGGATTTGCCTACACCCAAATTTCAGTAGGGGAAGATTCAGTAATATGCCCCTATGCAGCGTGCGCTTTCTCTTCCCTGACTGCCAAGCTGGATTTACAGTCAGGAGGTCACACCTCTGCTCCCCGCGCGGTCCTTCCAAACTGGGAACAGCTGGCTTTCCTGCAGCAGACACACTCCTGGCAGCGCTCGGGTGGCAAGGATTGCTTGCAATATACACATCTTCTAAATAATCCCTGGCACAGAATGTCTACACGCATCTCTTTTGTTTCTGCTGTGTGTACCGGTTTCGTGTTTCAAAGGTCAGTGTATGGCACTTAGTTGATTAGGGTCGAAAAAAAAATACAAAAAAACAGAGGTCCATGGAATCTAGCCACCCTCTGACTACCTAATAGCTCTCTCTATATGATAATCCAGGCAAAAGCGGAAAAAAACACCGTACATCTGTAGGCAATTTTGTGATAGTGAAACCATTTTTTTCTGACCCCCTCAAAATGATTGACATAGAATCACTGGATTAGCTCTTGTTTCTAGTGTATAGCTGCATCCTCATATCCACCAATATCTTTTTTTCATCTAAAGCTTGTTCAATTTACATTTGAATTGATTTAGTGTTGATGCCTTAACTACTTCTGCTGGTAAAGTGTTCCAGAATGTGAACACACTGAGTAAAAAAAAAAAAAAATCCCTTCCTATGGAGGTGGTGAAATCTCTTCCCACTTAATCTGAGAGGATGCCCTGCCCCCCGCCCATTTTGTTTGTTTGTTTGTTCTAGCTATGAGATCAGTTGAGGTCAAGTTCGGTGTCCTAGTTTTGAGCCAAGAATGATCCTTTCCCGGCATTATGGCCGAGACTGAGAATCTGTACAATATGGGGGTTAATGCCCTGCCACCCAACCCCATTGGAGGCATGTTAATGTAATGCCCATCGCCAAAGCAGGAGGATTAAACCTGCTGCTCAAATAAAAGCACCTGTGAGATCCATATAGATATATTTGCTAGTGTAATTAAGTTCTAAAGTAAATAGCTCAAGTTTGGAAAATCTTTCAGCATATGAAAGCCCCTTATTTGTCTCTTTCCCCCCTCCATCTTCTCTTTCAGCAGCCTGTGCTGCTTCCCCCTTCCCCAGATGGGCCTGTTCAAGGGCTGGGGACGCACTTCCTCCAAGAAGCACCCTCGACGCCACTTGTTGGTCAGCACGGGCCACGATAAGTAGTAGTGGCAACCCGTCTTCCCTCCCTTCCTGCACCTGAGTGCACCATTTCCATGGCAGCTTACGACAGACAGGCTCGGAAGCTGGCACTACAGCCTGAGCTGCGGGGGGGCTCGCCCTCTGGGTACTTTTTCCCGACATTTAGCAACCCAGCTCTGATCCCTCTATTCCAAATGTGTTTTGACAAGTGCCTTTATGCAGTTAGGAGTATGATATCCTCCTTCCTTGTGTTCGATGGCGCGCGTGAAGGAGTGTGATTGCATTTGCACCGATGGGTTCATGAGCGAGTAAGGCGCAATGGGTTCTCAGTCTGTGTGTGTTCTGTACCAGTCTCAGAAACTAAGCATTTGCTTTCACTCCATCCTCATCCCCTTGAGCCATTCAACCTTTCCATAATCTCTGAATTAGATTCCCTTTCCCAGAGCACCTCAAAAAAAAAAAGATACAGGTCACCCAGTGATCTTTCCCACTTATTGTTTTTATCGACTTTTTACACAAAGCGTCAGCAAACCTAACACTCAGTAAACGGCCGAGCGTATAGCCTCTTCCTTTTATTGACAATTGGAGTCTGCTTGGCCAGCTCTTAAAAGGGACTTCATGTCCACCGTCTCATTTCATGTGTCTCCCTTGCCGACATCTCCTTCTGTTCAGAAGGTATTATAAGCCCTGAAACACTGAGACAGCCCCTCTTCAACTGCATTGTTTACCTTGTACATACAGTGGTGAAGTTTCCCTGACATTTCAGTAGAATAGCAATGTTACTTTGAATTGTAGAATTTCTTTTAGCCAAACAAAATGCTTTTTAATTTAGTTTGCATGCTGCAGGACCAGGGCGGTTTCTAATTTCTGGCTTCTGGACTTTAGCAACAACTATGCTGGGGGAGGAAGACATCCTTTAGTACAATGAGGGACAGAGAGGTAAAGGGGTAGATTTTCAGACAAGCGCGAACAGCCTACTTTTGTTTGCGCTCCAGGCGCAAACAAAAGTACGCTGGATTTTAGTAGATACGCGCGTAGTCGCGCGTATCGGCTAAAATCCTGGATCGGCGCGCGCAAGGCTATCGATTTTGTATAGCCTGCGCGCGCCGAGCCGCGCTGCCTCCCCCCGTTCCCTCCAAGGCCGCTCCGAAATCGGAGCGGCCTCGGAGGGAACTTTCCTTTGCCCTCCCCTCACCTTACCCTCCCTTCCCCTACCTAACCCACCCACCCGGCCCTGTCTACACCCCCCCCCTTACCTTTGTCGGGGGATTTACGCCTCCCGGAGGGAGACGTAAATCCCCGCGCGCCAGCGGGCCTGCTGCGCGCCGGGCCGCGACCTGGGGGCGGGTACGGAGGGCGCGGCCACGCCCCCGGGCCGTAGCCACGCCCCGTACCCGCCCCCAAAACGCTGCCGACACGCCCCCGGAACGCCGCGACGACCGGGCCCGCCCCCGACACGCCCCCGACACGCCCCCCTCCGAGAACCCCGGGACTTACGCGAGTCCCGGGGCTCTGCGCGCGCCGGGAGGCCTATGTAAAATAGGCTTCCCGGCGCGCAGGGCCCTGCTCGCGTAAATCCGCCCGGTTTTGGGCGGATTTACGCGAGCAGGGCTCTGAAAATCCGCCCCAAAGTGTATTAACCAGGTCATGTGGACAATACGTGGCATGACAGGAGCCCTTCTGTTATATCAGGAGCTTGATTCTTGCTCTGCTTTAATATATATAGCTAGAGTAGAAAATAGAAAATAAAATTATACAGTAATAAATGATGCAAGAAATTAAACTTCAAGCCTAACAAATATAGGAAAATAAAAGAGAGTGTTTATATTTGCTGTTCAGAGGACAGTTTTGTAGCTGTTGAAAAGCTATATGATTAGGCCCCATAGTATTTTAAGGTCTTACATTTAATTACATAAGAAGATAAGATTTACCATACTGAGTCAGACCAAAAGTCTATCAAGCCCAGTATCCTGTTTCCAACAGTGGCCAATCCAGATCAAAAGTTCCTGGCAGGATCCCCAAAGGACAATAGATTCCATGATCCCAGGGATAAGCAGTTGAATTCCCCAAGTCAGCCTTAATAATGGTTTATGGACTTTTCTTCCAGGAACTTGTCCAAATCTTTTTTAAACCCAGCTACACTAACAGCTTTCATCACATCCTCTGGCAACAAATTCCAGAGCTTAATTATGCATTAAGTAAAAAAATATTTCTCCTGTTTGTCTTAAATGTATCTCCTAGTAACTTCATTGAATGTCTCCTAGTCCTTGTACTTTTTGAAATAGTAAACAATGAATTTGTGTTTGCCAGTTCCACTTCACTCATTATTTTATAGACCTCTATCATATTTCCCCTCAGCCATCTCTTTCCCAAACTGAAGAGCTCTAACCTCTTTAGTCTTTCCTCTTAGGGGAATTGTTACATCCCTTTTGTCATTTTGGTCGCCCTTCTGTGTACCTTTTCTAATTATGCTATATCTTTTTTAAGATGCGGTGATCAGAACTGTGCACAGTACTCAAGGTGCAGTGACCGCCTTCGATGCCATAAGGGCCTTCTGTGCCATAGGTGTCTATAGGTACCATGAGTCCCAATGCATCGGAGTTATCAAATGTCTGGGCCATGATGTGGCAAAGTAGTGGCACTGACCTCTAGCTTTGTGCACCATCGATGTTAATGAGCATTAGAGTTGCTGTCGAGGCTATCATCAGCCATAGCCGCTGGTGAGGGACAACATCAAGCTTGCAGCATCGACACCCTTGGAATTATTGGTGAGCTGAGAGAAACTATTGATGGCACCGACAGCCATCAGTTCCTTTGGGCACCGATGAGGTATGTTGGGGCCATGTTGGGACTGCAGAGCATCTGCCTGCAGGCGCCCCTGGGTTCCTCTATACCATCAGTCCATTGATGCCTTTGGGCATCGGGGTCTCTATCAGTGCCACCGGGCTGTCGATATCTGGGGGCGCTGGGAATGGTGTTGTATACCGTTGAACTGGACAAGACGCGGTCAAGTGCTGTCGAAGCCCTGGATGCCGCATCGTTTGGTGCCATTAATACAATCCATCATTGGCGAGAGTGACAGTTCTATGGGCCCTATGGGTGCCATCACCATGGTGAGCACCAGTGGATGTGGTCGAATGCCACAGGACACTACCGCAGAGTACCATGGGCAACGTCAGTCACCATGGACTTTGCTGCTGCCATTCCCAACACAATTTCAAGGGCTATGTTCAGCCTCTTGGAATGTTATCAGGTATTGGAGGTACCATGGGAGCAGCGCCATAGAACTCCACCATGCCTTAATCAGAGCCCCAGTGGTACTGGGACCCCATCATCACACTGTTCTTATTCATTCCTTTCGGAGTTAGTGCAACAGTGGGGCACAGCAGGCGCAGTTAGGTTCAGCAGGGATCATGTACTCCAAGCGCCTCAGGCGCTGGCAGGCAGCATTCTCTCTATCGGTGAAGTACACAGCCATGCCACAGTTCTGCCATTGTCACATCAAGGTATCAGCCTCCTCATCTGTGCTTCACTATAAAGTGCTAGGGAGGACTGGTGAAGAAGGCGCCATCTCATTCTGTGATTGTTTTTCGGCAGTGAGCAGCCACTGACTCTAATAAGTGGTGTACAAGCATGGCAAGTGTGTTCCTAGGTGTGCCGCCATTCATAGAATGGGATACCACTGTATAAGTACTAGCCAGTGTGCTTTTACAGCGGAGGGCACTATTCTTCTAGTTGCCCTCTTCTATATGGGTGTGTGTTTCCCTCGTACTGAGCACAACAGGTTGTACGCTGCAGCTGCATTCCTGGTCAAACCCCTAGGGGAGTGAATACAAGGAGGGTAGTGTCGGGAGTCGTCTTCTTCAGAAGGGGACTATGTCTTTCAACCCCTCCGGTTTTAGAAATCTCCTTTGTGGGGAAGCCCCTGTGGCTCCGTCCCTTGCTGGTTTATCATCAAACTGATGCCTCTGTTCTTTTGAATTGATGCATCTCCTTGAAGGCAAGGACCAGAAAACAGCAGCTGCAGTAACTGGATCGTTTTTGTTGGAGTCCCTCAGTTGATTACCATGGTGGCCTACCCCATCTGAGGGTGGCTGCAAGTGGCAAATTTGGTTACTTCTGAACCTCAGCGATCAGTAACTGTAACCCAACTTTCACCTGGAGAGTTGGAAGGTTTTTTGAGATCAGAAGGCCCTGATTCCCATTACTTTCCTGTCCCTTCAGGAAGAGGAAATACAACTTGGTTTCTAGGGTGATCCTTTTGCCCCGCTCCCCCCCCCCCCCGCCCCGCCCCGATGCCTGGTTGTCCAGCCCTATAATGGGTGTCCTCCGTTCTCTATTTCCCGGAGAAGAAATGTCACTGCTTCTGACAAGCTATACCAATCATAATTATCGTGCCTATATGTAAACCGTTGTGATGGTTCTCCAACTTAACGACGGTATAGAAGAGTTTTTAAATAAAATAAATAAAAAAAAGCTCTCTATATCTCACGGGATCCGAGAGCCAGTCGGGTGGTAATGCTCTCCTTAGGTCATCCTAAGGCACAGCATGTCTATTTCGCAAGGGAGCCATTCCAAATTTGGTCTCCCCATAATATTAAAAGTCTCCTCTTTGAGGTAGCTCCCCGGTGAAGATTAGAGGTTTCTCCCGTCCAGGATATCTGCTGAGCTCAATGGGTGTTTTTCATGGAGGACCACTGTTGCCAGTCATTCTCCTGTGGAACCCTACCTCAGTGAGGAGTATGCCTTTCACCATATCCATGGCTGAGGGAGTTGGAGGATGAGGGACCCTGCAACAGAGGTGCTTCTCTTTGGTTGCAGTGGCTTGCAAGCTATAATTCCCTCATTTTAGGGATAACCCTGTCTGCAGACAGGAGATTCCTGGTTCATGCAACGGTTATTCCATCTACTGGACCACGTGCTTCCTTGGGGGAAGTATATGTAATCATGGCTGAGGTATTAACCCCTTTCAGGATGAGAAAACACAATACAATAGACTCATTGATGAATATATTCAGGGTGGACCGGAAAAGAGTTAATACCTAAGCCAGGTTAGTGGGCAGTCTGTTCCGTAGTCACACTGACCCTGCCCTGCTACTCTTAGGGTTTCCAGGACGGTGAAGTAAACCTGTTCTACAGGCATTTGAACTTATTTATTTATTTATTTATTTATTTTTGGTTTTTATATACCGGAAGTTCCTGTATAGTATACATATCACTCCGGTTTACAAGTAACAGAGATAACTATCGCCTGCATGACGGTTTACAAGGAACATATCGAACATTAAACTATTATAAAGCAGAATACAACTTGAAATCAACTTAAAAAAAAAAAAAAACAGAGATGGAGCAAATAAACATATAAACATTACATTATTGCTGTAAGACCGGAGGGTTGTCTTACTTTCTGATCTTAGATCTCTGGGAATGCCTGTCGGAAGAGCCAAGTCTTGAGTTTTATTTTAAAGGTAGTATGGCACGGCTCAATATTCACCAAAGCACAGATCTTGGCCGAGTACAATATACACACACACATTTAAATTAGTAAACATACAGTGATAAGCATTACAGAACAGATACCCCAGCTTCTTGTCTCTTGGTAGAATGGTTCTGGATTTCTTTCTTGGGAGATTCATTCTCAGTTTTAACTGTTCCAAGCAGGCTGAAAGCTCTATCTTGGTGGGTAACTCCCTACTGGAATTGGCAGTGAGTTATTCGCTTGGGGTGAGATATACAACCTAGGGGCTTGTTCTTACCCCTTTAGTCCAGTGGTCTGATCGTGTTCTTTGCTCCTTTTGACTTCCAGTTGGAATGTCGAGGGGAGGGGAATAAAAGCTAGGGCATTTTTTCCCTATATTTTCACCAAGTTCTGGCTAGTATTGCCTTTATCTTTTCTAGCTTCACTAGGTTGTCCACAGTGCCTTCCTGCTCACCTGAACTATCTGTAGACAAGATGGATAGCCCTGCCCTTGACGGGATGTAGAGTTGGTGAGCTTCAGGCCTAACTTATCTCCCTGCTCAGGAGTTTGGGCTAGCAATCCCCATTCAGTGATTGCCTTTCATCCTCTGAAATTCTTGATGCTGACCTGCATAGTCAGTTATGTCTGGTACTTTGCCATGTAGGAGAACCTGCCAATGTTGCTGATTATTCTTACAAGTGTTGCTTAGGTTTTTCTGCCCATTGTGCCTATCAGCCAAACATGGGACATACATTTGCAGATGCATTCTCTCCTTCAGATGCCAATGGACCACAGTTTCTTTCTGGGAAGCTCTAGGGCTCCAGTTAGTTTTCGGTTGTCTTGAAACACCAAAGGAAACTATGCAGTCTTCATCCAAGAGTCCTTCTCTTGTTTACATCTCATGACTTGTTCCTATATCCAAGAGATTCTAGACCTGCTGTCATTGTCAGAGTTTACTGATCCAAAACTCTGCTTGTAATGCTTTCCATGATGTAGAGTATGTTTCTTGCTGGCATTCGCATCACTCCTCTGTCTTAGGCACCTGTGCAATGCATTGAGGTTTTGTCTCTGTCTTTTCTATGGTTTTGTCTTGTAAAACCCAACTCTTCTCCCGCCTAGACCCCTTTGTGGGTCAGCTGCCTCACAGGCAGAAGGAAGAGATATGGTGTTTTCAGCACTGTGTGGTTTCCTGCTTTGTCATGCTCGGACAGCCTATAGCTTGGACAGCCTATAGCTGTCCAAGCCTATAGCTCGGAGAAAGCGGGGTTGCTTACCTGTAACAGGTGTTCTCTGAGAACAGCAGAATATTAGTCCTCACAACATGCACCCGCCTCCCCTGGGAGTTGGTTTCTCCTTGTATGAGCTATATCATGGACTCTGCACATGCTTAGTAAGACATGTTTGAAAGCTTTAGAATCTTTGAGATCAAAGTTCCAGATCGGGCTCCATCCGATGATGTTGGCCATGTGTGAGGATTAATATCCTGCTGTCCTCAGAGAACACCTGTTACAGGTAAGCAACTCTGCTTTATTCACAATGATGCCTAGATCATTTTCCTGGTTGGTGACTCTCAATGTGTGGAACCTTGAATTATTTAGCTATAATTTAGGTTGCTTTTCCCTATATGCATCACTTTGCACTTGCCACATTAAATGTCATCTGCCATTTGGATGGCCAGTCTCCCAGTCTTGCAAGGTCCTCTTGCAATTTCTCACAATCCTCTTGTGATTTAACAACTTTGAATAATTTTGTATCATCAGCAGATTTGATCACCTCACTCATTTTTCCCCATCTCTAGATCATTTATGAATATGTTAAAAAGCAATGGTTCTACTACAGATTCTTAGGGCACTCCACTATTCAATTTTACCCATTGAGAAAATTGACCATTTAGCCCTACTCTCTGTTTTCTATGTTTTAACCAGTTCTCAGACAATAGTAGAAAATTGCCTCTTATCCCATGACTTTTTAATTTCCTCAAGAGTCTCTCATAAAATACTTTGTCATACACTTTCTGAAAATCCAAAAACACTATATCAATTGGCTTACCTTTATCCACATGTTTATTCACCCCTTCAAAAAAATGTAGCAGATTGGTGAGGCAAGATTTCCCTTGGCAAAAGTCCATGTTAACTTTGTCCCATTAAAATATATTTATCTATATGTTCAGTAATTTTGCTCTTTAGAATAGTTTCAACCATTTTCCTGGTTCTGACATCTGGCTTACTGGTCTATAATTTTCTGGATCATCCCTGGAACTATTTTAAAAACTGACATTATACTGTCCACCCTCCAATCTTTCGGTACCACAGCTGATTTTAATATTTATTTACAGATTACTAACAGTGGGTCTGCAATTTAATTTTTCAGTTCTTTCAGCACTCTGGGATGTATACCATCTAGTCCATTTGATTTGCTACTCTTTAGTTTGACAATTTGTCCTAGTACATCATCCAGGTTCACTGAGATTTGTTTCAGTTCTTATGAATCATCACCTCAAGTAATAAAGCCAAAAGCCTGAAGGTTTTGAAATTGTACTCTTTGTACATGGCATCTCATGTACCCATATGGACAAGGGTGGCTCAAGGCAATATGCTGCCTGAAGAGAGGGATGAGATGGTGCTTCCCTCCACCCCCTTCACCCAAGGCATGGCACAGGTCAAATCATTGAGAGGGCCAAGGGGGTGTGTCTCCTTACTTGGAGTCTGGCCCTTTCCGTGATTTGAAATGCTGCAGAAGGGGAAAAGCAAGGGTCAGAGTTCCCAGAGGAGTGGCAATAGAGTGTCAGTGTTAATATTTCTAGTAAAATAGCAACCCTGCCACACTCCCAGAAACCCTACGACCTGCATCCCATGAAACGCCCAGTATTTGAACCCTGCAAAAATGAGAGATGGGTGAATGGTAGAGGTCTGTGTGTGGCACACTCTCTGTAGGTCAGTACAAGGGTATTGGTTAGCCTAGGTAAACCTTTACAGCCTTGCACTCAACTGCCTCCCAGTCCTCACTACACACAATTAAAAATTATGCATGTAAAATAACAGCTTTTACATGAAAAAGGACATTCATAGTTTTCTAAGTTAAAAATATTACAACATGTATATTATTTCTACATGTACTGCTGTGGTGTCAACCAGAAAACCCTGCAAAAAAAAAAAACCACTTGGAATCCATATGGTATTAAGTCCAATTTGGAATTTAACAGTACCTTATTTATTGCTTAAATTTATTATTTATGGCCGGAATGTACGATAGTGAAAAACAGCATCAGATTGACCATATTAAATGTATTGCATTTCATGATGTGCTTGATGCTGGAGCAACTTTAATTATGAAAAAATGGATTGATGAAAAATTAGAACAAAGCGAAACCTGGGTTCAGAGGACATGGGGCAAGACTGCTGATAAGTGTTTTACTGAATTTGGCGACCACTAAAATTGATTCAAGAAAGCCAAAAAATTATTGAAAATTCCAGCAGTGAGCAGAAAAAAAGCTTTTACTAGATGGCATGAATGATTTTGGATAAGAAGAGGAAAAAAAAGTTGATAGAGGATCAGTTAATTATTATCAAGTTAGGGCTGGTATCCAGGCATTTCAAGTTATTTCAAAACCATTGAAAACCGAAACCCATATCCAAGACAGGCTCTGGTTGGCGAATTGGTTATGAAATTGGGATGAAGAAGATTTCCTTTAGCGCCTTCAGATGAATTTTTCATTTGTTCAATTCAAAAGCCAAATTTTCAAAATTATCGAATTTGGTCAAAAACTTTGCATGGAATTAGTGACGAGTAACTATCACCAAATTGTCAGCAACCTTTTTTGTCATGTTCACAGCATAGAAAATGTGGGTAATCAAAGAATGTAGGGAATCTTGGGATGGTGCCTATTTTTGGAACATGATTTTAGCCGAAAATGTTATCCCATTTTTTAGTGATCCAGAAAACGTTTTGGTAGTAGGCCAAGCTAATTTTGTTCATGATTAGGTGCCATGCGTGCGAGCCAATGCCACACAACAGCTGCTTTAAGAAAATGGCATTGCTTTTTGGGGTAATGACGTTTGGCGAGAAAACTCTGCAGACTTCAATGTTGCTGAAAACATAGGTATTATTATTAAGGATGAGGTGGAGAGTTTAATGTTGAAGGAAAGTGATCAGGGATGTTATTCCACCAAAACTTTGCGTCAAAATTTGGAATTGGTCTTAATAAATTTGGAAAATGATACAGATTTATTTCAAAATTTGTTGTGTTCCTACCCCACCCATTTTAAAGGTGATTTGCAAGCTAATGATGGGCACACCCAACTATTAATTATATGTTGTCTAATACTATTTTGAATGCTGATTAAAATGGTGTATTGCATGTTTCTATCAGATTTCTGGTTGCTACTACAATGGGGGAGGCAAAGGTTATGCAACACCCGGTATAAATGAAAATGCACAGACAAAAATCTGAACTGGAAACTGCAAGAAACCAGACTCTATATAGTGCAACATACACAGAGGCTCTTATGCACACCCTCTCTCTCATACACCTTCTCACATGCACATAGGTACTCAACCATATCTTCCCTTTCTCACACAGACACACACACAAGGACACAGGCTCTCACTCATGCACACAAGCTCTTTCAAAAACACACACACATGAATACAGGCTCTCCCTCTCACACACAGATGTATGCAGGCTCACTCACACCCTCTCTCTCACATACACATGCATACAGGCTCTCACTAGCATTCTCTCACACATAAAACTTGCACATGCATACAGGCTCTCTCACTCACCTTCTCTCTCACATGCACACACTCACGCATTCATACAGACTCTCTCATGCACCTTCTCTCTTATATGCACATTCTCACACATGCATACAGGCTCTCCTACATGCCCACAGGTACTCATACCCTGTGTATCACATACACATACGCACCCTCACTCATGCATACAGGCTCTCTCACACACATGCAGGCACACAAACCCTCTTTCACAATACATATATGCTTACACATGCATACAGGCTCTCTCTCTCACACACACACACACACACAGATGTTCTCATACCCTCTCTCTCTCTCTTACACACACATTCCCTCTGTTTCTGTCACATGCACCCAGGTTCTCACTCACACCCGCTCTCTCTCATACACACAGCCCTTAGAGCATAATGGATGGCTCATAGCTCCTGAAGGTTGATTTAGTTTAGTTTATTAATTTGTTAAATCACTTTTCTAAATATAAATCAAAGCAATGTACAGGCAGCTCTCCATTGGAGACCAAGACCTTGAGGTCCACATAACACCAGTGTGCTTCTGGTGGAGGTGTCCATAAGCAGGTTTGCTTGATGCAGTGGAATACATTGAGAGGCGAACCAGTAGAACCTCTTTGTTCATCCACCAATGAATGATGAGTCAGAGGAAACACATGATCTACTACTGCCATGTGTCCTAGAAGGATAAGGACCATCCTTGCTGATGTCCGGTCCCACTGAAGGGACTTTACTGGGACCATCAAAACTCTGGCTCTTTTGACAGAAAAAACTGCTTTCTCCTAAACAAGTCTTTCCAGGTTTCTATGAATTGTATCCTTTGGAATTGGGACTAAGTTAGACTTGGAGAAATTGGCCAGGAATCCAGGGACTGAAGAAGCCAAATGGTTGCACTGAAGGACTTTAGCACTCTCGCCAGGGACGGGCCCATCACCAACCAATCAGCCAGATAGGGGAACATGCAGACTCCATGCTGACAAAATGTACCGCTACAACTGCAAGACATTAATGAACACTGCATGTCCTTCACCGTGAACCTTAGAAATTTGATGAGCGAAATTAATGGAGATGTGTGCCTAATCGTCTTTCAAATCCAGAACACACATCCAATCTATTGACTGAATGAAGTGTAGAATCATCTGGGGGGGGGGGGGGAATTCACCTTAAATATCTCACAGACAACAATCCAGAATAGCCCTCAATCCCTCTGAATTCTGGAGGATTAGAAAATACCAGGAGTAGAATCCCTGGCCATAATTCTGAGGCAGAACAAGCTTGATCATCTTCTGCTGAAGGATAGAGGCTACTTCCAACTGCTGCTAAGCACACAGAGGGGTCAGAAGTGAAGGTTAATTTCCACTGGGTCAGAGGAGGGTAAAGGGAAGCACAAGCGGTATCCACACTCTACGGTTTTCAGGACCTAATCTTTCCTTGATAATTTGGGTCCATTCTGGAAAGAAAAACTAGACCCATCCTCCTACTTTGTTTCAAGGCTATCAAAAACTGCTCCCAAACTTAGACTACGACTACTGCTGGGCCTTTGACTGATGCCACTTCCTCTACTGATTTCTAGTGGGAAACATAGGAAGGAGCACTATGATGTTCTAAGGGATGTCTCTAGAAAAATGGCAACTTATAAATGAAGGACTGGCATCTGGGAGGAGCCAGTTGATCCCCTGCCTCTGTGGATAGCAACTGCAGAGCAGACTGATGCTCATTCATCAGAGCCAGCATCCTTGCACTTTGTCCTTGAATACGTTTTCTTTTGTACAAGGCACATCTGCCAAGCATTCATGCATGTCTTTGCAGAGATCTCTTGCCCTCGACAACTTGAGTATCTGAGCACTGACAGACATAGCTGAGATTCTAGTTCCACAGGTGGAACATATGAGATGCTTCTCACACTCTTCTATATCTTCTACAGCCCGGTAAAAGTCTGCATGTCCCATTTCTGTTGATTCAGTTAAATCCTTCAGCTTTTGGATACACTCAAGAAAATACTGCACCAGGAACCAAATGGTGCACCGCAATTTGAGCATGAAGCATGGAACCCTAGAAAACTTTCTTTCCAACATATCTGATGTCTTGGGATCTTTTCCAGGAGATGTGTTAGAATGGTGCTGTATATGCTTAGCCCTCTTCATCGCCAACTCCACCACAACAGAACGGTGTGCCCACTAGACTACTCCTTTCCCAGGGGAATCACGAACACTATACTTCAAATCAATCTTTCAGGCTACTGGAGGACATGCTATTGGGGCCTACCACATCTTCATTTGCAGATTCGTGAGGAGGCAATGGATTGGGATGGAAACGGAGCTGCCAGAGGTTGAAAAGAGATTGCCATCAAGCCAAAAATAACTTCTCTCGGGTCCTGCTCCTTCCTTATATGAATAGAAAAAGTCTTTGTTAACTTATTCAGAAAGCAAAAGTAGCAAAGGTCTTCCAGAGGAGATGTATGCTGGGGTAAGTCAGGTGAGGGATCTGAAGGAATCCCTGCAGGATCCTACTCACCTGACCACGGAGGGGCACTTAACAAGGACACCTATGAAAAGGAAGGAGACCTTGGAGGAGACCTCTGCTGGTGCCAAGGGAAAGTAATTGGTAGAAACTCAGAATGAGCTGAATACTCTTCTTCCCCTGAATATTTGTTTGGGTTTTTTAAAATTAATTTGCACACATTTCTGCAAACCTCTATTGTGTATAGATTGAGGAGGGAAAAATGCATATTATCCATTTTAAATTAAGGCTGTTACTTAACAAAATGTGGCAAAAGTGAAGAGGTCTGAATGCACTTTATAAGGATTAGGGGAGAGTAATTATACAGTCAGTTGGGGGCCGATGTGAGCCGCACTAATACTTGTGCAGGTTTTTTAATGTGGGTTTTTTACCACCATGGTCATGGAATGTTAATTGTCAGTGCCGACTGGGGGGCCTTGTCGGCATCTGAGTGTCCTGAAAACCACCTAGCTGAGTGCCTATCTCGGCATCCGAGTGGCCAGCTTAGCTAGGTGCCTTTCTGGGAGCCTGATTGTATAGATTCACCATCAACTAAGCGCCTAGCTCAGCACCTGAGCGGCAAGATTAGCTAGACGCCTTTCTGGGCTCTAGAACGTCCATATTTGCTCCTGGCTGAGTGCCTGTGTCGGCACCTGAGTATCCAGATTGGGTCCCAACTGAGCACCTATCTCGCTGCTATGCCAGTGTGAATTAGCATCCATGAAAATATTTGCAATGTTTTCTGCAGCACAGTTATTTGAAATATTAGAAATACTTTCTAGGGTCATACTTTACTTGATAGGGAGACCCGTTTGCTCACTTGCTTTTATGAGCGGATTATCAGTGTAGGTTTTGAGTGCAGATGCGGCCGCTTATTACATAGGACCTTACCGCGCTTAGATATGCGCATTTTTCCGAATGTGTGTGGATTTCTCCGTGCAAATCATTTGCATGATTTTTATTTTTAAATTCCTGCGGAAGCGGCAGCTTCAGCCGCACGTAGTGATCAAAACCCGCACTCATAACTAGCGCCTGTTTTGCCGCAGGTCTTATTATATTGGCCCCTATATAAGTGGAAATTGCTTTGTAAGCAAATAAATGGCTTTGAAAATTATTTTCTATAGAAGCCTTTGAGTACTGATAGGACCAAACCCTGATGTGTTTCAATGATCTCACAATAGCAAAGCTCCTTTTCACTGGAGATTGCAAAACAACATTAATTTATCTTTGGTACTCATAACTATTTGTTAAATTGCAAATAATACCTGACTATTTTCTTTATTAATTCCTTCCATGATGGGGACTAAGGTTCTGATATACATGAATATGTGAATTGTTATATGATGATAATTTGTAATGATGTATTTTTGCTCTGTATACAGAATATTTCTTTATTTTTTGCAAATGATAGTTTGTTTAAAAATGATTAAAACATAAATAAAAAAAATAATAATTTATCTTTGGTAAAAATAGGGAGAGGACCAAGGAACATTTTTTGCCAGATCTAGAAAAATATGCACAAAATGCCAGAAACAACAATCTGATAATTCAAATTGTAACTACACTTTTGAAATGCAACATTCTTGTCAATCAGTCAACTTAAGTTCAAGAGGATATCACGTGACAGAAACTTGATGGAATTTCACAGCTGACTTGGCAGTTAAAAGAAAAATTAAAAGGTTGTAGATTTATAATGATTTCATTTTCTAAAAGTTTTAGGCCCAAGTTAGAAGATGCTGTTTTTAGATTGTCTGACTTCATAGCCTTTAACTTCAACATGGTATGTTGAAGTTAAAGGCTATGAAGTTAAAGTATCTAATTTAATTCATATATAATAATCTTACAATAAAACTTTCTATTTCAGGAACTATCCCTGAAGAGGCGGCTAAGAGGAGATATGATAGACATCTATAAAGTAATGAGTGGAGTGGAACGTGTAAACATGAATTGGTTGTTTACGCTTTCAAAAAGTACAAAAACTAGGAAACATTTAATGAAGTTACTAGGTGATGCATTTAAGACAAATAGAAAATATTTTTGTACTCAAGTTGCTGGAGAATCTGGTGAAAGCTGTTAGTGTAGCTGGATTTAAAAAAGCTTTAGACAAATTCCTGGAGTAAAAGTTATAAAGGTGGAGTTGCCGAAATCCACTGCTTATCCCTGAGATAAGCAGCAAGGAATCTGAGCTTTTGGGATCCTGCCAGGTACTTGTGAACTAGATTGGCCACTGTTGGAAGCAGGATGCTGTGTTTGGATCTTTGGTCTGACACAGTATGGCAAATCTTATGTTCTTATGTACCTTTGTTACATATGAGAATCTATTCTCAGAGGCTAAGCAAAGAATATCCAGTCTCCACAATGAGCTTCAGGAGGCTTAAAATGAATTAGCAGGTTTTAAAACAATGGTGATGAGTTTTGAGGATAAAGTGGAAGATTTAGAAAATCAGTCAACACAACAATTTAAGGTTTGTTGCCTTACCTGAAGCAATGTCCGAAGGTACTCTCTGGCTTGTTTGGAGACATGGCTGTCACAAGAACTAGGCCTTACTGATACGCATGGCAGTCTGTGGGTCAAACAAGCTCACAGAGTAGGCCCACACAAAGATGTCTTAGGAAGGCAGCAGATATAGCATGGCTGTCGAATTTCTCCCATAAAATAGCACTGCTACAAGCTTTCTGGAGAGGTAAATGTCATAATGCCTCTGTATCACTCCATGGTGAGACCGCAACTTGAATACTATGTACAGTTCTGGTCGCTGCATCTCAAACAAGATATAGTTGTGACGGAGAAGGTATAGAGAAGGGTGACCAAAATGATAAAGGAGATGGAACAGCTCTCCTATGAGGAAAGACTAAAGAGGTTAGGACTCTCCAGCTTGGAGAAGAGACGGCTGAGGGGGGATGTGATAGAGGTGTTTAAAATCATGAGAGGTCTAGAACGGGTAAATGTGAATCAGTTATTTACACTTTTGGATAATAGAAGGTCTACGGGGCAGTCCATGAAGTTAGCATGTGGCACATTTAAAACTAATCAAAGAAAGTTCTTTTTTACTCAGTGCACAGTTAAACTCTAGAATTTGTTAACAGGGGATGTGGTTAGTGCAGTTAGTGTAGCTGGGTTTAAAAAAGGTTTGGATTTACTTGCTATTAATCAAGTTGACTTAGAAAATAGCCACTGCTATTACTAGCATCAGTAGCATGGGATAGACTTAATTTTGGGGTATTTGCAGGTATTATAGCCTGGATTGGCCACTGTTGGAAACAGGATGCTGGGCTTGATGGACCCTTGGTCTGACCCAGTTTGGCATGTTCTTATGTTCTAAGCAACTGAAGTATGAGAAAAAACTAATTTTAGTGTTTCAAGGTTATTCTATCTGACTTTTGGCACAACATGGGGAATTTACCCTGATATGCTCTCATCTGCATGCCTTAGGAATTTGATTCACTGTAGTGAACCTGGCAAAACTTTGGGTAATCTGCTAGAACACTATTGTTACAGATCGGGAATGCTAGGGAGCGATCCCAGCTGAGGGATTTTAGTGTGCCCTTGGGCCTTGGCCCAATCCCAGACGAATCTAACACCGAACCAAGGGTTGGCGGCATGTCCCAGCATGGACGAAGACAAGGTCTGCCCTCTGCTGGACCTGCATGCTTCCGGAGCCAACAAGCTGATGTTGGTATATGAACAGTCCTCCGACCATTCCCAGCCCTTTCAGACCTGCCGTTTAGGATCAGCATGAAGCAGCAAGCTGGACTGAGGATGAGGGCAGACGGAGGCCTTGTAACACAAAAGACTCACAATGTGAAGACACTGGAAGTGGGTGAGGATCTTGGAAGACTCTCGACGAGACGGGGAACTTGGAAGACTCTTGGACAAGACAAGAAGCTGGGAAGGTTAGACATTGGCACTGTCTCTCAGGGAGCCCTACACAGTCCACCTACAGGACTGGTCACGGACCACCCTGTCTCATTGTGCGTCCTATACAACCTAAAGAAGCTGGTCACGGACCACGCGGAGAGCAGGACAAGCACAGGAAGGGAATCCAGCCGGGATGAGACTCCAATGACGAAGCCGGTGTTATCCGGAGAACCACAGGAGCTGGCAGGTCCAGGAAGACTCGGGAACACGGGAAACGGATCCAGCTGCGACGAGACTCCAATGATGGAACAAGGTGTCATCTGGAGGACCACAAGAGCTGGCGGATCATGAGGATTTGAAATGGCGAAGGAGGGCAGAACCTCAGAGACATCAGAAAGAGTGGAAAGTCAGGAAGCGAGACATCAGGAAGCCTGGACGAGGAACCTCAGGCCACGAGGACAGGGAACACAGGAAGCAGACGAGACATGGATCTCCAACAATGAACAGAGACCTGATGGAGCGCTGGAAGACAGGAGCTTCCAGGAGCCAAGTAACTCCGATGCAAGACGAAGCTGAAATGCAGGAGAAGCCCTTTTATAGGGCTAACACAGGAAATAGTCCTTAGGAGGGGCCCAGGGCATATCCAGCTGTGGGCCCTTTAAATCTTGTAAGGAGGCGCAGCTGCGTGCCTAGGAGCAGGACCATGATCAGCGGCCCTGCACAGACGCCGACGAGGACGAAGCAGGGCTGGGCCAAGGAGCAGGCCCTGACGTCTGCAGCGGCTCCTGCCTCCAGCCGCGAAGATGACGCTGGGGTCGGTGGCGGCTCCAGCCGCGAAGAAGCATGGCAGCAGGCCCGCCGTGCTGGAGAGGCAGGCCGAAGTCCGCAGCTCCTGCCGCGGTGAAGGAGAGCTGACTGCGGCACCAGCTGCGAAGAACGTCGGCGTCTCCGTGCCGTGATGGGGAAGGCAGCAGCATGGAGGTGAAGAGCCTGCTCGCGGGGGATAGCTCCGCGGGCAGGATTCATGACAACTATGAGGTGGTTCCAATCAATTACCTAAGCTCAAAGTTTTGTGTTACAGCTGAAGACATGAGAGGGAACTTGACTTTGAAGGCAGTTTTGAGTGGTGAAGCAGCATGAAATTCTAACACCTGGATTATTAAATATTAAATTGGATATTTTGGAGCCTTTGGAGATGTGACTCTGGGAATGACTGCTTCACAGTTTGTTTTATTAACGTCCACGTTAAAGTCCACAGTGGGTGCTTTCATAAGCTTGTTGCAGCAGTAATTTATTCAGCAGATTGCCATTTGACTTTTCCCACTCAGTAAAGTTTCTCATTTGGTTCATTAATGGGCTTGTCACTAACGAGTCCGTCCCTTCAGATAATGGATTGTGCACCTCCCAGCAATTCCAATGTGAGAGCTGTTTTGGTGGGAATTTGGGCACCAATTTATTTCAGATTTCTTTTCACTCTTTATTCTGAGAGCTCCCTGAGGTGGCATCAAATGGACTTGTGACTTGAGTTTAGATCTCCGCATTTATTTGGGGGGATGATAGATGCCACTGTGACTTATTGCAAACCTTGCCTTAACCCTTTTTATTACAGCTATAATCTTGTTATTGATAGAGCCATGGTACAATGATAAATATTTCCAGAGACAAGAATGTGGAATAAACAGGTTACAATCATTTTTTATAGTTCTAAAGAAAATTGAACTGACTGATAGACTGGTTAAAGGGGAGTTGCCTTTGCATTTAAGTGATCTGTTCCTTAGGGAGGATAAGGGTGAGTTACAATGGGGACAGGGACGGGGGTGGGTGGAGAGGATTAGGCTGAAAGGGTATTTGGAAACAGAATATTATTCAGGCAGTATAAGTTATTCTACTCAGTACTACAGAAACATTGGGCTACTTACTGGAGACAAGATTATGGCAAAAGCCCAGGCTGGGGGGATTGCTGTTGCCTTATTGAAAGATTTATATTGTTACTGGTTTCCTTCCTAACATATGGCAATGAGTAATCCAGGAATTAAATTGCTATCCTGAAATGTTAAAAAGACGAAAAACTCCTAAGTACTTTAAAGAAGCAAAAGACTGACATAGTGGTTTATGCAGGAGACCTATCTGAGAGACAAGGAGCACAGGAAACTGAAAAGGTCCACTTTGCTTCTGCAACTACTCGTTCAGCTGGAGTAGCCATAATAATTCACAAGAGCTTGCCTCTAATCATTACACAGGAAATACAAGATCAGAGGAAGAGCACTTTTTATTTGAAAAGCAGAGCTAAAAAAACCCCAAACAGTTAATCTTGCGCAATGATCATTCTTATTTTACTAAACTCTCCAGATTGATGCTTCCTTATGTTAATGACTATTTGATAGTGGGAGGGGATTTCAGTTGTGTTGTTGACCCTTCTCTAGGCAAGTCTAGTGGAAACTGCTGAGCGTAGTAAAACTCAAAAAGGTATACCTTGTCAGAATGATATTTTACCTTTGGTGGCCATCTGGAGGGACTTTACATCCTCTTGAAAAAGACTTCACACATCTATCTAGTTGCGATGGAGAAGGTACAGTGAAGGGCAACCAAAATGATAAAGGGGATGGAACAGCTCCCCTATGAGGAAAAGCTGAAGAGGTTAGGGCTGTTCAGCTTGGAGAAGAGACGGCTGAGGGGGGATATGATAGAGGTCTTTAAGATCATGAGAGGTCTTGAACAAGTAGATGTGACTCGGTTATTTACACTTTCGAATAATAGAAGGACTAGGGGACATTCCATGAAGTTAGCAAGTAGCACATTTAAGACTAATCGGAGAAAATTCTTTTTCACTCAAAGCACAGTAAAGCTCTGGAATTTGTTGCCAGAGGATGTGGTTAGTGCAGTTAGTGTAGCTGGGTTCAAAAAAGGTTTGGATAAGTTCTTGGAGGAGAAGTCCATTAACGGCTATTAATCAAGTTTACTTAGGGAATAGCCACTGCTATTAATTGCATCAGTAGCATGGGATCTTCTTAGTGTTTGGATAATTGCCAGGTTCTTGTGGCCTGGTTTGGCCTCTGTTGGAAACAGGATGCTGGGCTTGATGGACCCTTGGTCTGACCCAGCATGGCAATTTCTTGTGTTCTTATGTTCTAGAGTGCATTTTACATTTTCCAGAATTGTCTACATAAAAAAGAACTGAAAACATGGCTTTTTCAAAAAGCATATTCAACATGATAAATCGTATTATTCTTCTATTCTCATTTTAACTATTTCTCATTACTTCTTTTTCACACATTTTTTATTTTTCCTTCTCTTTTTACATTTAGTCTTCGCACTGTTATGATTATTACAGTGTAACATTTTTGTTATATGTACACCGATGTGATGACTCTAGTTGAATATCAGTATATAAAAAACAAATAAATAAATATGGTTGTACAGACAGTTCTTTTCAAAAGTTACTGTTGAGAACGGCCTCGAAGGCCTTGCATTCTGTTGAGAATGGTGTTTAGTGCTCCCTTAGGCCTCGGTTCGACCCAGACCTTCCGGACCGAGCCAAGGGTTGAAGGTGGCTCCGCATGGCTGAACAATCTTGCCCTCGGCCAGGCCGGCAAGCTCCCATGGCCAACATCCAAGGATGATGGAAGTTGAATGGTCCTCCGACCATTCCGGGCCCTTTCGGACCTGCTGCGAGCAGCATGGAGCAGCAGGCCTGGCCTGAGGTTGAGGGCAGATGGACCTTGAGACGTAGACATGAAGATTGATGCGACGGCATTACATGGCACGAAGACTTGGGTTGATGCAACGGCATCCATGGCGAAGACACATAGCTGATGCAATGGCATCCATGGCGAAGACTTGGGTTGATGCGACGGCATCAATGGCACGAAGACTTAGGTTGATGCAACGGCATCACATGGCACGAAGACTCTTGACTTCCACAAAGGCAACGCAAGGCATGGGCATTGGCATTGTCTCTCAGGGCGCCCTACTCAGGCCACCCGCGGGACTGAGTCGCAGACCACCCTGTCCCAGTACACGCCCTATACAGCCCCAAGAGGCTGGTCACGGACCACGACGGGAGCGGGACAGCACAGGAACACACAACCGGGACTTGACAGCTTAGGAACACAGGACAACCGTCCACCAGCAGGCTAGTCCACTCAGGAGTACTGCATCTGAGGGACCCCCGGCCTAGCGGACCAGAAGGCTCGAGAGCGTTGAAGGCGAGACGTGGGAAGGAACATCACGGAAGGCAGGAACATCAGGACGTAGAGGATCAAGACACCTGGACGAGGACCTCAGGCACGAAGACAGAACATGGCATGACGAGAAGACATCACGGTGAGGAGCTCCACAAGACAAGAAGACCTTACACAGGCTCTGGCAGGCAGGAGCCTCCAGAGCGAAGATTCCACGACACTACAAGGCCAGGAACAACAGACGGAGCAGCCCATTATAGGGCTGAAGCAGGAAACAGTCATCAAGGTGGGGCCAAGACACTTCCTGTGTCTGGCCCTTTAAATCCTGAAGAGGGGCGCACGCTGGCGCCTAAGGAGAGTGCAGGAGCTATGCAGGACCGCGGACAGCGGCCTGCACCGACGAAGTGCGTCAGGACGTAGGGCAGGGCCTGACCTGGGACGCAGGCCCAACGTGAGCAGTGGCTCCAGCCGCTGCTGGAGGCCCTGGGGGCGGCTCCAGCCTTCACTCCAGCCCGGGGCTGCGGCCTTAGCACCGCGAAGAGGAAGTCAGCGTCGGGGGCTGTCCCAGCCCCGAAGAAGGCCACGGCTCCGGCCGCGGAAGCCAGAACGATGCAGGGCGGCCTCCGGGCCGCGTGGGCAGGCCGACGGCGGCGTCCTGCCGCGTCGGTGAAGAAACGACAGCACAACGTGGTAAGTCATCGGAGCCTGCTCGCGGGGGAACCCGCGGGCAGAGCGATTCATAACAGTTACAGAGTCACAGATAGGTATGATTATGATTTCAGACTATGCACAAGTGTGGATACGATTATCTTTTAGACTGGAGAAAGGTGGTTTTTGGGGGGTGGAGATTCCCTATTTATTTAGCCAACGATTCTGAATTTCAGGATTATTTAAAATCTAAATGGATGATTTTTGAAACTAGTAATAGATGTCACCTTGATAATCTTGTATTATTTTGAGAGACTCTAAAACGGTTTTAAGAGATGACATGATATTCTCTATAAAGAGAAAGCACGATATGGATAAAAGACTACTTAGTTTGGAAAAACAATTAAAAGTAGATAAGTATAACTTAGCCGGCCATAATACCAAGGACAATAAAGAGGCATTCCTGGCAATGTAAGTGGTGATTACTCCTTGCTATACCAGCGCACCCAAAAATTTATTTTTTACTATAACTTTAAACTCTGTCAATTTGGCAGGAAAGTTAATGGCCAATTTACTTAAAAGTAGTCCAGGTACCAGATCCACAGAGGCCTTAAGAAACCCTAAAGATTTGCTCTCTTCTAATCAGGGAATATAAAAATATTAAAAAGCTTTTATACATCGCAGGGGGTGGATCTGGGGAAGTGTTGTTTTTTGGGTTTGTTTTTTTTTGGATCGGCGGCATCTCCCTATGTTTAGTCATAATCAGTTAGATATACTAAATGCACCATTGAGAAGAGAAGAAATTATATTGGGTGGTATTACTAAAGTTAAACCTGTCGAGGCACCAGGTCCCAATGAATATAATGCAGAATTTTATAAAATTTTGATAGAAAAATTGGTGGACCCATGGCAGTCTGCATATTTAACCTTAATTGAACTAGGATATTTCCAGTATGCAGCTAATAATGCACTAATAACTGTTATCCCTAAGCCAGAAAAAGATAAAGAACAATGCCTGAGAACTATCAACCAGTTTCCCTTCTACATTTTGATCTTAAATTACTTGTAGAAATTATGGCGGATCAGTTAGAAATCTTGCTTCCTTCCATCATCAACCCGAGTCAAGTTGGTTTTGTGTGGCATAGCCATGCATCAATAAATGTGAGGTCTTTGCTCTCAGCTATGGATCTTTGTGATAAATAGAATACACCCGCATTATTAATTAGCTTTGATGCTGAAAAAGTGTTTGATCAGGTTGCCTGGCAATATATGTTCCACCTCTTTGCTCATATTGGGTTAGAAGGGAATTTTTTCGGAGTTATTAAATTATTTTATAATGATTCTAGCACAGGAGTATCAGCAAATGGACTCTACTCCTAGGTGTTTAAAATTGTCAGCAGTACAAGACTGCTTTCTATTCCCATTACTATTTTTGTTAACTTTCGGGCCGATACAGTAAAAATCGTGGGAGAGCGGGCGAGCGCCTGCTATCCTGTGCGCGCGATACAGTAATTTAATTTATTTAAATTAGGGCCGGCGGTAAAAAGAGGCGCTAGGAACACTAGCGCATCCCTAGCGCCTCTTTTCAGACAGGAGCAGCAGCTGTCAGTGGGTTTGACAGCTGACGCTCAATTTTGCCGGTGTTGGTTTTCAAGCCCGCTGACAGCCACAGGTTCGGAAACCGGACGCCGGCAAAATTGGGCGTCCGGTTTTCAATTTTTTTTATTTTTTTTCTTTTTACTTTTTTTAACTTTTGGGACCTCTGACTTAATATCGCCATGATATTAAGTCGGAGGGTGCACAGAAAAGCAGTTTTTACTGCTTTTCTGTGCACTTTCCCGGTGCCCGGAGAAATTAGCGCCTACCTTTGGGTAGTCGCTAATTTCTTAAAGTAAAATGTGCGGCTTGGCTGCACATTTTACTTACTGAATCGCGCGGGAATGACTAATAGGACCATCAGCATGCATTTGCATGTTGCGGGTGCTATTAGGTTCGGGGAGGTTGGACGCGCATTTTCGACGAGCTATTACCCTTTACTGAATAAGGGGTAAAGCTAGCGCGTCGAAAACACACGTCCAAGCTCAGGTTAACAGTGCGCTCCGCCGGAGCGCCCTGTACTATATTGGCCTGTTTGGAACCTTTGCTGAGGTATATACAGTTGGAAAATGAGATAGGATGTATATATAGGCCCCAAAATTATAAAATGGCAGCATTCGCAGATGACCTTTTAATCTTGTTGACAAATCCCTAAACATTTTTTAAAAGACTAATGGCAGTGTTTGACATTTTTGCAGCATTTTCTGGATTTTGTTTAAATAAATGTCAGAAGCATTGGTGTTACCATTATCAGTGCAAGCAAGTTGGAGGGGGCATTTTCCTTTGATGCTTTTAAATATTTGGGCCTTTGAATTATGAGAGATTGACGTCTTTATATGATTTGAATATCCATCATCTCCTCGAGTCTACTAAAATAAAATTCAAATTAAGGCACTCGTTGCCACGTTCCTTGATAGGGCAAATCAACTTGTATAAGATGGTGGTATTTCCAAAATGGTTATATGTCCTACTGTCCTTACCTATCAGAATTCTGCAGAAAGATGTTAAGAAACTAGATAAATTGCGGTTCTATTTTTATGAGAAGGTCAAAAACCAAAGGTTCCTTTAAAGTGGTTGAAAAAGGACTTTGGTCCAGGGAGGATTTGCTCTCCCAGATTTAGAACAGTATAATCAAGCAAGCTTTTTGTGAATTCATGTGTGATAGAATTTATGATACATCATATTACTCTAATTTGGAGATGTAAAAGGCCCTAACTGCTCCATTACAATTGAAATATATTTTGCACGCTAGGAACAGCCATTTACCATCTTCCTTTCAGAAAAATGTTCTCATTACTCCAATTAGATAGGTCTGGCAACAGTTGGAGAAGCATTTTCAAGGTAATAGTGAAGTTTCTCCATTATTAACCATTCAAGGTAATGCTGATTTTAGACCAAGTTCAAAACTTTAGTCAAAAGGTGTTACGCAGTTACAGCATGTGCTGGGAGATGATGGGGCAATCCTCCCATTTCTACACTTAAAGGAACAATTTTGACTTGATGCTGACCTATTCCCATGCTTGCGACTAGGACATATATGCAGTCATTGGGAAGTGAGGGTTTTTCCCTGAAATTATTGACTGAATTGGATAAGTTTATTCATATTGAGGAGTTTGAGAGAATTTCTATTTCTAAACTTCATAAAGTTTTGCAGTCAGCTTCCAAAGAAATCACATAAAGTGAGCTGCTAAATTATGGGCTGAAGGAAGTGGATTTTTCATTAACGCTGAACATATTGGGGAGGATTAAAAAAATTGAAAGAATTGTCTAGCAATATGTATCTCAGAAAGATGCAATTTAAATTCTTCTGCAGGACATACATCTCACCATCGCGTGTGCATCCAGCTTTCAGATAAGTACACTTATAAATTCTTTTTGGACATGTCCCAAGAACCAGATTTTTTGGTGGAGAATAATTGGTTATTTTGGTGATCTGTTGGATCATCATATTCCTTGCTCACAGGGCTGGCACGATTCTCTGTATAAAGTGTGTGTTTTCACATGGCACTAGCTCCAAGGGGGTGACATCACCCAAGGAGTCTAAGTAGCATAGAACCTGGCTTATCCTTAGGGACCTTCATTTTCGGTTTTTATTGTTCTTCATTTTTCCCAGGAATTTATCAGGGTTTATTATGATAAGAAATCAGTTGAAAAAATGACTCATTATTTTCCAGGTAAATATGGAAGTTTAGTTGGTGGACAAAGCCAGGACAAAAAAAAACAAAACATTATTAAACATGTTCTCCTACTCACTCAGCAGCATCCCAATCTCTACTCCCATCCCTTGCCTAGCTCTGCCTCTACCCCCTGCCTAGCATGTCCGCACTCTTTCCCCCACCTGCCGAGAATCTCTCTCTGCTTCCCCACCCCCCCCCACTCTGCAACAATATTTATCCTCATTGGTGGTGGCTCCAGGCTTCTCCTCTCTCCTTCAGCAGCATGCTTACTGACGCTCCCGTGCTCTGCAGCACTGCATGTCTATTTTTGTGCAGGTCTAGGGAGCCTGCCAGGAAATGCTTCTGGTGGACAGGGTTTGCTTCAAATGCATGCATTTGCAGCACCAGACAGCAGGCACTTTGGATGCTTGGGGGGGAGGAGGTGGGAGTTGAAATCAGCATGGGCGGCACTGGAGAGGGGCAACTGGTGAGGATAGGACTTGAAACACAGCATGCACTTTGGCCCATACTGGCTTTCTGCAGTGGCTGGAGGCCTTGAAATGCTGCATCTGCAGCTCTGGAGCAGCTTTTTAATCAGCCTAAAATTAGGGTGAATATCGGTTTAAACCAATTGTCACCTTTAGAAAAATCCAGGAATTTATGCATTTAAAATGAAAACGAAGGACCCTACTTCTGGTCACACTTTACCCTCCAAAACCCTCTCCCTCCCCGCAGTTTTTCCGTAGGAGTGGTGCTTAGCTGTGAGGGGCCAGTTTCATTGTATGATGTACAAGATCTATGGGATCTGCGTGGCTCATAAAATTAGACTGGACTCACACAGCATAGGAAGTTGACACTGTATTAAGCACTACTCCTTCTGCTGAGCAGGGAAGATCAGGAGGAGACCTGGAAGGCAGGAAGAATCTGAAAAGGAGACATGGAGGAAGAGAAGAAAGGAGAGAAGCAGGAGAAGAGAGCAGGAAGAAAATGTACTAAAATATCCACTTTGAAAGAAAAAGACAAGGGAAAGAACTTAGAAAAGAAAAAAAGGATACAAGAGAGATAGAGAAACAAAAAAAAAACTGATAGAGAATATTAATAATATCAGCTTAAAATATCCTGGGACCCAGTTCAAAGTCTAACCTGGACACGTCTCTCAACCAAAATTTACATATTAACAGCTGGATTTTGTTGCCTGATTTGATTTTTTTTTTCTGATGCATAATTAATTCTCTTGTATGCAGGACATACCCATCAGCCCTGAGGCTTTTGTACTTATTATTTATCCAGGCTTATATTCTGCACCTCCAAATATTTGTTCAAAGTAGATTTCAAATTTCAAGAGTCATTATTAATTACACATATACTTCACAATTACAAGAACATAGAACAGTGTTAAGTAAAAAAAATTAAACTTAAAACATCATAAAAATGTTTTGTTAAAAACATAAGGCTTTTTCTGAAAACCTTCACGTTTTTTTCTTCTCTTAAGTCCAAAGGAAGGCTGTGCCATAGTATGGGGGCAGCAGACATAAGCAATCCAAGGAAGTTTGCAGTTTCGCAGTACGCAATAGTGGTATAGTCAGTAGATGTTTCTCAGTGGAGTGTAAATCCCTACTGGGCACGTTAGGAGAAAACCTGCATGCTGGGATCCATTTAGTATGGGAATTCAGCAATATGTGGACTATAACAAGTAGTTTAAAATGTGCTCGCCATCTTACTGGGAGCCAATGAAGAGAAACCAGCATCGGGGAGAGGTGCTTAAAAGGGGGAATTTTCAATGCAATCTAGTGGCATAGTTTTGCACCATTTGCAAAGCACGAACACATGTGTTCGGTAATTCCACAGTCAAACTATTACAAAAATCGAGTTGAGGTTGAGAGAACAATAACACTTGCAAGATTTACAAAATATTCTTGAGAGAGAAAATTCCTGAGAGATTTTAGCTGTTTCAATTTAGAAAAAGCACTTTTATTAACACTTTTCAAATTTGGCCGTATCAACAGCTGCAAATCTAATATTACCCCTAAGTTTGTGGTTTAAAAAACTACTGGTAAAGATTCCTGTTTTAAACAAAACAGGACTAATGGCATTTAGGGGAACAAACTTCCTAACCCACAACAATGAAGTCTTTCCAATATTTAATGACCGCATATTGTCCTTTAGCCAATGATGTACCTTCTGCATGATCTTTTGAAAACTATCATTCAGAAAACTACCAGACTTCCCACAAGTAATAAAATCTGTATATTGTCTACATATATGAAGCAGGACAGACCCAGCTTTTGAAATACCTTTCCCAGGGGACTTAAGTAAATATTGAACATCATAGCTGAGAGAGTTGACTCCTGGGGTACTCCAGACACAATATTAAACCATGAAGAATATGTCTTCCTAAATATACACGTTGTCGTCTATCGGACAAAAAAGAACCAAGCTAAGATAATATAGCACCTGAAAATCCTGTTTCTGGAGACATAAAAGCATCAAGTTATGGTCTATTGTGTCAAAGGTGGAATTAACATCTAATTGAGCCAGTATTCCTGTATCACCTCAATCGAGTATTGTATGCAGTATGTTCAATAAGGAAAGTAATGGTAGTTCCACACTATGAGATTTTCTAGTCATATTGGTGTTTGGCCAGAGCATCATTGCTGTCAAGGGATTCATCCATCTGCAATAAACACATTTCTCTACTATTTTACTTGGGTCAATAGTTAGCGATCTCTTCATAAGAAAGCATAAGGTTCTTCTGTACCAGTCACACCACTGACTCCTTTAGATTTCTGGGTTGCAGCCCTCCCAAAATGGATTTATTTACTATCAACTGAATCACTTTATACAGTAGGCGGTATCTTGTAGTGCCTTTATATTAAAAAGGTATAGATCTAGTGGGCATTGAGTGCTATGTAAGCTCATAATCAGTGAAGCTATCTCATTCAGGAATAGTTGGTTTAATTCAGACCACTTTGGCTTGCTACCATTAACTGCTATACTTTGAAAAGTTTTGTTACAACTTCAGAATTGGAATCAATCTTCCAAACTTTTGTCTTCAAAATAAATAGATAAAGCATCACAACTAGGAAGAGAGGTGGCATATGTGCCTGGTTTTGTTGCTAATCGCTTCACAACGGGGAAAAAAAACTCATGTGGGTAGTTTAAAGAGCTGTCTAGTTTTGTATTTATGTAAACCGCCTTCCTTTCTAGGCAAGCTCTCTTGTAACCTCTAAATTAAGATACAGAGTCTTGGACTCATCCATATTATCTCCTCTCCAAGCTCTCTTGGCCCTTTCTTTTATGCAACAGATCCTGATTATATCATGGTGCACATTTACAAGCACATCTTGACCTTGCACTTCTGGCAGGTGGAAGCTTATACACTGATAAGAGAATAGAATCCCATATGTGAACCAATAATTCAGTGCTCACAGGATTATTCTCTTTATTATTTAAAACCTCATTAACAGCTGGTATTAAAAATTCCTTAAAGGCTTCCACATTTAAAGGTGGTCTAATTAATTTAGAATTCATTAAATTTCAAATAGGCAGATCACCAGAAGAGTCAATACAATACAAAATAAGTGAATGATCAGACCACACCATGTCTAGCATACTTTGCATTATTACCTTTTTCTTCCATTTTTCATGAGTAAATAAAACATCTAGGATGTGTCCTGCTGTATGTGTTGGAGTCGAAATGAGTTGTGTAATATTCATAGAGGACATTGCTGATAATAGCTGTTTAGAATAAGGAGAAGATACATCATCTCCATGAATATTAAAATCTCCAATAATAAGTAAATGGTCATATTGCATTTGCAAATAAGCTAAAAGCCCAATCATCTTAGTTAGATCAGCCATCACCTTACCAGGAAGCCAGTATATCAATAACCCAGGAAAGAATTCTAATGATTAATGGTTCCACAGGGGAAAAAGCTTGAAATCTAACCATTGAACCGATGAGTCTCTATATAAAATTAAGAATCCTCTGCCATTTCCCTTAGCATGAACCAATTGCTCCATGAAGCAGTCATTTATTCCATCCAGGAACTTTACTTTTCGAGCATGTCCTGATGTTAAATTTATCCAGTCAATATTTGAGTAATTGAAATCTCCCATTATTACTGCACTGCCAAATTGGTTAGCTTCCCTGATTTCTCTTAGCATTTCATTGTCTGTCTCATCATTTTGGCCAACTGGACGGTAGTATACTCCTATGACTATACTTTTACACACGAGATTTCTACCTATAAAGAAAGATTCTATTGTGCATTTAATCTCTTATATGATCTTTATCCTGTTGGACTCTATGCTGTCCCATACATAAAGCGCCCCCCCAGCAAATTGATCCTCCCTATCTTTGCAATATAATTTGCACCTTGGTATAGTCCTATTGGTTATCCTCTTTTCATCAGGTCTCTGAGATATCAGTTATGTCTATCTCAACATTCACTACTATATGCTCTATCTTTCCCATCTTACTTCTTAGACTTCTGGCATTTAGCATTCAGACATTTCAAAGTGTGTTTTTTGTTTGTATTAACAACCTGTTTTTCAGCTGATAGGGATAATTTGGAATCCTTTAGCTCAGGTGATTCTTTCCTTAAGGCACCTCGACTACTTTTGCTTTTATTGGACTCTCTCTGTTGGTGTCACCTAACTCTCCTGTTTCATTAGTATCCTTCAAAAAATACCTCCCTCTGATCCATGCACTGCTGAGCGACTGTCGGCTTTCCCCCTTGTTCTAGTATATGAATATAAATAAGTTATTGAGTTAAATGTTGAGATGACAACATTTATAGAATGTGCTTTTAAGAATATTTTGAGCGTAGATTACTACAGTCCACATGATAAGATGTTGGTACAATGGAAGCAGTGCATGCAAATCTCTCATATGCATATTCGTTGTGGCAATCCTGAAAACCCAACTGGATAGGTGTGCCTCCAGAAGAGGGTTAGAAAACACTGCACCAGACAGCCCCCTCATCCCCTAAACTCAAATGACCTACTTTATCACCTCTGGCACAACTGTGAAAAAATGTCCCAAATCTGCCCACCAGAAAGCTGTAACCCCAGTGCAACTATAAATGGTGTTCAGACACTCATAAACTTATTGTTAGGGGGGAAAAAAGAGAATCCTCTGAATGGTTCCGTGATAGGCACAGCACAATAATTGTTCGCACAAAGCAGCAAAACAGCCAGCATTGGCCCTGCTTGCTCAGCAAAATTGTTGCTTTTTTACTCTTTGCCTCTTTAAAGGGGAGGTAATCTTTTGCCCGGAAAGCATTTTTATGGGGTAAAACATCTATACATTTGGTATGATGAGAGAATGTTCTGCCATCCTTTTGGAAATGGTGTAATTCATGTCATAATGAAAAATGTGGCCTCTAAAGCTAATTTCCTGCTTAGAGACTACCTGCAAAGCCTTTCTACCTGGGCCCACATCTCCTCCTCCTTAAACTATTGCAACCTGCTTCTCATCGGGCTCTCAGCAAGCCCTCTCTGCACTTGAGTCTGTCTTAAATTCAATAGCATGGCTTACTTTCGCCAAAGTTGCTATGCTCACATAACTCCTCTTCTGAAGTCACTGCATTTGCTCCCTATCTGCTCCTGCATACAGCTCAAGCTGCTCTTTCTTCCTACAAATGCCTTTACTCTGCAGCACCTCACTACCTCTCCTCTCTTATCTCTCTCTTCACCCCTCCTTGTGCACTCCTCTCCTCAGATAAGTCACACCTATCTGTGTCGTCCTCCTCTACCACCAATTCCCGACTCCGTGCTTTCCACCTGGCTGCACCTTGTGCCTGGAATAGACTTCCGGAGCTGGTCTGTCATGCTCCCTCTCTCGCTGTGCTTAAATCCCATCTAAAGACCCACCTTTTTGAGGCTGCTTTTAAATCTTAGGCCTGATTGTCTGCTTTTAGCCTCATTAACTTTCTTTTCTTTCCTTTCTTTTTTAACCATTGTCTTGCTTTTTGAAATACACCAGGTCTCTTGTCCTGTATGTTTCTTATTAGATTGTAAGCTCTATTGAGCAGGGACTGTCTCTTTTGTGTGTTTGTAAAGTGCTGCATATGTCATGTAGTGCTACAGAAATGTTAAGTAGTAGTAGTAGAATTGTTAATATATAATTTAATTTCCAGTGAAAGGTGGCTGAGGGTTGAGAGTGGAAAGGGAGTCAAACAAGGAAAAACTTTTGGATACTCTGCTTTGCATTTCTACTTCATGTGCTCAAATAGCAATGGTACATGGAGGGTGTAATTTAAGTGATGTTACAATTAGGAGTGTATTGACTTTCAGGGGGATTAGGGGATTAAAATTGAAAAAATTAAGCATATCCTTACATGTTGGTGTTAGCTGTACTTGAGGAATATTTGTACAACACGCTTTCAGGCCGATACAGTACAGTGTGCTCCGGCAGCGCACACTGTTAACCCGCATTTGGATGCGCGTTTTCGACATGTTAGCTTTACCCCTTATTCAGTAAGGGGTAATAGCGTGTCGAAAACGCGCAGCCAACCCCTACCCCGAAACTAATAGCGCCCGCAACATGCAAATGCATGTTGATGGCCCTATTAGTTATTCCCACGCGATTCAGTAAGTAAAATGTGCAGCCAAGCCGCACATTTTACTTTAAGAAATTAGCGCCTACCCAAAGGTAGGCGCTAATTTCTGCCGGCACCGGGAAAGTGCACAGAAGAGAAGTAAAAACTGCTTTTCTGTACACCCTCTGACTTAATATCATGGCGATATTAAGTCGGAGGTCCCAAAGTAAAACAATAATTTTTAATTTAAAAAAAAAAATTTTAATCGACTCGCAGGTTGAAAACTAGCTTTCCGAACCCTTGAGTGTCAGTGGGTCTGAGAACCAACGCTGGAAAAATTGAGCGTCGGCTGTCAAACTCGCTGACAGCCGCCGCTCCTGTCCCTAGTGCCTCTTTTAACCACGGGCCCTCATTTAAATACTGAATCGTGCGCACAGGAGAGTGGTCTGTGCGCGCGCCGGGAGAGCGAGCGCTCGCCTGCTCTCCCGCGACTTTTACTGAATCGGCCTGTTTGTTTGTAATTGTTTATTGGCTTTCAATAACATATTTAAATATAAAGCCATATAACTGCCACTCCACTGGGTATCTTTTGGCCACACAAGGCCACGTAACGTTAGACCTGCCTCGAGGTAGATCTAAAGTTATCCAACTAACTTACCTGGTTATAGATAGAAATTGGCTAAGTTAACTTGCTAACTTAACTCCTCCTCCCGGGAATGCCTCTACATTATGCAGCTAAATTTTAGATGGATAATGAGTTAACCTTCTAAAATGTAGCCAGGTAAGTGGTGGAAATATTGAAAAATCAGCATTTAGCCAGATAATTGTTATCCGGCTAAATGCCTTTCAATATCAGCCACTATATATCTAGCACCTTCATACATAACTAACTCAACATTGGTGGTGCCTTCATATAATCATTGGTTACCCTTAGTCCATTTTTTTGTATTTTGTTTCATATGCAATTAAAATAGTCACTGTATTTATAAATGGCTCATAGGATTCTTGTTTGTTGTTAAGATGGCTCGCTCTTCGACTGATTACCAGCTTAATCCTGTTGCTTCAAGAATTCCATCTGGAGAATAATATTCAAAGTCATTTATGTGGGGAAAACCATTCGTTACTCACACAAATGGCATTATTGAATATTGGGCGCAAGCATACAAAGGGGGCGGAGTAAAAGGCACACACATCGAAATGAATCACAGCAAAATAATGTGCGACAAACAATTAAACTGGACAATACCACTTTAACCAGAACACTAATATTTTAATGTGTGCACTCAACAATAGTGCACAGAACTTAAATTGTAGAGTTTGCCGCACATTATTTTGCTGTGATTATTGAATATTGCCCAACTTATATGCTAATAAGTTTGCCCATAGTAGAGTGGAGACATTGGGCAAATTTTGGAAATATGCGTGGTAGTTTGCAGTTTGAAATATACGCATGTATTTTTAGCTGGAAGAAGCACCAGCACAAATAGCAGGTACAGAAAATTCCCCAGTGGTATCTGCTGGCCTGATTATAAAAAACTTCCAGGTGCATCTTGTACATATTTATTTATTTATATTTTAAAAGTTTCTCTTAATCGCTTCCCCAGTCCTTAAACAGAGTTGTGCAAAGTGGCATACAAAAGAACAAGTATAATTAAAAACAACATAGTTACAAACTATTGAATTACAACACTAAAAATACAATTAAAACACCATCCAACCCCTGTTGATCTGAAAGAACAGCCTTATCTGGTACTCTTTCCATTTCCTCCTTATCTCCAGTGGTCAATATTACACCTTATGAATGCCAGAAGGAGTCTCTCTTTGGCATAATGCAAGTCTTAAAAAAGACATTAGCAGTAAATTTGAGATCGTGAGATCATTCCCAGCTTACCCTATTGTACGAGCAAGGATCATTCCTATCAAAGTATGCGCAAAATTAACCCATTTTGGAGACATTACCCCAGAAGGGGCTGCAGCCAGATTTGATCCCAAGGGGTAGATATTCAAACTGCCCACACAACTGGAAAGTCAGCAGGTACTTTTTATCCATGGATTTCGCATCAGTGTTCATAGGGAAGATTTTTCCTCTGAAAATTGCCTGTTTCCTTTAAAATGTTCGGCCCATGCTAGTTATTCCTTACCATTCTCCAGAATTTTTATCTCTGCAGCTGATGTACACACCCTGCAGGTGCTATTTTCAGTACAACAAAGTGAATGTACTCTCTGTAATTACTCCAGAATGCCTTCTCTGCTTCCATGCCCCAATTTTCATAGCAGTATTTCTATGATGATGAGTTGTTAGTATGTTTAACATTTGTCTGTTTTATTTAAAGCCCTGAGCGACACCAGCTCCGTGACTGTGGAGGCGCTGACGGAAAGCAGAGAGACCTCAGTGGCCACAACCATCACGACCACCACCCCTGCAGTCCGTGGCCGGGCAGAGACAGACAATCGCAGCGAGCACAGCTACAGCGAGTCGGGCACAAGTGGCTCCTCCTTCGAGGAACTGGACCTGGAAGCCAGCGGGGAAGGTGCAGGAGGCGTGGCCTCCAACTTCAGTGGCCAGCCGGAGCATGAGAACAAGGGGAGGAAAGAGCACAATGCACTGGAGAAGGAGCGGGGTGTAAAGTAGCCGGCAGTCCAACCGCAAATTTCAAGCACCATGAAAAGAGAAAATTATGCCTTTCTGCACTGACCATCTGAAGTGATTAAAAAAAAATATATATATATATATTTCCCCTGGCTATAACACCATCCTGGTGGTTTTATAACAGGGTGATTATAACAGGAAATAGTGTAGTTGTAAGTTAGGCCTGATATGAGCAAGAACAAGATAGGACCATGAACTTTTCATTGGGAGCAAGGGTATACCAGATTTATAATGCAGTGTTTTTATAGCCAGAGATTTGTCTGTGGATGTACTGTATAAAATACAATGAAACCCTATTCTAGTGAATTTCCCAGTACACAGAACATTCACTTAAATCCCCCCCCCCCCCCATAGTATTTCATAGGATCAAATATACTGTCTGATGCATGAGTCTGTGTTATCACTAAGGAATCTTTCTGATTAGTACAAACTGTTACAGGGTGCCTCTCTCTTATATTGTATCCCCCCATTCTCCTTACAGAAAGCCAGAGTTACTTAAAGTACTTTAAGGAGAAAGGCAGGTTTGGGATTTTTTTTTTTTGTATTTTCAAATAATCTTCCTGTACTCTTTTACCCTCCTGCAGACCTGAAAGATTTTGGTGAACTGCTTTAAAGATAACGGATATTTGTTTAATAATACAGCCCATTAAAAAATTGGCTTATTCGCTGCCGTGAAACAATGAAATAGAAGAGAGAGAAAGAGACCTGGTGATGGTCTATACCCCCTCTGTAGCTTGATACAGGAAGTTGAAGGGTTAGAAATGTTTAGTATGTTAGGCAGGGTACAATCATATAAAAACTACCCAGATTTATGCTTTATTCTGGGAAGCATGGCAGCTTTTGCCCATATTGTAGCGCACACTGAAAGCAGCCAGCTGTGTTCTTGTTCAGAGAATCCCTCAATAGTAGAATGTTTTCCATGACTGCTGAAGGGTTTCACTGCACTGTATCTTTATATGGGTATTGTTAGCTGCTTGTGGGTGATCATAGAAATGGATTTTAGGCTGTGTGCACAGGAATCATTAAAATTTGTATTTATTGACTTTTAAACAAATTCCTGGTATGTTCACCTTTTTTGTCTTTTTTAAAAACAGTATTTTATGTACTATCAACTTTTTTTCTACTACAACAAACAGGACCATGAATTACTGCCTTTCATGGAGTGTTCTAGGCTATCAGTCAAAAAGAGAAGCTATCATGTGACCCTCCGGTCCTGACTCCTCTTCCTCCTGCAGCAATCCTTCCTAGTCCGAGCACTTCTCCAGCAGTCTGAGACTGGAAACCTATCATAGTAACATCCATTGGTATGAGATGCATATATACACCGATATAGACCAAGGGGTCCTGTACAGGCTAGCAGCTTACTGAAATGTCATTTGGTGAATCTGTTCTGACAGTTACAGAAATGAATGGAACAGGACATGACAGTGATGAAAATTCCTGTTCTCTTACAGTCCACAACAGTTAGAACCTGTACAACATAGCACAGCAGTATCTCTTAGGGTAATGTCAACAGTGTAGAAGAGACCCCTTCTCCCATTTCAGTTGTGTGAATGTGTGTTCATATTGTGTGCAATGTGCAACAATCGGGGCTGATAATGTCTGAGTATTCAAATGAGACTTGTGTTCATTTAATCTGATTCTCATACTCTGTCGTCCTGCCTATGTATACTTTCGGACAGGACAGATCAATGCGTACATTATATGATCAGAATTACATGTGGTTGACTTCTTATGGAACTCTTTATATTTTGTTACTGGGTCCATCCATACTGTACCTTCAATACAATTAAACAAAACTGTTTCTGACAATTGCATTTTAAGATTTGTGGACACCCATTGAGCCCCAACTCTATTGTTTAACGTATGTTGTATTACATTTAAGGCCTGATCTTGGGGTATATTCATGTATAATGTAGATACGTCCATTGTTGCCAGCCAGTAATGTGATTGTTGATCCATCGTCAACCCTTGTAGTTGCTGTAAAAAAATGTATGGTGTCTTTGGTATAAGATTCCATATTTTGCACATAAGGTTGTAAAAGTCGATCTACAAGTTTGGCCGGTGCTTCTAATACTGATGTGTTGAGAGATACAATTGGTGAGATGGGAGGATTCTGTAAATTTTTGTGAATTTTTGGTACTGAATAGATCACAGGGATTTGTGGATACTCGACCATCAAGAATTCTTTTTCTTTATCTGTCAAACCCTGTGCTGGTTCGACTATGGATGTAATGGTATTGACCAATGTGTTTGTGGGATCCTGTGATAGTCTACGATAAAAGTTTTCATCATTTAAATGTTGTAACATCATCTTGTCGTATTCTGTTTTATCTTGCAAAACCACCGCTCCTCCTTTATCAGCGGGTTTGATGATTAATTGTGTGGAATCTTCCAATGAATTTAATGCTGTTCTTGAAGAATGTGATAAATTGTGTCGCCAATTGTGATTACTTTTTTCATAGGCTAGCAAATCCTGTAAAACCATTTGCTCAAACGTCTTGATGAATGGATCCACTGGTCCTGGCGGATTCCATCTCGATTTTGGATGTACAATCAAAATGTCTTTATTCCCAACCGTACCTTCTTTAGAGAAAAATAATTTTAAATTCAGTTTATGCACAAACTGTTGTATGGTGATTCTGGCACCAAATGGAGAGTGTGCGGTTGTTGGTACAAAGGACAAACCATGATCGAGTAACTCTATTTGTGCTGGTGACAGCTCCGTGGATGACAAATTCACCACTGCTGTCCCCATTTGTTTTGTGTTCTGGTGTTCCTGCTGGGATAACCCGTCTCTTCTGATTCACCCTGTCGTCGTCTACCTCGATACTACGATTGTCCTGTTTTTGTTCCTCGCTTTGATTAAAAAACTCTGTTCTTCATGTTCCTTTTGTTCAGACCCTATACCTTCCATTTCTTCGAAACCACTAGAGTTATCATCGGATGAAAAATTAAATTTGACTTTCTTCAACAGGCCTTGTTGATTTTTTGTTCCCCACCAATTATACACTCTGTCGAGTTTATAATCGGTCTGGTCCCTTTTGAATTTGTTGATCTTCATCTCTTTAATTTTGTTTTTAAATTGTTCCAATGAAGTAGTATGTTCTTGTAATTTTTCTTCAAATTTGGTGAGTTCAATTTCTTTTTTAATTGATCCATGTGTTCTTGTATTTGGTCAATTCCCCACTGTATTTCTTCACCTAACCTACTATCAACAGCATCAGATCAAGAGAACACTTATTTAGAATTGCCATCCAAGTAAGCATGAAATCTTTATCATCTGTAAATAGCATGGGTTCTTTTTGGATGCGCAGTCCCCTGGGGATTATTTGCTGTTTAATATACTCTGTTAAAGTGGTGCCATATAAGTCCATGCAAATACGTTTCTTACTCAGTCTTACGAACTCATCCCAGGATGAATTCGTTGTCGTGTTGTCCGAATTTGATAATAGTGATGGTAAGGTTTTAATGTCAGCAATATGGGCTTCTGTGAAGCTGAAAATTTGTTTCCACGCTTCCATTTTGTAATTCTGACTCACAAGTGCCAAATCACATAAGATACCAAAAAGTCAATGCACTCAAACTATATTTTGTTACTAGGATGGACCCAGTAGCAAAATATAAGGTGTTCCGTAAGAAGTCAACCACATGTAATTCTGATCATATAATGTACACATTGATCTGTCCCTGTCCGAAAGTATACATAGGCAGGACAACACGGAGTATGAGAATCAGATTAAATGAACACAAGTCTCGTTTGAATACTCGGACGTTATCAGCCCCGATTGTTGCACATTGCACACAATATGAACACACGTTCACACAACTGAAATGGACAATCTTGGATCAGGTTAAGGCATCGTCCTGAGGTGGTAATCTGATAGACATCTTGAACTGCAAATAGGCATTTTGGATTTTTACATTAAAAACTCAAACGCCGAGCGGACTCAATGAGGAACTAGACTGAAGTTCCTTGCTTTAACAATACGTGATGACTTAGAACAAATGTGTTGTTGGATTGGTGATTGCTGAAATCAGGTGGAGAGTATAAAGGAGTCAGCAATATGGAGATTCAATATAACAAGGCGACATAAAGCATGACCTAAACGCTGTGAAGCAAGTTTTAGTATATAGAGATGGAATAAACAATCAAGCGCTGAACATTTCCGATGATCAGAACTACACGAAAGTCCCCTGAAGAAAGATCCATGGATCTGAAACAAGGCCCGTTGGGAAACTGTTATATGAACAGATAAGTCGGTCTATATTAGAGAAAAGCATTATATTCAACATAAGGATGGAGCTTGAAAGATTGTATTGGCAATATTTGAAGAGAAAAGAGTATTTAAAATATTTAAACTTTTAAATTGGGTTGGCACGCTGCAATATATAAAAAGAAAAAACACAAGGTTGGAGAAGGGTGGTTAGTATTATGGAGTACATTACCGGATGGTAGTGACGAAATAGTATGAAACCTTCCACTCCCACCTTTAAAAATTGTTTTGCTGGTTTCTGTTGAAACATATTTGAAGTTTTTGGAACAAGTGTTGAAAAAAGAGTTTTCAAGTTTTCACGGGTGTTTAAAAGATATAAAACAAAAAAGAAATTAATAAAATAAAGAACCAAGGGAGTGACATTAATTGAGTAATTAAGCAAGGACTGACACACCTTCCTCAGGGGCTGTGAACACTGCATCCACGATCTACCCAGTCCAGGGAGTAGAAGCCTGGCCCAGAAATCAAATGCTGCTTCTCTGCATGGCAGCACACAACAATTATCGCTGAGTCACAGGACAACCCAATCCACCCTTTAATGAGACTTTCTTTAGTCAGGTGGATCAGCAGTGCCTTATTTTCTTTCATCTCTGTACTTAGCAAGGGCTCCTTAGGGCTGTTGGTTCCTGACTAAATGCCACAGTCACCTTCCTTACAATGGAACTCATAAGTAACTAGCTAAGCCCATTCTCTGCTGAGATGCACCAACATCACCAGAACCCAAGGGGGTGTCCTGTATAAAAAAATGTATCAAAGACATATTTGAGATTTTTGAGTTGTGGCCATCTGAGATTCAATGGGCCGGATTTTAAAAGGGTTACACGCGCTGGGCCTATTTTCAAAAGGCCCAGCGACGCACGTACAGCCCAGGGACGCGTGTAAGTCCCAGGACTTGCAAAAAGGGGCGGGGAATGGGTGGTCCGGGGGCGGGGCCAGAGGCCTCTTGACACAGCGGCCATTTACCTCTGTGTCAAAGGATCACGTGCCGGCACGCTGCCGGTGTGCACAACTTGTGCCTGCCTCCAGGCAGGTACAAAAGGTGAAATAAAGATTTGGGGGGGGGGAGGGGGGCACGGAGGAACGCAGCGCAGCTCGGCATGCACATGTTATAAAATCTACCCCAATATGTATTAGTGGGGGGGGGGGGGTGGAGGGGGATTGTATATTAAATTTCTCTTACATTTCCCCTACCCTTGATACTCGCACAATCCTCTCTACATATATATATATATCTCTTCCCACCCACTCCAGGGGTGACTCCCAACACTCTTTTCTCTTCTCTTTATCCCCAAGCCCAACCTCAGCACTCTTCCCCTTCCCCCAGGACCAACCCTAGCACATTCCCCTTATCCCTGACCACAGCATATACCTCCTCCCCCCTACCCCACCCCCCCATTCCTGACGCATGTCCATACTAGACATGGACATGCAAAGCTAATGCAATAATCTCATTCAGCAGAAAACAGCCCTCTGCTTTCTATTCCAGCCCCTCCTCTCCCAATCAGTCCACAGAAAACAGGAGGGGAGGGAGTAAGGCTAAGGCTGGAGAAGACAAAGCAGAGAAGAACCTCCCTGCTCCCTAATTCAAACCCTCCTCTCTTGTCTTGCAGGAAACCGAAGAAGAGGGTTTGAGGTTGGAGTTGAGAGAGCAAGGAAGAGTTATTCTTCTCCCTAATATACCCCCTCCCCTCCTCCTAAGCTTGCAGAGAATGGAAAGAGCAGCACCTGAAAATTCCCCATGTGTCTCCAAGTACCCAGAGAGTTCACTGAAATCCCCGAGTCTCCCACTTAAACTCAGAGTGCCAGGGTGTGATTATAGGACTCTCCAGTAACACTAAGATCAAAGCTAAACAGATACCCATAACGGATTATTTTCTAGGATGCTTACCTCTTTCCCTGGAGGTGACTACTTTGCATGCATTTCATTGAACCTCTGCACACAGGGGCAGCGGAATGCCTTTTCGGTTGGGGGGGGGGGCAACCAAGCTCCACCTCAACTCCTCCCCAAGCTCCTCCACCAAAAGATTTAATATACAATCCCCCCTCCACCTCCCCCCCACTAATACATATTGGGGTAGATTTTATAACATGTGCGCGTGCTACCAATTTAATATACAATTACTACCAATTTATTACTTTACATTTATGGTTAGTTATTCTATCTTCATTGCTTAAGATGCAGCTAATTTATTTACATACACTATTTGCCCTTGAAGAAGGCTTTTAAGCCGAAACACGGTCCGTGTCGGGCCTGCCACCGTGCTCGTCCTCACCTCCATGTCTCTGCTTACTCCTCGGAACTACTAAGCTAAGTGCTTGATTGAAATGTTATGCAAAATTTGCAAAGTCACAATATGCCAATAGGCTTTAATGTTCACGTATGCAGAAGAAAATTCTTAAAAAAAACTTTGGACACTATATGACCAATGATTATACTGCGGTATACTTATGCTAATTAGCATGAAATATGTATACTATGTATGAGGTCTGCTATATATAGGACTACATTGTGTACTTACACTATTATTGAGTTTAGAATCTGGGTCCTTGGCTGATATTTATTTTTGTGTTACTGGGCAGCTATTCCCTACTTTAAACTGGGTGCTATAGGACTTTTGTGGTCGTAGTTATTCTATCTTCCATACATTTTTTGAATAAATCATAGAGTATAATTATTCATTCCTAGACCAATTAAATGCTTGATGCTGGAAAGCCAGACACAGAGGTAAAGGAGAAAACAAAAGCAGCATTACTAATAGAAATGTCAATACTAAGCGACTATTCTGTACTATGTATGGAGAGAAGGAAGATCATAAAGTACCAAGAAATGCAATCAAAGACCAAGAAAATATAGCCTAAAGATACAGAAACAGTTCTATATATTTGGGTACCACTTACCTGATTAAAAAGAACTTCCGAGCTTACCTCAATATGTTGCCTGTATAAATTACATCATACAAGTTTAAGAAGCTATTTGGCACAATGCAGTATTAAGAGCTTGAGATCATACCCAATTCACCCTGGCTTAAGAGAGATATTCATTCTTGTCATTGTATGTGCAAACCAAACCCAATATAAATCCTGTATCTCCAATTCTGTAAATATTATACTTTGTGACCACAGACCCTCCTCCAACACACACACACACACACACATATATATATATATATATATATATATATATATATACCTCTAGTAACTGGGGCAGAACAGGATATTTTCCCCTCTTCTTCACCATACACAGAAATTCTGATGTTATCTAAGTATCAGAAACATAAATTTCCTCCACTTCCAGACACTTTGTGAAATAATATAAAATCCTGGAAAAAAAAACAAAACACTCAGCACATATGTAGCAAACATGTCGTACTACAGCAGCACTAGCTCACAAGACTCCAAAAGCAACAACTCTACCTATGATTAGGCAGCACTGCAAACATTACGCTGGGCCATAGAACACCAATGTATCTCCTCTTGGGAAAGCAATGAACAAGACTGCTACCTATCCCTGCAGAGAAACTATATGCTAGCAGAATATCTCACCTTACTCACACATGAAAATGACCCTCAACAAATAAAAAATATTACACATTAAAAACAGAAATATGAAGACAAAAACTAGATTGGTAACTTCAAGAAGCCAGACTGCATGCAGTGCTGCACTGAAGCACTAGAAACAGCTATGCATTTCCTTGTAGACTAAGCCGGGCCCCAATCCTTGTTCTTGTGAGGAGCGAGGATTGTTATTTTACACAATACCCCCTTCTTATGGGAGGTAGGTATGGGTGGGGGCAGGGGGGACAGAGAGCAACAGGATGAGGAGTGAGAGCAGGGAGAAGAGAGCAAGTGGAGAGGGGGGTGGGAACAGGGCGAGGAGGGATAGGACAAGGGGTGAAAGCATGAAGGAGTGGCGATGGGGAAGGGATGTGGGGTGCTGAAGGGGAAGAAGGGGTGATTGGAGAGAAGATGGGGAGAAAGCAAGTAGGAGTGGGGATTGGGAGAGATGTAGGATGCTGAAGGAAAAGGAGGATGGGGATATAGGTGGAGTGCTGAAGAGCAAGGGGAGGGGGCCAATGGGGAGGCAGGAGAGAAAGAGGAGAGATCTGCCCCCCCCCAGGAGAAAAAAACAGAGGCTCTACAGCCCATAATACGGTATTATGTTGGGTCTGCTGAGCCTTTGTTGTTTTCCTTGTGGAGGTAGGGGTAGTGGTGGTAGCAGGATGGAGGAGAAAAAGCAATCCGCTCACCTTCCTACCGTCCCCTCACGCCTTCATTCCCTCCCCAACTCGCCTATTTCACACTCACCCCCCACAATCCCCTCACTCACCTCCTTCACTGCCAACCCCACAATCCCTTCACTCTTTCACTTAATCCCCTCCCCCACCTTTCACTTCCATCCACCACAATCCTCTCACCTCCCCACCCATATTATGCCTTCATTTCCATTCTTACCACTCATCACCAGCAGCCCTCCATTTCTCTCTTCCCCGGCATCTGCTTTCCTGTCTCTTTTCCCTTTCTCCATCTGATTGCAATTTTAATTGCATGGGAGGAAGAGGCTGTGGCTGCAGCAGGAAGAGTAGGTTAGAAGTGCTGCTGGCACAGTCACTGCTCTCCTGCTGCTGGCCATAGAAGAAGAAGGTTGGAGTAGCAAAAGATGTGTGGAGGGGGGGACATGTGTTGCTTCATCTCCATCCCCTTCCCCATTCTCCCCCACAGTATGCAACTGTGACACAGCCCAGACACTCAAATTATTATTATTTACTTGGCGTGCTGCCTCTTTAAATTGTCCTAGGGCTGCATGGGAATCATCCAGGGTAGAGGTCCCAGCCAGGCCCAATATTATTTTTAGGCCCAATGAGCCAAATCAACAGCTGGGGACAGGAAGAAAGCAGAGCTGCTGACTGGTCCTTTTCATCTGGGCAGGCACCGCAGATGGGTTCAAAACCCACCAGCAGCACTTCCTGTAGGTTAATCTCAAAGCCTTGCGATATCAGCCTACAGGAAGTGCCCTGGCAAGTTTTGAATCTGTTCTCAGTGCCAACACTGATGGAAAGGAGCAGTCAGCAGCAAAGGAGAGATACTACTGTTGTTTTTGCTCTTACACCGGGTTCGGGTCCTCTGCGTATGAGTGACTGCTTAAGTTGTGCTGTGCAGCTGTGCATGAGTGTAATTTAGAGGGAACACAGGGGAGAGCAGAGACTTGCAGCCTGAGCCGGTTTGCCGTTGCTGGCAGAAAGTTGGGGGAGGGGGCCTTGGCTCCCCTTCCAGCGTCTATGACTGCACTGGCTTCTGGCCACAGGAAAGCAGCTGCAGGTACTTCAGAAGATTCCAGAACCTGATTCTACTTCCACCTCCCTCAAGGTCTCTAGAAGCTCACCTGTACCCTCATGTCCAGGCATCATCCTCCCCCACCAGGCAGAAGGATCTAGATTTAGAAGTCTGGAGCATGGTTCCACAGAGTGTGTAGCATTCTCTCTAAGGGAGTTTGGCCTTCTCTGCCATGTTGCTTTACTCATGATCTTAAATACAAAGGCTATGTTAGCAAAAACACCCTTGGTGTGTGTGTGTGTGTGTGTGATCTGGGTGGTCCCACAGTCTGAAATCCTCAGAACATCGGTTAGGACTGGCATTAGGAGGATAGCCATGGCGATTGCCTGGGTCACTCGTGTCATGAGGACTCTAGCTCAGAGTTGAAGGCTGCATGGCCTTCTCCAGAGGAAGAATAAGAGGTATGCTCCTGCCCCAGCATGCATCTCATGATGGAGGCAGTGAGATAGAACAAGTGTGCGGCTTGTGAGCATGTGCCCCATCTGCATGGGTTTCTTTGCCAACAGGAAGCCTGCAGCGAAGAATGGGAGAGAGGGGTCACCAGAGAGCCTGAGTGAGCACCAGCTCACAGGCCCACATTCATGGGCTCTCTCTGCCGCTGTCCACTACCGCAACACAGGCCAGATGAGCTATGGAGGATGGGGAGAGCAGTGTAAAAAAAAAAAAAAAAAGGGAGGCTCATGAAAAGAAGGGGAGGGCAGTAAAAATTAAGATGGAAGGGAGAGCCAACAGTAAAATTGGCAGATTAACAGGGTGGGAAGCAGGAGAGAAAAAAAAATCACTGTGAGGGGAAGAAAAATAGGAGGAAATAACATTTGGAGAACTGTGGGGAGGAGAGTGAAAATTGGAGGATTTCCTGGGGATTGGGGCAGGAGGGAGGATTGCTAGGGGACAGGTGGAGAGAAGGAGGAAAAATAGAAATGATGGCGGGAGAGCAAAAATTGCAGGATTGCCAGGATTGGAGGTGGGGCAGGGGAACCTTTTGTTGTGCCCTGGGGTGCAAAAAAAAAAAAATTAATCTAGACCTGCCCCTCTCTTCTTCCCTTTTCCCCACAACCTGGGAGGAGGGGGTTGTGGACTCTAGTTGGTTGGTAAGGACCAGGAGACGCGCTATGGTGGGGTGAGAAGGAGAGAAGACTTGGGAGGAGGGGGGAGTGGACTCTAGTTGGTTGGTAAGGACCAGGAGACGTGCTATGGTGGGGTGAGAAGGAGAGAAGACTTGGGATGACAGGGTTAGAGGTAGGTGGAGAAAGCAGAGAGCCTAGGATTAAGGAACAGGAGAAGGGGGAAAAGACCTGATATGAATGGGTAGGACATAGTATTAATTTGGGAGTACCTTGTCTGTATAAGCGGTACATAAAAATCTTTAAATAAATAAGAGGTTACTCATTCCTTACTTCTGGCCCCGAGCCCCAGTCTATCTTAACATCAGCCCTAGACTTTGTGGTTTGAATGGGAGGGGGGGAGCACATGATGGAACCACCATTCACCTAGGTATCCTGCCCAGAATAAGGGAACAACGTGAAACGGCCCCTAATCTGGGGAACATCCTGAACTCAGCCAGGCGAGAAAGCTTGCAATTAAGGTCTAGATGGTTTAAAAAAAAAAATAGGCTACTTGTCCCTGAGTGTTGGCAGCATGGGATCTATCTACAATGTGGGATCCTGCCAGGTACTTGTGACCTGGAAACAGGGATACTGGGCTTGATGGATCATCGATCTGACCCAGTATGGCAATTCTCTCATCATAGAAAAGACATGAAAAGTTGCATCCAGATCTAGGAGAGTCCATGAGGCGCACCTGCTTACAGTGGTAGCCAGGACTCCCCATACCCAGAAAGTCTGGAGAGAGCACCACTGGATCCAGCAACCTTCCAGCTCAATGTAAGCTCTCTTCTAAGCCTCTGAAAGCATCACGGTGCTCCACTGGAGAGATGCTGTGTTGGGGTTTGTTTGGGGGTGGGTTGTTTTTTTTAAGGTTTTTCAACTAGCTCATTCAGAACTGTAAAAAATCGTATCCTGCTTTCCTGAGACTAACAGGCTGAACTGGAAAGACCACTGCAGGAGGAGGCAGGATTAGGATGTCGTATGACAATGATTACTTCGCATTTTAACTGCTTGTCTATTATACTTACTGAGAAGCAGTAATTCATAGTTCTGAGAGTATAACAGAAAAATATAATCTCTTGATTCAGACTTGTGTATACTAAATATGGTAGTCAGGTGTTCCATTAACAGATAATGTCATAAAAATAAGTGGGTAACCATCAAACATCACAATTCTAAAAATTACGCACAGGAGTCGGCACAAATTGTAAACCAATTTAAGAATGGGTATATATATATATATTTATAGAGAGAGAGAGAGATACATATATAGATAGATATAGAGAGAGGGGCATCGTAAGCAGTCTAATTTTAGTCAATTGCCAGACACTTCTATTTATTTTGTTTATAAATCCTTTTTTTCATTTTATGTTTTTTTCTATATAGCTTTTTATCTGCTTTTTAGGGAGTTTTTATATGTATTTCTCCCGATCTTCCTCTCCACTTAATTCTTTAAAATTTTTAAATCCATATGATCAAAAATTCCCACACCATTATCAGTATCATTAATGATACATAGATTCTTAAAGTTTAAAGATGTAGAATCCACAAAGTCTCAGACCTCAATGTTTTGACCTCTGCCTGCTTCTGGAGTCCTGCAAGGACTGAAATAGCTCTATAGCAATTGCAAACTCCATTTAACCACCGATTAGTTCACTGAGCCAATGAAATGCCTCGAGTTGCTCAGTCACATGATCATTAATCCCCAATCAGATTTACACATCTCAGTTTATTCAGAAAATTCCAAGCCATGTGATAATCCCTATCCAGTCATGAAGCTATAAAACAAAAACAGAACTTTTGTCAATGAAACACCACCCACTCAATTTCCAAGTTTAACCCTGAAGGTAAAAAGTTTTTCCCTGTACGTACCAGGATCAGTCCAGACGGTGGGTTATAGGGATGTGAATCGTGTCCTCGATCGTCTTAACGATCGATTTCGGCTGGGAGGGGGAGGGAATCGTATTGTTGCCGTTTGGGGGGGTAAAATATCGTGAAAAATCGTGAAAAATCGAAAAATCAAAAAATCGCAAAACCGGCACATTAAAACCCCCTAAAACCCACCCCCGACCCTTTAAATTAAATCCCCCACCCTCCCGAACCCCCCCCCAAATGACTTAAATAACCTGCGGGTCCAGCGGCGGTCCGGAACGGCAGCGGTCCGGAACGGGCTCCTGCTCCTGAATCTTGTTGTCTTCAGCCGGCGCCATTTTCCAAAATGGCGCCGAAAAATGGCGGCGGCCATAGACGAACACGATTGGACGGCAGGAGGTCCTTCCGGACCCCAGCTGGACTTTTGGCAAGTCTCGTGGGGGTCAGGAGGCCCCCCACAAGCTGGCCAAAAGTTCCTGGAGGTCCAGCGGGGGTCAGGGAGCGATTTCCCGCCGCGAATCGTTTCCGTACAGAAAATGGCGCCGGCAGGAGATCGACTGCAGGAGGTCGTTCAGCGAGGGTTCCGGCGCCTCGCTGAACAACCTCCTGCAGTCGATCTCCTGCCGGCGCCATTTTCCGTACGAAAACGATTCGCGGCGGGAAATCGCTCCCTGACCCCCGCTGGACCTCCAGGAACTTTTGGCCAGCTTGTGGGGGGCCTCCTGACCCCCACGAGACTTGCCAAAAGTCCAGCGGGGGTCCGGAAGGACCTCCTGCCGTCCAATCATGTTCGTCTATGGCCGCCGCCATTTTTCGGCGCCATTTTGGAAAATGGCGCCGGCTGAAGACAACAAGATTCAGGAGCAGGAGCCCGTTCCGGACCGCTGCCGTTCCGGACCGCCGCTGGACCCGCAGGTTATTTAAGTCATTTGGGGGGGGTTCGGGAGGGTGGGGGATTTAATTTAAAGGGTCGGGGGTGGGTTTTAGGGGGTTTTAGTGTGCCGGCTCACGATTCTAACGATTTATAACGATAAATCGTTAGAATCTCTATTGTATTGTGTTCCATAACGGTTTAAGACGATATTAAAATTATCGGACGATAATTTTAATCGTCCTAAAACGATTCACATCCCTAGTGGGTTATGTTCCCCGTCCAGCAGATGGAGTCAGAACAAAACTCGAGAGGAGGCACTATATAAGCCCCCTTCCCTTGCCTCACTCTTCAGTATTCTTCTGACTCCAGCAGATGTGAGCAGGGGACTGTGCAGTCCCCAGTACAGGAGCTTAGTTTCTCTAATTTTTCTTTCTCCTCTATTATTGGCTTTGCTAGGCTAGTTTACTGAAGAGTGAGGCAAGGGAAGGGGGCTTATATAGTGCCTCCTCTCGAGTTTTGTTCTGACTCCATCTGCTGGACGGGGAACATAACCCACCGTCTGGACTGATCCATGGTACTACAGGAACGAAAATTAGCAGGTAAGGAATAATTTTCTTATTCAGTTTGAAAATCCATCCTGTTCAAGTTTAATTGGGCGTTGGTCAACATCACCACCCACATGGATAGTTTTATTTAATCCAACATGGACCACCATATCTGTTCCAAGGTGCGTCTCATTTCAATGTAATGAATCATCATGGGTGCCTCCCTGCAGGTGTTACATTTACAACTCTGATTTTCTATCATTTGGGTATGAACCATTCTTTTTATTTTCTCAATGTACAGTTATGATCGGGGACAAATAACCACATGCACACTGCAGTAGCCTAAAGGTTTCTGCAAGGAATGACCAAGTCCTGATTGAAAACACAGCTCATTTGTATGCATTATTTACACATCACCTCAGGCAACCCCTCTGAATAAAATGGTGAGCCATATTGTAAGATTGTCCATTTTGGTCCATGGAACAAAAACATCTCAAACAAAAGAAATTGATTGTATGGATGACTGCTCGTGAAGTGTATTGCGCTGGGATCAGTCGTCTTGCAATAGATAGAAAATTCAAAATGATGCAAAACCCTAAAAATGGTAATGTCCAAAATGCTACAGAGTGTGAACCTGCTAGATGTATAAATTGTGAATTGGATCTTGACTATAACCATAAGAAAAATTCTGCCAGTGTATCGGTGCATATTATGCAGAGAGCTTGCTCCTGTGGAATATTGGTGTACAATGCAGAGATGTCCACTGTGACTGAGAGAAGATTCAAAGCTAATACTTTAATGTCCTGTAAAACTTGCATGGCATCGCATACATGCAAGGGAGCTAATGATACAAGTGGTCGTAAAAATGTATCAGTCGTGATGGATAATGGTTCCAAAAGGGATCATTTAGCAGACATAATTAGATGTCCCAGGGGATTATTTATGTCCTTATGAATCTTAAGCAAAATATAAATCACTTGGATCACCATTTTCCCACTAAAAGAAAATCAGTTTCCTTCTTTCTAATCACCTGCTATTCAAAAGTCTCATGAACCTTTATTTCAATTTCTCTCTGAATTCTGATAAGATCCCGTTCACCATCAAGGGACTCTGAACCAAACTGTTTGTTATGGTTCTTTTTACATGTCGTTTTAACTGTATGATTTTTACAAATGTATTTTTGGAAGGTGCCAAGAACTTTGGTTTGTGCAACATACAAATGTTTTAAAGAAATAAAAAAATAAGATAAAGATAAGGAGAGATACATAAGCAAAAAACCTTAAAAAGAAGACAAGTTTTAAAGAAAAAATGAATTATAAAATTATCAGAAAATTATTTAGCAATTGATTAAAATTAGTGGTGCAATGTTTGCCCATTTGACCACTTATGATATTGTCATATATATATGTGTGTGTGTATGTATGCATAAATATATATATATATTTAAATAAAATGGTTAACTGCTAACATAATGAGATTGTGTTATATAAATTATAGAAATGGAAAAATTAACAATTTTATGTAAATACATAGTGGCAAAGACCAAAAAGGAGTGAAAGTAAAATATCATAAAAATCAGTGGGCAATCATCAAATATCACAATTCTAAAAATTACTCACAAAAGTCAGCACAAAATCTAAATCAACAAGTGTGTGTGTGTGTGTGTGTGTGTTTGTATGTATGTATATGTATGTATGTGCTGACTCTTGTGAGTAAATTTTAGAATTGTGATATTTGATGATTGCCCACTGATTTTTATGATATTTTACTTTCACTCCTTTTTGGTCTTTGCCACTATGTATTTACATAAAATTGTTAATTTTTCCATTTCTATAACACAATCTCATTATGTTAGCACTTAACCATTTTATTGGACACCAATGCAATCAACAATATACATTTTGGCTCACGTCAATATAATCCCAAGAAGCACACCCTTTGCAACATTTTTATTCTGGATTATCTGATGGATTCATATTTACAGTTCAGTGGCAGTCACATGAGCAGGAATAAAAATACTGCTATTTCAATGTGAGGCTGTTATCAGTAGTATCATTATGAAATAAAATGGCTATGCCTCGACATTAGCTGGACTCCATGTGTTACACAATATCTAGAAAATGGAAGCCTAGTTGATGCTGGCTCCTTCCACAACATAAATGCTATGCAGGCTGAGTGGCTGGTTTTTCTCTTTTAAAAAAAACAGATCTGGCCCTATACAGTTCCAGATTAATCAAGGAACTCCCAATGCATTTCCTTTTAGAATGGGATACCATTTCCTTACTGCATTTTTTGTATTGCTGTTTTAATAAAATACAAATTTTCAGGAATTTGATGAAAGATGAATGAGTTGATTAGGCCATAGGTTTGCCACCTTCCTCGAACCCCCTTCGTATTTTTTTGTTGTATGTGGAATTTTTAGCACAAAAACACCAGAAGGACTTTTCTGGCCCAGCAGTTTCCTCCTGCTGCTTTTGTGCTCCCATCTCTTAACAGAACCGGTTGCTGCTATGGTTGCAGCACCAGGAGCCGTCATTCACAGCTACCTGGGATTTCTTACCCCCATTTTAATTTTTTTCCTCTACAATCACAACAATCCTTGATCATGGATCACAGATCGCAACTTCCTCCAGAACTCAGTACATCGTCATTTCCTACGACTCCTCCTCACCCTGGGAGTTGTGGGAATGCTAACTCTGAGCCAAAAAGAGTACATTTTAAAAGAGTGCAGCAAGTTTTGGCAAGTAATATTACCAATACTGATGACTGTTGTAAAGTAGCAGCAGGGTACACAGTGCTCTATGAGATAATTCAGTTACAATGCTCCATCCCCTAACAAGTCTGCAGTCCATATGGATTTGAACATGGAGAGAGAGAGGTTCATTGGCTTAAAAGGCAGAATCAAAACCTAGGCCATGAAATTAAAGCTAAAGGAAATCGGTACTTGGTGGAATCAAATCCTTGTCTCTAGCGTTAAGAGTACTGTGCAGGAAAGTGAGTGTCCCACCTTTCAGGTGCCATTTCTGTTCCCCTTAACCCTTCAGCTCAGCAGGGACCAGCAATGCCGGCACAAATCTCACAGCTGAAATCCTATACACTACACGGAGGAACCAGACGTGTGAATGTGATACAGAGAGATTATGGGTGACACTTGCTGATATCACCACTGGCAAAGGCCTTCTTTAAAGAATGTTTAGTACAGCACCAAAAACACGAAATTCGTTGGTGTAAACTTTGAAGTCTGTGTTCATGTTCATGACTGCATGTAACTTAAGGGTAGAGATATTTATTTCTAAATTATAATTTAATAATCACCCTAAACCAGGAAATCTCTTTACAACAAGAATGTGAGTAGCTACACCAGAGCTTACAGTTTAAGTGGATATCTGAGGTAATGGGAGATATGACTTGCCCAAGGTCAAAATGAGCATCACTGGCGGGATTTGAACTTAGATCTGCTGGTTCACAGTCTATATCAGTTTAACCATTCAGCCACCTGTCAAACAGAGTGAGCCCACACATATGTTATGAACACAACTAATAGAATATCCTGTCACAAATGATGGGAAGGGACCTTCATTTTCAGTTTTTATTGCATTTTGCCTGGGAATTTCACTGTGATAACAAAAAAGAAATTGGTGGGAAAATGAATTTTTTGCTGATTTTTCTCCTGTGTGTTACATCAAAGTCATTTTTCCACTGACATTTTTTTGTTATCACATTGAAATTCCCAGGCAAAAAAACCCCACAAAAAACCAAAAACTGAAAACTGAAAACAAAAGTCCCTAATGATGGGGTAAAATGCACTGCAAACTTCTCTCCATTCCCTCTTCCCATGCTTGCAACCCTTCTGCCCATCCCCATCTGGTCTCACGGCAGCTTCTCCTCTGCCCTGATCAGCAGAGCCTTCTCTCCCTGCAAGTTTTGTCATACTGGTCCCTTGTCATCACCTTGGCTCTCTGGCAGGTGTTATGCACATGTTCCTAAATGTCGCAGCATGTTTAGCTGGCATCATCTTGCCACTATGCCAGTGTCGCTCCTTTTCAGCAAATGGGACCCATGCTTCTCCCCCCCCCCCCAGCTATGGTACTCATTTCTCTCTGTGTTGCTATGTCTTGGAGTTGTGGACTGCATGTAGTACTGCACCCTATGTTCTGTCCACATATATTCTGTCCAGCACAAAAATGACAAACCTTAGGTGTACAATTAGCTATTATACAATAATGATAGTTTACATAATATGCAGGTAGTCTCATTGCAAACCTTCAGTGAGAAGAGGAGATGCTCTTGCTATTTACCAGCCGTTAAGTGGTATAAATCATGTAGTGAGACCACCATTCTGCAGATTTTATAGAGGAAAACAAGGAAATTGCATTGGGTGTCCTAAGAAAGGCAATAGAACAAGGACAATGGCATTTTTATAAATGGTACTAACTGTCCATGCCCATCTTGGGCTCAGATTTATAACTTGTCTCCTCCTGCATCCATTCTCATGCAGAGGCACATTGCATGCCTGGAATCCCTGAACTACAATGGCAACATCCATAAGAAAGGTGACGGCAGAGAAAGACCGTCCAGCTTATCTATTCTGCCCACCCACACAACAGTTCAGCTCTGCACTCCCTTGGCGCTCCTTCAGAGATCCCTTTGCTTGTCCCATGCTTTCATGAATTCAGATACTGTCCTTGTCCTCACCACCCTTTTTGTAAAGACGTATTTCCTTAGATTACACCTTGCCCCCTTTCACCCTCATCTCATGCAGAGAAAAGGTTTGAGATAAAACCTGACTGACTGCTTAGCACCCGATATTCAGAAAATGCTGAGTGCGTGATTTTAGACACCTTAATGAGAAGCCTAAATAAGACATCTAAATTTTAGGCTGAAAATCTTTTAGAGGCTTAAAATATGGCTGATCAGCATTAGCTGAATATGGCCTACCTAACATCTGGGATCTTCCCCATCCCTCCCATGTAAAAGAAAAGACTTGTGCCAAAGGATCATCAGCACTTCTCCCCCTCCCTCCCTGGCACTCCGCCTCCCCCTGGCTGAGCTGGGAAGGGGGAGAGAATCTTGCCTTCTCCCTGCTTGGCTGAATATTAAGCACAGCAGCATTGACAGCTCCCGTGTTTAGTATTCATTTGTTCGCTTTGGGATGAATATACCAATCCTCATTCAGAACTCACAAACTAAGGCCATCTGCAAGGAAATGCCCCACTGCAGCCATACTGCTATCATGTGCTCAGACTAACCAACTGATTTCAGGCCACTACTGACACCGAGCTAGCCCTGGGTTTTAGGGGTAATAGGGGAGGAAGAGGGTTAACTGCCATCTCTTAATATGCTAGGATTTGTGACCTATTTTTTTTGTCAGTCATACCTTTTCAAGTCCCCCCTCACAGAAAGATCACCAGCTACTTAATAATCATGTCAACATCTTCAGGATTCAATGGCATCATCCACTTCAGTCTCAGAACTTTTCTAAGTACAAGGTCACAACAAGTTTTCTTAGTACCTACAACTTGACTACAACTCCCAAGATGCTTAGCATCAACCATATTGATCTAAAGCAATGGGGTTGTAGCCCTATTCCTGTCTTTGCACCCTTTCTGGCTACACAGCTGTTTTGTGGGACTGGGAGGAAGCTGTATGTACCACAGGGATTCTGCCAACTCTGCATTCCCTCTCAGAAAGTTTGAACTGTCTAGTACTCATGCTGCCATGCTGTTTTTGTGATGATTGCTGAAAGGCACGGGAGCATGTGCACTGTATGACTGAAAGCCACATGGAGCCCAGAGCCTGAAGGAGCATGGGAGAGAGAATGAGCAGTTGGAGGGGCGAGAGTAAGCAGTAGAAGCTGGGGGAATGGTGGGGGCTAGAGGGAGGAAATGGGAAGAGAGCCCTGTGAACTAGAGAGAGAGAAAATGACAGAAGATCAAACCTGATAATGCAGACAGCACTTTCATCTTTTGATCTAGCTTGGAAAGACATGGACATCATTATCGTCATTGTTTGTATATCAGGAACAGAGAGGCTCGTCTGCCACGTAAACGTGAAACAACCCAAATCTTTTTTTTTTTTTTGCCATTTTTATTTTGTATTGTTTATACACAGCCCTATGGGCCTCTGTTAAGAAGAACAAACCATTAGGGTAGTTAGAGACAAAGCATTCCAAGTGGTTTATAAATGTCCCATATGGGCTGCTGTGATGGTTGCTTCTTACTCCTATAAAAAGGGAATCCATCAAGAAAGAGTATGAATTTTTAGTTAGACTTTGTAGGAGGCAGGATGGTGCTGTTCCTGCTCCTGTTTTTGCAAGAAGAGTCTTGGGCCTTATGGATTAAGGTTTTGGGTAGAAAGGTTGTTTTCTCTCTGGGAACATTAGTTCTATTTTTGACTTTATGTTGAAGGAGATTTCATCCACACGTGTTTCCTTTTGTTTGGATGTTGAAGACTGGTTTTTATTTTTGATAGTCAATTTATAAGGTCATTCGTCAAAATGCATTATGGCGATAACGCGTTAATACGTGTTAATGCCATAATGCATACGATAGTTATGGTACCGCATGACACGAACGCAAATTTTTTGAAGGGGGTGGGATTAATGAAAATGAGGGTCATTATTGCACGTTTTTAATGCTGGAAATAACCACACCTTTTTTCCTGGTGCTAAGCTGTGCGATATGCCCAAAATGGCCATAATGCAATTCATGGTAAAGATTGCAAATTGCATTTTTTTTGGGGGGGGGGGGGGGGGGGGAGAGAGAACCTCTGGGGAGGCCTTCACAGTACTCAACTATATCACTATAGGAGGGCCAGTTAACAACTCGAGGTGAGGTTTTGTTGGTGGCTTAGGGTTTTGGGGCCAGTTTGACATGCAGAGTGAGACGTACGAACAGCATAGTACACCTCAGTGAAGATTTGATGTCCGTTGAATACTGTGAAGCCCTCCCCAGAGGTGCTCTCTCTCTCTCTCTCTCATAGTAATAGCCTGTCTGGGCACTACTTCATGAGTAGCAAAATACAAGATCATGGTGTGCAAAAAGTTAACATGGTGTGTGGTGCAATAACTAAAATTATCATAAACACACCCATTTTTCTTATCGCGGGCATCATCTATGGGAAATTATAGCATTTTGATGAATCTAGGGGTTAATTCTCTATAGCCAAGGTAACGTAGATGCCATCATCTGAAGATAGATCTGGTGACCCTTCAAAGGTCGTGCAGGGAAATGGATCTTCATCCATTAGAGGTTGAGAGAAGTAGAAAGAAAGGAGAACTGTGGCACCCGTCCAGTGTTCACCGCTATCAAATCATCAGGATATTCTGGGAGGAGGCTGATTAAGAGGTGAGAAGCCTATTCATGACATCTGAATCAAGGTATGAGAAATGGTGCTTTGAATTATATCATTTAGACTAATTCAGGTATCCTGTCCAGAAATTTGGGAAGAAGCTCCAAAAATGGCCTCTGAAATTGGGATGGGATATGGAAACAAAGATCATATTATAAACCATCAGGTCAGAATCACAGATTTATTGGAAAATGGGAATGTAATGGACTGCATTGAACAAGGACTTGTAAATTGTCATTCAAGTCCCTTTACAATCAATTCTCAGTAAAGTCAAGCCTGATTATTACCATATATTTTAAAGACTTCTAAAACAACGCTCAGTACTTTGGAGAGGTCTCCCTTCAAACAGTTAATCCTGGAAAGTAGTGGGCTTATAAAAGGTATAGGAATTAGGAAGTGTGGACATCTTAAACCCTGAAACTGAGGTGTACTCTTGGACTCCTTGGTGGGACCTCAGCTAAGGGGTTACATTCAAAGTGGTTTTCAAGTAACATCAATGTCCAATTGTATGTTTTATTCAAGGGGCAATGGTTATATTTGGCAGTTATGCCCTTCATCTTTTTTTTGTGAGAACCTCAAGTCAGAAGACACAGTTTGGGTCTTGCAGATTAAGTGTTATGCTTCCAATGAGTGCAGAAGAAAAAGGTTTGAAAACCACTGCTCTCTTCTGAAGGATGTCGGCTCCCAAAAATAACGAAAATGGGGAATCATAATTGGCTTGACACACAAAGTCGTCATCTCATTTTCGTTTGCTAGTTTCCACTTGAGCCAAAGCAACTCAGAACTGCCCAGAATCATCAGAGTTCCAAAGGAAAGGAAGGAGCACACGAAGGCAGTGAATCTAAAGCCAACACTTAGTGCAAACATAAACTTAAGGGGCAGGGCCTTCAGGTCACAAGCCATGGGACTAAAAGGCAGAGCTTGTGCCCAACTTTTTTTTTTTCTTTCTTTTGGCCTGGTAGTTCCTGCTTTTCCTTTTATTCTTTCGGCTTAATCAGAATCAGGGCTGGACTCTGGTACTGCGAGCCTTCATTCACAGTAACCTACAATATTTTCTTCTCGGTTTGAACTCCTCTTCCTCCCTTTAAGCCAGCCATTGCAGAGATGGCTCTAAGCCAGAAATCACATTAGCATGCTCCCTTTAGAGCAAGTAATTATGGCCCCCAGAGTCTGGCCCTTAGGTATCAGCTATCACTATTGAGCAATGGTTGATGCTTCCCTTTCCCTAGGAGCTATGGGTGCTACCTCTGCAGCATTCCCGGCCAGCTCAGAAAGCAGAGTCCTGTTCTAGGAATTGAACCCTTGTCTTCTGCATGGCACTGTGTGCAGCACTGATATCGAGCCAGGCCAGCCCCAAGCCCAGCTTCAAAAAAACAATATCAATTTGTGCTCCTGATATGTACGCCGCCTTCTGTTTGCTGTTGGGAGTTCCTGTCTGGAGTTAATACATTATTTATCACACTTGCATGCAGGACCCTATACACATATCGTCTGTGCTGTCTGGGTACAGGGTAGGGTTGCCAGCCTTTTAACGGGACACCCTCAAACCTGAGCTGCAATGGGGCAAGAGGGTGTCGTTTGCATAAATGTGCAATGTATTTGCTGTTCAATTATGTTTGTTTTTTATTTCATAAAATACAGTTTTCTGATATTCTTGAGTTTCTAGTTTGATTCATTTGGGGCCAAAAGGGTGACTGACTGTTGCTGAGAAAGGAGGAGGTGGATAGAGAATGGGGTAGGGAGGGGGATCTCTGCAGAGGGAGATGAAGAAAAGATCTCAGAGAGGAGAGGGATCTTGGGGGATAGAGTGCGGGGCTTGGGGAAGAGTGAAATCAAGGAGCAGAGGGAGGAAGTATAGCAAGAAGAAGGAAGGGGAAGGTTAATGATGGATATTCTCCCTTCTTTCGTGCACAACACCCACTATGATCCCTGCAGTCTACCCCCCACCCGCACCTTCTCTCAGCCCCTCACTCACTCACTCTCGCCCCTCTGTATCACCTTTCTTCTCTCCTTCATTCTGTCACTTTCTCCCTGCACGCATCCTATCCTATCCTATCCCCTCTCACTACCTCTGTCCCCTCCCCTCATTCTCCACTCCTAACAAGCAGGTTTGTAACTGAGAGAGAGCTGCTGTTTAGCCTTCATGAGTAGATGGAAAGTCAATATGGTTTTCCTCCATCCCCACTATGCACACACAAGCACTGGCAGCTAGCAAGAGCAGCTGAGGAGGGAGGCAGTGGGCGCACACACACACACACACACACACTGCCAGACCCCATCCGAGCAACCAATGGTTGTAGCACCCTTCTGCTGCAGAGACCCTAGCATGATAGCAATCTGATGATGCTGGGATGCCTTTCTCACAATCTGAATCACTTAGCAAGAGATAACTATGAGTCCAGATGTACTACCTGTGACTTGAGCTGCAGTGCAAGCTTAGAGAGTCTAAGTAGTCCAAGATCCTGGCTCTTTCAGGCTCGGGTGAGCAAGAGGGTGAGGATGGAAGGGACAGCAAGACATGCAGGAGGTGTTGCTGGCAGTTGGTAAGGGGAGGGTGATGTGTCTCCAACTCTAGACAGCTCCTGCTTCCTGCACGCATGTCACCCTAACTTCCATGTTGTTATTCTTCTGCAGATGTGCTGGTCCCTGGTACCTGTGGAACTAAAAAGTGCATGATTAGTGTGCTGTGTATGTTGTATATGTAAACCGCTTAGACGGTCAGATCCCTGCCCTATTTTGCGGTTTATAAAAACTTGTAAATAAAATAAAAATAAATAAATAGAGCTCTGCAGCTCCAATTGGCTGTGTGCAATGCAGTGCAGCAGAGATGCTGCCTTATGGTCATACTTGACCAGAGATTATGTCCAGTTACTTCTCTACCTGGTCACTGTAAAACCAGACTGTCCAGACCACAATAGAGCATTTGGCAACCCTAGTACAGAGCCAGAAGAGCATTTCTCTGATCCTGCACTGCAGGTGGCCAAAGAAGACAGAAAGCTAATGCTTTCATTTTCTCTCTCTCCTGCTCTCCCCTTACAAGAATCAATTGTTCATAACGTGTCTGTTAATGGAACCAGATCCATACACTGGAAGAGCAGGATCTGAGCCATGCAGCCTCGCCTCTATTCCCTCCAATAATGTGTCCCCTGGAGGGGGATCAATGCACAGCAGTCACTTTCCCAAACACGCGCAATAAACTGAAAAGCAGAACCGTGGTCCCAGGCCAAAAGTCAGAGTCTTTCCCCCAGCTGGGAAGATAGCCACTGTACTCCCAGATACTGGATGAAGCCTTACTCCTATCGGACAGTCAGCAGTAAGCCATGCCATCAGACTGTCGAATACCAGAACTGTAAAGAGGGAACCTTACAGAAAAAGTGGCAAGAAGAGCCTTGCACTTTTTTTTTTTACTATTTTCTTTGTTTTACTTTTGATGTTGTGTTACGTTTTATAATCTGCTTTTAATGCCTTGTGCTGAAGTCGGTGGAATATAAAATGTTTTAAATTAAATAAATAACTAGACACCATAATGCAGAATCCTCAAATGTTCCATACCACACAAATCTTCTGTCTTACAGGCATTAATGGGATCTAATTAGTTGTCTGAGTAAAAAAAAAAACCAAAAATAAATAAATAAACTTACATATATGCCCCTTAAGTCTCAGTCTACTGCTGAAAGTCACATTGACAAATTTAAGTTCTACATGTGTTCCTGCTGTGGGACTTCTGGGTCACAGTGACTCCCTATTCTTGTTAGAATCACTGTGTAGCCTCTCAGTCTGTGCTCGGCAGCAGGGCTGCCCTTGGTGGGGGGAGGGAGTGATGGAGGGGGAAAGCGGTGACCTTCCTTGGCCCCCACACCACCATAGAAGTCCCATCCTCACACTATAATTTCAGCGTTTTAGGGCTCTGTTGCAGTTGGAATCACCCTGGGCCTCACACCCTCCTGCTCAGCAGTGAGAATGCAGCTCAGGCTCTGTCTCCCTGCTCAGGGTATCTGGCAGATGGCTGGTGATGGTGAGAATACCACGGTCCAGGAATAACAGATCTTGAAGTTCACAACCTATTGCACACAGCAGTAACGGCAAGGGTTAGAAAGTGATTGACTAAACCAGATCAGGTGCGATCTGTAGATCCAAGACAGCCGGAGCTCGGCCTATCAGATCATGCTCTAATAGATGCAAATACTCTTTTTCGTCCATGGAGTGTGAAAACCTATAAAATCCTAAAAGGCCATGAGTGCAGAGGTATTATCTCTGCAAAATTCATTGTTATTACAGAACTAACAATCAGGTTAGGTGTTAGACATCCTGGGGCCCAGGGCAGAAACTGGGGCCCAGCCCATGCCATGTGCCCTGAAGTTCTGCTTCACTCGCATCACTCAGTGTTGCCAAGAGAGCAACTGGTGCTGGGCCACAGACAATTGCCCTGGTTAGAATGCGTGCAAAAAAGGTGAATGTATATTCAGGGTTAACAAACAGATCTTCTGAAAAACAGTCAAGCCGATACTGTAAAGAGCGCCCAGCTGAGCGCACTGTTTAACCCGGGTTGGACGCACGTTTTGGACGCGTGTCCACAACCCCCTTATACAATAAGGGGTTTAGTGCGCCCATAACGCGCGTCTAACCCCCCCCCCTCCCCCCGAAACTAATAGTGCTCATCACATGCAAATGCATGTTGATGAGGCTATTTGTCATTTGCCCCAGATACTGTAAAAAATAAATGTGCGCCCAATCCACAAATTTTACACTCAGAAATTAACACATGCCCTTAAAAAAAAAAATTTTCTAAGGCTAAAGGTTAGGGAATCAAGAAAAATTTGCAATTGTGAAATTTTTCCACCCGTACATTCTACTTCCATATTTAAGGCTAGAAATTTTTTCCTCCTCTCTTGTGTCAGTCTAGAACGAGCGGGGTATTTATTTATTTATTTATTTATTTATAACTTTTATATACCGAGGTTCAATTAACAAGATTAATAATCACTTCGGTTTACATTACAACTAGCGACATTAACAGAGACTGAGTCTTGTTTTACAATGAACAGGGTAAGAAATAACTTGGATAACCTGGGTAACAAAACAATGAACAGGGAAATAATCTGGAATAACAAATTCTGGGATACATAATGTTGGGTGAAGCAAAACAGAGAATTTGGTCTGTATAACATGGGTGAAGAACAGGGAAAATTGAGTAGGGGAGGACTATGAGTAGGAGAGGACTATGAAGTCCTAAAGTTGGTTAGTGTACTCATGATGCGGATAAGAAGATGGCTGAGGTGAATAATTATGGAAAGGTGAATAATTATGGAAAGGTATATCTGTATTTCAGTTGTTCAAGGGGAGTTTCTCCTCAGATTGCCTTTAACCGCTTATGTTGTTCTTTCCTTCTTGAGGATTTCTTCTTAATTTACAGATAAATGTTAATTGATGTGTATTAATATTGTAATTCCACAAGTTTATGATGATATCTGTATCTTTACATTCTCCTTTGTATTGTAAAAGGCATAAATAAAATAAATAAATAAATAAATTGCAAAAAAGAGTGCCAGTGTGTCAGGTTAGGAAAATGGACACTCGTAAAATTGAGCGTCCATTTTCCTAACCTGCTGACAGCCACTTCTCCTGGGCCAAGGAGGCACTAGCGGTGCACAATTGTCCCTAGCGCCTCCTTTTAACGTGACCACTCATTTACATGCTGTATTGCGCGCCCAGGAGAGGGGGCTGTGCACGCATTGAAAGAGCGGGCGCCGAAAACACACGCGTTTTTAGCGCATCCGTACTGTATCAGCCTGAGTGTGTTTAATGCACAGGGCCTGAAAGGATAAGACAAATCCCTCCTCTCCCCTCCTTACCTCACAAGGTCTTTTCTCCCCCATGACAGAGAATATTATTAACTGCAAAGTGAAGAACAGAAGATCCTTCCATGGGAAAAAATATTTTATTCAGAAATGACCAATAATATACAAAGCCTTGCCATTCCTTCTTCACCTGACCTCTGTCCTCATATCACAGTGGAAATGGCACCCGTAATACTGAGGCACATAAGGACTGATATTAAGAGTTGTGCTTCTGCAATCATTGCAGATATGTAAATAGATTAAAAAATGCGGCATCTTCACTGAATTTAATTTCATAATCTCTCTCTCTATAATTTGCTATGTTAGTGTGTTGGTCACTCTTATCACTCACGCTAAAAAAAAAAAAAAAAAAAAAGCATTTTTGCGCTGCCTTTTTGGACCATTTAATGATTGATTTCGTTTCCTTAGGGTGTACTTTCATCATGCCATCCAAAATTATCCCTTCAGAATCATAATTTAAAAAGAAATAGAATTAAAATGAGCTTTGCCTTTTCCATCTTTCTCATGGGGGTACGCACGTGTGTAGGCACATAAACCATGCTTCTCAACGATGTCTGGCATCCCTGCAGTTAAGACTGTGTGTGCTGTGTTGCAGTGCATGTATTGCTATCCCCTGTGACAACTACACACATCGTCTATCAAAGAAAAGGGGCTTTCCGTGCGGGGGCAATGGAATAGTGAGTGGGTCTATGTGCATATATTGTATCTTGTTTTGCCCTGTGATTGACAGGCCCTTGCATTAGTGTGAATGTGACAGCTTCAGGCTGAACCCCCACAGTGGTCTGGTTCTGACTAGAGCATTCAAAAACTTTACAGATCGTTCTGTTGCAGGATAAAGTGGGCTTTTATGTTATGTGCAAGTGATATTCCCATTTGAAGTTGCACGGGATCACTTGCTTCTAGCCTGTGGTGGCAATACAATTTCCAGGTGAATAGTCCGTGATACAGATCACACCCATAGGACAAATGGGAGTATCCTATGGCTTCCATAGTTGGTGAGACATACACACAGACCATAATACTTTTGGACTGAATCCCAAGATTCTTCATATTCGTTAATTAATTCAGAAAATAAAAGTTTTCCAATCTTTGATGTCTATAGTGTTATGTCCTGCTCTGCTTCTCCCTCTTTATTCATTCTTTGTTACCCTTCTCTCTGCCTCTTTTTTTTCTTGTCTCTCTGGTGTCTCATCATTCTTCTTCCTTTATATTTTTCAGTTCAGTTCTGTTTCTTCTTTCTTTGTCACTTCAAAGAATGCTTCATTTCTTTTCCACTCTCTTCTCTTGCCTTGTTACCTTTTCTTTGTTCTAGCACTCTCCACCTTTCTCCTTCTCTCTCTTTCTACCTCTTCCTCTTGATCTCTTCTCCTACCTTCAAGAGCACAGGAGAGCAGACCCAGGTGGACCAGGATGAACTGGGAGGAGGGAAGGAGATACCAGCAGCAACACTGGGCAGGGGAGAGGAAGAAAGAGGGCAGCAGCAGGAAGGGGAGAGCAAGACGGCATTGGGCAAAAGGAAATTACTACTCTTCAGCCTCTTACAGCTCCATTCCTCAGGCAATCAGCCTTTTGCCTATGTGCAACAGTACCTTTTATACCCCACTCGCCCATTGGTTCAGAGTCACAGTATTACGCAAACCTCTGCCACAATCTTACTTGGGCTGTGCTTGCTTCCACACTCTGGAAGTTTCTCCATTTTGAAATATAGGGTAAATATTTTTCCTTGCTTGACTATTCCCCCAATCACGCCTCTTATGGGAAGGACCACATGAACTCTCTTCCCACACTAGCAGTTCCTCCAAGGGTTCTTTGCCTGAACTTACCCAGGCTAGAACTTTCTCCATGATAAAGTATAACGCAATCTTTTAACTTTATAAATGAAATCAGTAAAAACATAGCCCAGAAAGTATAGAACTACTGCGCCAGTTAGTGACTCCTTGGATTTTTGGCCTGGTGTTAGCCAACCAATCAGCTCTTGAACCAGTTGCCAAACAATGAGGCAACCACTCTGCCAACCAGTGGCTCAGACATAGACACACACAGTCTTTCAGATACACACACGTATACACATTCCATTGTTGGGATGGTTCTTATGTGCTCACTCAGTGAATGCCACCTGCCCTAGTGTGGCTGCTTTATTATGTAAAATCATAGCCTACTGCCAGCCCTTTCCCAGTTTGCAACATCCCCCTCCCTTTCCCACCCTAGTATTGGCAACCCCACTTTCAAGACTCACTATTTATTTATTTATTAGGTTTTATATGCCGTCACTAAGGGCCCATCGTAACAGTTCACAGCAAAATAAAATACATCACAATTAACCTAAAAATAATCTTAATTCAAATCTAATACATGTATAAAGGAAAAATCTAAAATTCCTTATTAACATCATAAAACTATCAGATCAACTCAATACTTAAAACAATAGTAAAAACATAAAACATATAATAATCTCATCATCCTATCTCTTAAAACAAACAACCTATCATCAAAATGCAGAAAAACAGTAAAACAGAACATTAAAACAACTTTAAGACTGGCTTGTATAAGCTTCACTAGTTCATCAGCCAGAGCTTAGTCCAGCCCCTCTCAGAGCTTAGCCTAGCCACTTCAGACAGAAGCCTCACTAATTCTACACGGGTACTTTCTCCTGGCTTACCCTCTCCCCTTCTGTGACTGTAGCTTGCCTCCACTTCTTCAGCCCATCAATCCACACATTCCCACTGACTGTGGTACACAGAGTCTGCTGCTTTTACAGTTATCTATTGAAGTCATGGACCCTTGGACTGAGATGGAGTTGGAGCCACCTGCAGGGAGGAGCCCTGCAGGTCCCCACCATCAGCAGGCAGAGTCAGACGAAGCAGAGGCCCAACTGGAGCTTCGCCTATATCAACCCACATTCCCCTCGGGTTGATCCTTTGGATGTCGGGGCTGGCAGTTCTTAGGTAAGGCCTCTGTAGATAGTTGGCAGATCCATTGAGGTTGCTGTGCTAGAGTAGATATACTGCAAGTGAATCCAGGCCAGGGTCAAAGGCAGGTGGTGTTCGGAATATCCAAGAGGCAGGCATTGGTCAGTGGCAGGCGGCATTCAGGAATGTTCAGGAGGCAGACTGAGATCAATACCAGTTATCTGTCTGAAGGGAAGGTGGGACAGATAAGCAGGGCAGGAAGGCAAGAAGCAAAACAGGTGGGCAGACAAGGAGACGAAGAAGAATTGAAGACCTGAAGGCGATGACGCTGGAACTGAAGATGAAGACAAGGACCACTGGAACTGAAGACAAAGGCAAGGAACAATGGAACGGTAGATGAGGAACGCAGAGCAACTCACACTACTGAGCAGTAGAAATCTGTTGCCGAGGCAAGGACTGTAGAGAAGCAAGGGCCTTTTATAGGCCAGGGCCTGTGAGGACATCATTGGGTGCCACGGGGGATTTCCTACCACAGACCCTTTAAATCTGGTGACAATGGGCACACGCACGCAGGGGATGCCAAGGAGCATGGCAGCGGCATTCTGCTGAGAGCTGCATTGGGAGCATTGGGCCTGATGGAACATGGTGGCCTGCTGTGCAGCTGCACAGGGGATCCTTGGTGACATTGGGGGTCAATGGCACAGGCACAGGGCTAGAGGTAAGTGCGGCGATTCAGGGGAGGGACCAGCAGACCACCAAACACAACAGTACCCCCCCTCTTAAACGTCCTCTTTGAGGTTTGAGGTTTCTTGGGGTAGCGTAAGTGGAAGTCCTTCAAATGGTCATGATCCAGAATATTGGAGGCTGGCTCCCAGGAGTTTTCCTCTGGGCTGTGGTCTTTCCAAGAGATTAGGTATTCAATTCTCTTGCCCCTATGGCAGGAATCTAGGATCTCCTTAATCTTGTACATTGTTTCTCCATCGATGGTTACATCCTGAGGTTCAGGTAATGTCCTAGGGGGCCATGAAAGTATCAAGAGCTTAAGTAACAACAAAATTAATTAAATACATTATGTATCTTGAGTGTTGATGGCAGTTTCAATTGATAGGAGATGGATCCAATTGTTGTAGTATGGAAAAGGGTCCAATGTATTACTGGGCCAGGTGCATGGAAGGTACCCACAGGCATAGATACTTTGTGCTCAACCACACACTCTCTCCAACCTGAAACTGAGAGGCTGGTCTTCTGTGGCCATCCACAGTCCTCCCTTTCAGTGGCTTTCTGGATAAGGAGATTGGTCTGCGCCCATAGTTATTGTAATTCCTGGGTAGTCAGTTGAGCCGCTAGTGAGGGCACTGTCATAGGAAGTGGAAAAGGAGGTAGCGGTTATTTCCTGTAAACCAGTTGAAAGGAAGAGGACTATGGCTGCGTTAACATAGGTATTGTGAGCAAACTCAGCTCAGGGTAAGACAGTGGCTCAATTGTCCTGGTGCTCGTTGACGTATGAGTAGAGGAGAGTCTTGAGGGTCTGGTTGGTTTGCTCTGCTTGTCCATTTCCTTGGGGGTGGTAGGCAGTAGTGAAGACCAGCATGATGCTAAATTTCCTACAGAGGGAGCACCAGTATTTTGCAGAAAATTGTACTCCTCGGTCTGACAAAATGTGCTTTGGCAGGCCATGCAGACGAAAGTCATGAAGAATAAACAGGCATGCCAATTTTGGTGTGGACAGGAAGCCTGATAGTGGCATGAAGTGGGCTCTCTTAGAGAAACGATCAATGATCGCCTAGATCACAGTGGCACCATCTGAGAAGGAAAGGTCCATGGACAGGTGGGTCCAGGGTTCCCTGGGGGCTGGCATTGGCTGCAACAGCCCCCAGGGCCGGCCATGCAACGTTTTTTGCTGCATGCAAGTTGGGCATGAATCAACGTAGGCTTTGATGTCTTGCTTAGAGATGTGTATTCGTTTATCACGAATTAGGCAATTTCAACAAAATTGCCTAATTCATCGTGGGTCGGGGGCTCCAAACCCCGAAACGGATTTTCCCCGACCTTCGGGGAAAATTCATTTTTCGGGTTTGTACGGGGGGGAGGGGCACATTTTATTTTTTTAAATAAAAAACCACCCCAAGCATTAAAATTTACTATAATACAACCTCCCCCCACCATCCCGATCCCTCCCCAAGACTTACTAACATCCCTGGTGGTCCAGCGGGGTCCCGCGAGCGATTTCTCCCTCCGTGCCGTCGGGCTGTCGGGCCTGCCTCGCATCAAAATGGCACCGATAGCTTTACTATGTCACAGGGGCCGTCGGCTGCCATTATTCAGCCCCTGTCACATGGTAGGAGCAATGGATGGCCGGCGCCATCTTGTGCTCCTACCATGTGACAGAAGCCGACCAATGTCCACATTAAATTTCTTCTGCCATTTGGATGCCCAATCTTCCAGCCTTGCAAGGTCCTCCTGTAATGTATCACAATCCGCTTGTGATTTAACTACTCTGAATAATTTTGTATCATCCGCAAATTTGATAACCTCACTCGTCATATTCCTTTCCGGATCATTTATATATATATTGAAAAGCACCGGTCCAAGTACAGATCTCTGAGGCACTCCACTGTTTACCCTTTTCACTGAGAAAATTGACCATTTAATCCTACTCTCTGTTTCCTGACTTTTAACCAGTTTGTAATCCACGAAAGGACATTGCCTCCTATCCCATAACTTTTTAGTTTTCTTAGAAGCCTCTCATGAGGGACTTTGTCAAACGCCTTCTGAAAATCCAAATACACTACATCTACTGGTTCACTTTATTCACATGTTTATTAACCCCTTCAAAAAAAATGAAGCAGATTTGTTAGGCAAGACTTCCCTTGGGTAAATCCATGTTGACTGTGTTCCATTAAACCATGTCTTTCTATATGCTCTACGATTTTGATTTTGGGAATAGTTTCCACTATTTTTCCCGGCACTGAAGTCAGGCTCACTGGTCTATAGTTACCTGGATCACCCCTGGAGCCTTTTTTAAATATTGGGGTTACATTGGCCACCCTCCAGTCTTCAGGTATAATGGATGATTTTAATGATAGGTTACAAAGTTTAACTAATAGATCAGAAATTTCATTTTTGAGTTCCTTCAGTACCCTAGGATGCATACCATCCAGTCCAGGTGATTTGCTACTCTTTAGTTTGTCAATCTGGCCTACTACATCTTCCAGGTTCACAGTGATTTCGTTCAGTATGTCTGATTCATCACCCCTAAAAACCATCTCCGGAACTGGTATTTCCCCAACATCCTCATTAGTAAACACGGAAGCAAAGAATTAATTTAGTCTTTCTGCAATGGCCTTATCTTCCCTAAGAGCCCCTTTAACCCCTTAGTCATCTAATGGTCCAACCAACTCCCTCACAGGTTCCTTGCTTCGGATATATTTTAAAAAGTGTTTATTATGAGTTTTTGCGTCTTTGGCCAACTTCATTTCAAATTCTCTCTTTCCCTGTCTTATCAATGTTTTACACTTAACTTGACAATGCTTATGTTTTATCCTATTTTCTTCAGATGCAAAACACTACTCACGGCCTCTCGTTCAGAAACAAACCCTCACCGACTCATACATGTTCACAAACACGCTCACCAACTCATGCACACACAGAGATTCCTGCTCAGACACAAATGCTCACCTTTTCACATAGACTCTCGCTCCATTGATACATATACAAGCTCACTCACACTCTCTTCTCCCCCTGCAGAAGGCAGAAGAGGCAGCAGCTACCTGTGAATAACTGGAAAAAAAATGTTTTTACTTTCAGGGGGATCCTGCAAAGCCCCAGAATAACAGGGTCTTGGTGAGCCGCCTATTGCTGCGGGAAGAGGTGTCCTTTGTTGGGAAAGGCCCCCATACTTTTTTTTTAATTTAGTTTTTGCTTTTTTTATTTTTTTGCTGTAGCCCAAGGACTACGGCAGAGAAGCAGAGGCACAAACCATTGAGCCAGCAGAAGAAAGGAGAGAAGCACATGAAGAAGCTGTGGGAGGCCTACTGGCCACCTCCCTCTGGGAGAGGCAGAGCTGGTAAGGGGAGGTGGCTAGAGTGTTTCCTGCCTCCGTGACTGAAGGGGGTCCAAGAGCGCAGCAGGAAGTCAGAGAGAAGCATGGCTGGGGGCCACAGCAGCTCTGCAGGCATAGGCTGCTGCGACCAATATCAATCATGTGATTAGCCAGACCATTCTACTGGGGCATGCCCAAAGCCCCAATAGGCCAATGCACCTCTGGGCTAGAGCCACCTTGTTGGTCTCCTTTGCGTTTGAACAAGATCTAGGTTATGCACCTGTACTTTTATAATGTTCAAGTTTATTTATGGGACAAAGAATCTGGATTTATCCAGATCTGACAAAAAAGTAAGAAGAAAAATGTGGGCTGTACACTGGGAGACTCATGCTCTGGGTGCTTCTTTATTCCTATGTTGTCCCTGCAAATTTATGGTGAAATATTGCAGAGTAAATTATCTGCTTGTTTTGGCCCAGAACAACTGATTTTTTCCTAAATGCTTAAAAAGCTTGATAGTTCTCCTTCAGTGGTAGATGGAAGTGTCAATGGCTGAATAATGATCCATATTTTTCTTTTTTCCAGGTTAAACTTGGTGTCCTTTTTTATGATATGCTTCTTCTTTTTCTCCTATTATGTGGTTGTTCCCCCATATTTGAGGGCTAATGAAGGTTGGAAGATCATATGGTGATTGCTTAGATGTTTACCTTACAAAATTATAAATAATATGGTTATTATATCTTTTTCTTTTGGATCTGGCTTGTATTGCTATGTCTGATCTTGATAGGAAAGTGTGTGTGTGTGTGTGTGTGTGTGTGTGTGTGTGTAGGGGGGGGGGGGGAAATGGGAAAGGGATGAAGGCAGTGACACCCCACCTTGCCTAAGGGCAGCAAAAACCTAAATCTGTCACTGGTTTTACTCCAGTGCCTGCACACAGACATTGTTCTGATTTCCCCAAAGGAAAGCAACACTACAACTCCATAAATGCAACCAGGCGGGTAAAACAAGGACAAGTGGAAGAAAGGACTGCTAAAGAGGTAAAACGAGGTAACAAAACATTTTTCAGATATGCCAAAGAAAGTGGGAAGATCGTTAAGTGGGAATTGTAAAACTGAAAGATGACAAAGTGGAGGGAGATGAGGAGAAAACAGAAATTCTAATCAAATACTCCAGCTTGACGTTACTAACATAGATCTCGGAGGAGGATCACTGCTGGGAGGTAAGGATGAATATGAGAGTAGGGTAGATACTACATCATATATGGAAGAGAGTGTGTGTGTGGAACTAGAAAACTGGAAAGTGGGCAAAGCACGGGGCTGGATGAGATGCATCCTAGGATACTAAAGTAGTTCGGAGGAGTTCTGGCAGGGCTGCCGAAGGAACTGTTCAATAGATTCTTGGAAACAGGAATGTTGTTGCCACAAGATTGGAGAAGGACAAATTGGGTTCCTCTTCACAAAAGTGGCAAGAGAGAAGAGGCTGAAAACTACAGGCTGGTTGGCATTACTTCAGTGGCGTGGAAATTAAGGGAAACAAGGCATGCGCATTTATTTAAAACCAATAAGGAATCCAAACCAAATGAGGCATATTTGTTTTGGTTCGTGGAAAACAATAATGAATGGCCAGTGCCCCCAAAAATAATGAAATTTTCATTTTCTCTTGTTTTCAGATCCTATTAGAGTCTATTGGGCAAGCAAAACTGCAAGATTATTTTTTCTTTTCAAGGCAATCCAGTAGACAGTAATGTCACAGGGAACCTAGGCTGACCAGAGCCGGGGCAGAAAGAGACAAGGAAGAAGTAAAGAAGAAGAATCAATCAAGGTCAAGCATATTTTTTAACAAGCCTGTCTTAGTTGACATCTGCAAGGACTGACAGTAACGTCCTCACTTTAATTTTCAACTCACAAGTCATCCGTCTAAATGGCATATTGAGTCTCTTATCTGGCTTAAGCAGGTCTAAAGTAATCCAGTCTTGTGTGGCCGTATAATTTAGACTTAACCAGATATATTGAAAAAAAATATATCTGGTTAAATGTTTTTCCATTTTTACAAAAAAATTGCGGTCTGTGCCCCTCCTCCCTCCCACCCATGTTGCCAAGGCCCTAAGGGGTCGAACTAGCCACCCCCTGAAAATGGGCCATTTCATCCAGAAAATAAATTTTTGCAGCCAGGAGCCCTCCCCCCTCCCCCCTCCCCAACCCCCTGCTCCAACTTCCCCTTATAGTGCCAAAATGTCAAATTCACAGCCTCCGGATCCTCCCCCCCCCCCCCCCCCCCCCATTGTCCTGTACTTATTTTTCAAGGTTCTTGCCAGGATCGCAGTCGGAGGTACCTAGCAACAGCAGAGGAGCCCCCAGAAGAGCTGGGCCCAGATTGCAATCCTGGCGAGAATCTTGAAATAAAGATACTGGATGGAGGGAGGGAGGGGGGAGCAGAGAAAGGGATGGAGTGGGCTTTGGGGGGGATCCGGAGGCCGCAATTTTGACATTTTGGCACTATAAGGAGAAGTCTGAGCAAGGGTTTGGGGAGGGGGGCGCCTGGCTGAAAATACGGGACAAGTTATGCAGCTAACTGTAGCTGGATAACTTGTTCATTACATGTTCTACTGCCACGCGCAGGTTATAAAATCTGGGGTCGGTGCACACTCGTGCACCTTGCGCGCGCCAAGCCCTAGGGGAGGCCCGATGGCTTTCCTAAGAGGGAACTTTTCTTTCGCATCCGGTGCAGCATCTGTCAGAAGCAGTGCTGGAAGCGTCAGGAGTAAGTACTGTACCTCGCTCCTGGGCAGGGGTTTTAAGTATCAGAGGGATGGGAGGGGCTCCAGGAGTTGTGGGGTGGGGGGGTGGCACCCCAGTACTTACGCACTACAGGTGGATGAGGCGGGGGAGTAACTTTTTTTTTTCTCAAGAGAACAGGTGAATGGGGGATGAGGGGGTCTTGATCTGTGGACCCTGAAAAATTTTGAACATTTAGGAGGGTATGTGGAGTTGGAGGGTGTATGGCCCACAGGGCCATCGATGAAAATTGGTGGGGGGAATGAAGAAATCGGGCCACAGGTCCTTTCTTTTTTTATATTTAAATTTCACAGCGCTACTTAACTGGATATCTTTTGAAGATATCTGGCTAAATAGGAAGTTATCCAGCCACACAAAGCCAGATAACTAAAAAACCTAACCGGTTATGTTCAAACATAGCTAAGTTAAGTATTTTTGGTTTTCTGGCTACATGTAGCCAGATAACTGTAGGCAAGTATATTCAGCAGGACGTTAATCCCACTGAATATCTGGGTCAAGTTATCCAGCTAACTTATGGGGTCATTTATCAAAGGCTTATCGCACGCGAAAAGGCCCTTTTCGCGAGTGATAGCATGTAAATTAGAGGGAGGGGAGAAGTCTGGGCGGGGAAGGGGCAGAGTTGATGGTGTCTTCGCTGCCGGCGATAACGTTACCAATGTTATCGTCGGCAGTAGCGCACCGAATATCACCTTTCACAGTGGCACTATTCAGTGCGAAAGCCTGCAGCCCGCACCCCGCTGGGGTGCGAAGGCTGCGGACTTTCGCAGGCCCGTCCTCCGTTTTTTCTGGATTCATCATTCAGTGATGAATGATGAATCCAGGCCTTAAAGAGGTGCTAGAATAAGGTGGTGGGATTCAAGCAATTGCCTGAAATGTAATTACCAGTGCGGAATGCTGTGCCATATGATAACTAGTTGTCCCAAACTACAGTCTTATTGGAGGCAAATTCAAGCCTTGTTGGAGCGTTTGTTGACAAGGATGGTTCCTTGGGACAGAAAAATGATTTATCTGAATTGGTTTGAGAAGTCTTTGGCTCTTCCAGCAGGAAGTATTAAAATACTGAGATTTTATTTACTAAGCTATAAAAGTGTTTTGGCATGCTGGAATATGGATGTATTACCTACATAAGGTGCTTGGAAATCTGAAATGCAGACTTATGCTGTGGTGGAAAAGCTAAAATGTCAAGAATCTTCAGGGGCACAGATCCTTATTGAAGCAGAGAAATTATTACTTACAGTGGGGAAAAAATGGAGAAATTATTACAAATCTGATTCAATTGAGCAAGTGTTGAATGTGGAGTGTGTGTGATGAATGGTTTGGTTGAGTCGTACTGGAAACGGGATTCTTTGGTTAAGTTTGGGAGAGCAAATCTTACAAAAGTTGTATTGTGAGGATTGTAATTTTGGAATTACTTTCATTTATGTGGTTTATGCTGCGTTTTTTATTGTTTGACTTTGTCTTGCTTGTTCTCACATTAATAAACACAATTAAAAAAAAAAAAAGTTATCCAGCGTCTAAATATGGATCGCTAAAGCCTGCATTCAATTTTTTACTTATTTTCAAAATTGGTGATGGCTAAGTAACTGTCATCATAATCATGACCCCCCACTATTCATTAATTTGCCAAAAAGCCTCAGTGAACAAGCTTGTTTTTACATTTTTTTCTGAAGGTTTTCAATCTGGTGTAGCCCTCAATTTCTCTGGGAGAGAGTTCCATAGCTTAGGAGCTACTGTGGAAAACATTTCCTCTCTTGTTTCACACAGACTGCACCTCCAAAATATTCTCATTGTATGAATGCAGTACTTGTCTAGGAGTACAGATCTTTAATAAAGGGCAAATGCTATAAGGCGCCTCAGAATTTAGAACCTTAAAGATCACGGTAAGGATTTTAAATGTGACTCTCCATGTAATAGGAAGCCAGTGCAGATTCTAGAGCACAAGGGTAATATGAACAAAAAGGTTAACCCCCTTCAGATCTCTAGCCGCAGCATTCTGGACCAACTTGTAGGGCCTGAAAAATACAAATCAGAGGACCTATGTATATATTGCATTACAATAATCAAAGCTTGAAGTGACAAGAGCCTGTAATACTGTATGAAAGGCCTCAGTAGATACGAATGGTTTCAATCCACACAAAATTCAAAGTTCATAGAATGCACCCTTAACTACATTACTTATATATGGTTTAAGCGACAATGTAATATCACAAATTACTCCTAAATTGCAGATCTTAGAAGAAATTGGGATCTGATGATCATCTAGTTGCAAAAAAAAAAAAAAGGAAGAAAATTAAAGCCTGAAATCATGAGAGAAACAGTATTTCTACTTTACTGAGATTGAATTTTAACTTGTTAGAAAACAGCCAATACTGAATGTTCTTCAAGCACCGAGTGGCAACCCTCATCAAATAATTCAATAATGGGAATGGCGAACTGCATGGCATCAACGTAGATGTGATAAGTGACAGCCAGCTTGGCCAATACTGTATAGACAGGTCTTAGGTAAATGTTAAAAAGCATAGCAGAAGGGCAGGCCCTGGCTGAATTTCACAAGGGTCTGTTCCTTGGAGTGTTCATCCCACTGCTGCTGCTGCCGGCCCCTCTCACTGTGCCTTGTTGTGTTCATGTCACTCTTGTTGGTGCTCTATGCCCTACTTTAGGTGCATTGTTGAGTTCATGCCACTGTTATTGGTGTCATTTGCTCCTCTTTTGGTGCCTGGGGGTGTTCTTGCCACCCTTGGTACCACTTTGAACCAGTTTTGGAGTGCCTTTCCCTCTGCTGCTGCCATCTGTCAGCAAGAGTCACTAGATTTTAATAGAAAACCCCATGTTTGGAACCCAAAATAGGATGCTTCCCCATTGGCTTTAATGGGAAATAAATGAACAAATAACACAAACTAAAAAAAAAAAAAAAAAAGTGTGGTTTTTTTTATTTGAAAAAACATAAATTATGGAGGCATGCAAAATGAATTAACAAACCAAAACAAATCATTCCTTATGGCATTTCTGCTGAAGGAAAGGATAGCAAACTATCTACAACAGAGTGAGTTGTGGGATCCAAGGCAACATGGTTTTACTAGAGGAAGACTGTGTCAAATGAATAGCAATTGATTTTTTTTTTTATTGGGGGATTAGAGAATTGGACCAAGGTGGGTGCTGGATGTGGTTTGCTTGGATTTCAGCAAAGTTTACTGTCCAGCACAGAAGGCTCATGAATAAAATAAGAAGCCTGGGAGTGGGTTCCATGGCAGTGGACTGGGTTAAAAATAGGTTGAGTGATAAACAAAGCAGGTAGTGGTAAATGGAATTCACTCTGAGAAGGGCAAATAGCTAAGCATCTTAGGAATCGATTCTGGGGCCAGTTTTTTTTTTCCCCCCAATCTTTGTCAGTGATATTGTGGAGGGGTTAGAAGGAAAAGTTTGTCTTTTTGTGGATGACACTAAGATCTGCACCAGAGTGGAAGTGGACACCCCTGGAGGATTAGAGGGGATGAGAAGTGATCTAGGAAAGTTTGATGAGTGGTTGAATGCTTGGCAGTTTATTTTCAATGCCAAAAAGTGCAGAGTCGCGCGTTTGGGGTGCAGAAATCTAAAGGAGCTGTACATAAGGAGTGAGAGGTTGATGTGCATGGACAAGAGTGATAGTGTCTGATGATCTGAAGGTGGCAAAGCAGTGTGACAAGGTAACTAGGACCAGAGGGATGCAAGACTGCATACAGAGAGGCATAACCAGCAGGAAAAAGGGGATGATGATGTCCCTGTACAGGTCACTGGAGTATTGTTCACTTCTGGAGGCCATTTCTCAAAAAGATTTGAGAGCGGCTAGAAATGGTCGAGAGAAAGGGAACCAAAATGGTGCGGGGTCTGCTCCAAAAGACACATGAAAGAAGACTTGAGGACCTAAATATGTGAACCCTAGATGAGAGAAGAGGTGGGGGTAACATGATATAGACTTGTAAATATCTGAAAGAATCAAGAATCAAGCCTTTTCCAATGGAAAGGAAGCTGTAGGCCTAGGAAGGAAGGACTCAGGAACAACGTCAGGAAATATTTTTTCATGGAAAGGGTGGAGGATGCCTGGAATGGCCTTCCTGAGAAGGTGAAGACAAAAAACAGTAATGGGTGTGGGATAAACACAGAAGACCCCCTAGTGACTAGATGATGGAAATGAAGAACCAGGGTAATGTGCATAGTATGGCAGTTACAACCCTAAACACCTTGCTGGGCAGACTGAATAGGCCATTTTGGTCTTTATCCACTGTCTTATACTATGCGTCTGTGTGTCCAGATCGAGACTTCCAGCATGATACACTGGATGCCTGTTGATCCATGGGAGAGAGAAGAATTTGGCTGATTATGGTGATGACGCTGGAACATGTTGCCTCCATAGGATGCTTCCTTCCCCAGCTTAGAAGTCTTGTAAAGATCAGGGCAAGCAAACCATATTTCCAAGGAAATAAAAGCATTTTCCTTTGCTGTTTGACATGGTGTACTGTTTAGAGAGACAACAGCAGCAGCCCTGGGGTGTGTGACCAGCTGGTATCTCCAGTATTTATCAGATGGCCATGCAGGCCCACTCTCCCGCCCCCCAACAGGAAGCATTCTTGTGAGTTGTTGCTTCTGTTCCATTGCCTACGTTGAATTCTATACGAGTTTGGGATTTTTTTTTTTACTCTTTTTGTGCTTCACTGCTTCCTCTGGAATCTTCTTGTTTGCAATAGTATTTGAATGGGGGGAGGGGCACAAGGCTTTTGCATAGTGCCCTAAAGCAGGGTGCTTTACAGCAAATTAATTCCGAGCATGAAAATTTTCTGCAGGCATGTATGCAGTAGCCATCTGATTAAATATTGCTCTCTGCAAGCCTTTCCGCCTTTGATCTTTCATTTCTCGCCAGCATGTCTCTGACTTCACTGGCTGCTTGCAGTTCACCTTCTGAAATAATAGGCAAGAATCAGTCACTGTAGCCGGCAAGCATTCCTTTTTTATTCACTAGCTTGTTATACTTCGGATAGATGCCGTGCTGGCTGCCAGTGATTCTCATGTCCCTAGAACTGGATGGGGGGGGGGGGGGGGGGGGTTTATGAGTTTGCTCAGGTATTATTATGATGACAGTCCTGCCAAGCCAGATCCCAGCACTGAACAAAAGCCCTCTGAAAATCAGCCCATCCTAGGGCTGTGCAAATTTTTCAAAAGGAGTTTGTGCAATAGCTTGATGAATTGACAAGAAATTACAAAGGTTCATCAAATTAGTTCAGTGAAGTCCCTCTCCCCACCTCAATAAAAGAATACATCACAAGTTCCTTGAAATCTGCATCCGAGTTCAATTAGATTCTGATGGTCCGCAGCTACCCAGTTCAACGCAGATCCCTGTGAATTCCCATCAGATCTGTCTGAATATTTCCCAGATTCACTGGAAACATTTCCACAGAAGTCCCCAGTGAATCTGAGGAAAGTCTGAAAATTTCTTCAAACTCGACCCAGGTTGAAATTAATCTAGTTCGAGTTCAATTTTAAATTGTTGAAACATCCATAGTCCTCTCCCAATGCAATTGAGTAGAGTCTTTTAGCCATTTGTACATTTCAACTAAAAACAAACGCTTGGAGAGCTCCCATGGACAGTTGCCATAGCTTTTCATCCATTCCACTGTCTTCAATACCGCCAATCAGGGGAGAGGGCCAGTCTTCTGGAGCCTCAGTGCTAGCTTGTGCCTGTGGGCAGCCTGGGAGGAGGAGAAACAACAGGAGGAGAAGGATTGGATCAGGAAGAAGAGTAGCTTTGCTTTGGTCTGCTCTGTCCAGTCCACTCCACATTCACTACCTCCCTGACTGCTCCCTGCAAAGCAGGAGGGGGAAGGGTCTGGATTAAGGAGCAGAGTGGCTCTTTATTTCTCTGCTCTGTCTGCTCCAGCCTCTGCCTTAACTGACTCGCCTCCTGTTACCTGCAGGCTGCCTAAGAGAGGAGGGGAGGGGCTGGAGCAGGAAGCAGATAGCTGTTCTTTGCTGAGATTTGTTGCACAAGACTTATGTGCCTATGCCAAGAAGTGCTGGGGTTGGTCCCGGATCGAGTTATTCATGGAGGTAAGGGGTGTGGGGATAAATAAAGAATATGTGCATGAAGGAATGTGGAAGGGGGGGATGGAAGCATGCCTGGATTTCCCAATAGGCACACTAGACATGCCTAGGGCGGCAAAGATCTAGGGGGCAGCAGGCTGGCTGATGTTTTGTTGTCTACCAGCTGTGCTGAATCTCACTCATCAGAGAACAGCTTTCTGCTGCAGCCTCAAGTGTTATGATTTATTTATGTATGTTTTTATATGTAAACCGCCTAGACCATTACCCATGTATAAGCGGCATACAAAAACGTTTACATAAATAAAAATAAATAAATAAATAAACTTCTCTATTCCCTTTTCCATCCCCTCCTGGTCTCTACAGGGAACAGGAAGAGAAGGGTGAGGCCACAGTAGACAGCAGGGAGCAAAGAAAAGCCGCTCTGCTCCCTAATCCTGCCCCCGCTCCCACCTCTCTTCTTGATATTTAGGGACATGAGGGGAGGAGGAAAGCCTGAAGCAGGCAGAGCAGAGCAAACAAACCTGTGCCTTGTACTTTTTGCTCTATTGTCCCTTGTTGGGGGGGGAGGGGTGCACAAGGGGAGTCAGCACCAACACTGCCTTGGGGCATCAAAATCCTAAATCCATTACTGGAAGGAAGCGAGAAAGTTGATGCACCCCCCCCCCCCCAAATCCCCTGGGTTCGGTGATTGACTTGCTTGGAGTTCAATACTTTATGTATACTGCTGACATCTAGCTATATATTCCTTGTGAAATAGAAGGTTCTCTTCCTTGTATGCTACTGGAGAATTGTTTAGACCAGGGGTGGACAATTCCGGTCCTCGAGGGCCACAAACCAGTCTGGTTTTCAGGATATCCCTAATGAATATGCATGAGAGAGATTTGCATGCACTCTGCCTCAGTTGTATGCAAATCTATGTCATGCATATTCATTAGGATATCCTAAAACCTCGACAGGTTTGTGGCCCTCGAGGGCTGGAATTGCCCACCCCTGGTTTAGACACTATTAAAAACTGGCTGAACATTAACAAGACTAAAATTCTCTGGGTTAGTAAGAATATTCATAATCTAATGGGTATAAGGTATCATGATGAAACATTAGCATTACCTACTGAGGTTCGGAACCTGGGGGTTTTTCTGGATACTCAATTAACATTTAAATCTCTTGTTATTTTTAATTCTCTTGTTAAGTGTTTTTTTTATAAGCTAAAAATGCTCAAACTACTAAGATATCTTTTGAAGCCTGATTTGTTTAGGACAGTTTGGCAGGCATTAATTTTTGGGAATTTGGATTACTGTGGAAGTCTATTGGTTGGGCTCCCAGCCAAACCTCTTCGGGCATTGCAATTGGTGCTACATGCTGCCGCTAGAATAGTGAGCGGGGTTGGTTATTTTGAACATATTTTACCTATACTTCTCTCTTTTCATTGGCTTCCGAGAGATTGGAGATACCAATATAGAATTGTTATCATCTTACATAGACTATGCTGAGACAGGCTGTATACTTGCAGAGCAGTTGAACTGGTAGGTTCCAGCTCGAGATTTGAGATCAGCTAAGATGCATCTACTTAGGCTCCCAACAGTAGAGAACTATAAGCTTCAGACTTCATGTAAATGTGGGGTTTTTTTGTGGGTTTTTTTTTTTTTTTTAATGATGGACCCAGACATTGGAATGAACTTCCTTTAGAAATACAAACCCAGACAGATATAAAACTTTTCGGAAGATGGTTAAGACTTATTATTTTAAAATGGCATTTAACAATATTCTTTATTTTTTTTAAGGTATATATATTTTATATTGATTGTATTATTTTACAGCTTGTGATGATTTTAGGAATGTGTTTGTGTAATTTGCACTGGTCTTAATGTAAGTTGTGGCATATAAAAATATAAATTAAATAGATCTCAATGTGACCACAACTCAAAAGTTAGTGGTCTGGTGGAGAAAGGGGTTAGAGGGAGGATTTGCTGTTTCAGACTACATCCAACCATTGTGCATTGGAAATGTAACTAAGTCTGGCAGTGTCCTCTGAAGTAGAATACGTGCTTATCCCATTTGTGTAAAGTTAAAAAAGTATATAATGGGTTAAAAAACTAGCCAGCTGTGAATAAGAAGACATGTTGGACTTGTAGCAAATAGAAAAATTTAGTGAGAGACCAGGGGTTGCAGACTACCTTTTTGGTAGGAAGGGACCAAGCAAACAAAAACCAACCAAGTTCTTCCCTGTCCCTCAGCTCCCATCACCAATTTCTTACTTTGTTTATAGTTAGTCATTCTTCCTTACAAACATTCTTTGCATAAATCAAATTGAGTATAATTATTCATTCACATGGTACATTCGCAGACCCAGGGACGAATTGGCCTAGCGGGGGATCAGACATCCCCCCAGTGGGCTGGACTCTCTTGTCACATGATTCCTCAGCTTCCCAGCTGCGGCCACCGAAAGGAAGAGGGGCTATTGCATTGGAGCCTATCCCACCAAGGCCAGAAGAGAGGCCTGTGGGGCCGAGGTGGAGCTCACCCATCACAGCTTGGTGAGGTGCAGTGGAACCCATCCCACCACGGCTCGAAGAGAAGCTTGTAGGGCGCGTAGTCCCTCTCCCCCCCCCCCCCCTAAGGAACAGCCCCACTAGTGTGGTCTCCTCCCACCTCCCCTCCAGCAGTGAGGAGAATCTGGCCATCTGGCAGGGCCTAAGATAAGGCCCAGAAGAAAGGAGGATATAGAGTGTGTGTGTGTATGAGAGAGAGATTAGGTATATGCTTGAGAGAGAGAGAGAGAGAGAGAGAGAGAGAGCCTGCGTATGTATGAGACCCTGCATGTATATGGGAGAAAAAGAGAGCCTGCATGTGCATGAGAGTTCGCATGTATATGTGAGAGAGAGATAGTCTGCATGTGTGTGTGTAAGAGAGAGAGTCTGTGTATGTAAGAGAATAAGCAAACAGCGCTGTGGACCCATGAGCTGGGACGAGAGCTGGAACCACCACCGAGGGTTGGCCCCAGTGGTTCTCGTCGCTGGGAGGTGGTACAGGATTGGGAGATCCAGCTGGGGCTTCACCTATACAAACCCACGTTCCCCTCAGGTTGAACCCTTGGGTACCAGGGCTGGCAGGACTTAGGTGCGGGTCTCCTGGCGATGAGAAGTCCAAGAGAAGAAGCAGTGTCAGGGAGTCTGGGTCGAGGCTGGCGGAGGTCAAGAGTACCGTGAACAGTCCAGAAATCGAGGCAGGCAGCGAACAGGCAGCACGAAGTACCAGGCTGGAGGTCAGGGCAGGCAGTGGACACACGGGAACCAGAAACAAGCCAAAGGTCAGGACGGGCAGCAGATGAGCAGAATGAGGATTCCAAGCCGAAGTCCAGACCAAGAAGACAATCTGAGGAGCGGGGAACCAGGAACAGGAGCAAGCGGAACCACAGGTACAGGGACAGGCAGGAACTCAGGGTCAGGAACACTGGAATGCAGCAACAACGCGCACTCACGCGCAGGACCTGTTGCCAAGGCAAGGAGCAGTGGACTGAGCTGGGCTTAAATAGCCCGATGAGATGACGTCATCTTCGGGGACCGGGCCGAAGTTTCCCGCAGCGGCCCCTTTAAGAAGCGGCAAGTGCCGCACACGCACGCCTAGGGAGGCGTGTGCAGGGAGGACGTCGGCGGCGTCTGAGGCTGTGTGGGACGAACGCCGCAGCAGGGCTTGGGACAGGGCCGCTCCACGCCCCTGAAGGAAGAGCCTGGAGTCGGTGCCTACCGGGGCAGGTAAGGGAGCTGGGCTGCGGCGAACTGTGGCTGAGATACCTAACAGAGAGGCATTATAAATTTTCCATTTTATTCATCATTCTTTCCTAATAATTCCTAATATTTGGTTTGCTTTTTTTGACTGCCACAGCACACTGAGCCGACAATTTCAATGTATTATCCACTATGATTTCCTGGGCGGTAGCTCCTAATATGGAACCTAACATCGTGTAACTACAGCAAGGGTTATTTTTCCCTATGTGCAACACCTTGCACTTGTCCACATTAAATTTTCATCAGCCATTTGGATGCCCAATCTTCCAGTCTCGCAAGGTCCACCTGCAATTTATCACAATCAAGTTGTGATTTAACTACTCTGAAAAATTTTGTATCTGCAAACTTGATTACCTCACTCATCATATTCCTTTCCAGATCATTTGTAAATATATTGAAAAGCACTGTTTACCCTTTTCCACTTAGAAAATTGACCATTTAATCCTACTCTCTGTTTCCTGTCCTTTAAGCAGTTTGTAATCCACAAAAGGACATTGCCTCCTATCCCATGACTTTTTAATTTTCGTAGAAGCCTCTCATGAGGGACTTTGTCAAACGCCTTCTGAAAATCCAAATACACTACATCTACCGGTTCACCTTTATCCACATGATTCTTGTCAGGACCGGGCAGCCCTCTGGTGGTTCCTGGGGGTAGCCCTCTGGCCACTCTGAAGCCCTTTTGGACTGACAAACAGGAACAGCAAATGCACGAGCCCCTGTGCCACGGCAAAAACCTGAAGGCAAGGTCCAAGGCCTGCATCATCAGCAGGCAAGTGTGTCCTGACATGGACTAGAAAGAGTCCACGAGTCCGTATAGAGGCAGGATGTATAGCTAAAGGCTTGACAAAGACAAGCTGAAGCAGAAAACTAGCACAGCTGAACTGGAGCAGAACTGAAGATTAGAGCAAAACTGAAGACCAGAACCAGGCCGAACCAAAGACAGGAACCAAGCTGAACTGAAGAACACAGCAGCAGAGTCCAACAGAAGGTCCAGGGTCCAGCAAATGGAAGGCAAGCGAGATCCAACACAAACCAGGGTCTATGCAGGCAGCGAGCGAGGAGAATGCATTAACCAGTTCAGGGTCAAAGCAGGCAGTGAGCGAGGAGAATCCAGTAATCAGTCCAGAGTCAAGGCAGGTAGAATCCAGAACAGTCCAAGGGCAAGGCAAGTAGCTAGCTAGCAAGCAAGCAGGCAGGCAGGCAGGCAGGCAGAATCCAAAGCCAGGCAAACAGCAAGCAAGGCAAGGACCAGGAACAGGTTAAGGAACCTAATGCCAAGGCAAAGAGTCCATGTTCAGGCAGGCTAATTAGTCTGGAGTGTGTGACATCATTATCGGGGTGAACGCCCAACTCTCCCTCCAATGTGCGCAGAATCTAACGTGCCGATGCACACGTATGCCTGTGTGTTCCTCTGCTGGGTCTTAGTCACGTATGTGTCAGGGCGCCCACTGGCAGTTCCCTGCTGCACAGTGAGCATCCGAAGCTGGAGATTCTGGGAAGGCAGCTGGATTCTAAGTTATCCTGCTATAATGTCCCTTGCGAGGATGTGTGCCACAAATCACCAAATATAACTAGTCCATAAAGCTGAGTTAATTTAGCAGTTGTTGTAATGAGTACTAAAAGCACTATGCACTGCATTGTGCTTTTAGCACTCATTAAGACAATTGCTAATCAGGTATATTTGGTGATTTGTGACACACATCCTCACAAGGGACATTATAGTAGGAGAACCTGTGTATATTCAAAGATTAGTTTATCTGTAACAAGAAATTTGGTTCAGATGTGATTTTATGATTTTTTTGTTAAAATTCTGTTTTTTCATTAAATTTTGGATGTGTATTTGTTAAATACTTATTTATGAAACCCCAGTGTGCAGGTCCAGCATGGGTGGGGCCATAAACGTATTTATCGGCTCTTTGGGGCAGGGACCCTGGCTAGCTCTTCTACTTCCCTTAACTCCCAAGGTGCAGGTCCTTTCGACTGGGGGCAGAAAGGGGTCTTCTCAGGTCCCAGTGCAGGGTGACCAAAGTTCCTTCCTTGAATTCCCCTTCTTAGATTTTTTTTTATATATACTGTGAGCTGTGTGCCCAAAGAAGACGCAGGGGCCCTGGATTTAGTGTCCAAATACTTTACTGTAAACAACTCTGGATTTGTGGCACAATAAATATGAATTTTCAGCTCCACAGTTCTCTCTATTTCTCTCTCTCGAATTACAATACTGCGTCCTCTGCCTGTACAAGTGTCTTTTAACAAGGCCGGGAAGCCAGCCACTCTCCTGGATTAGGCTGAGCAGTGGTCCCCTTTTGGTTAGGGCCCCTTTAGTGGATGGGAATCCCTTCTCAGATAGCAGAAATCTGTCTTTACACAGAGGGTGAATTTCTCTCTTTCCCCAGGGGTTCCTGAAGACTCCGATTGGGTGTTCTCCAATTACAGATGAGTTCTTACAGTTAGATGGCCTTGGTCTTGCTGGGGATTCCCTGGTGGAAGGGATCCTGAATGGAACTGCAGATCTCACAGGGTTCATGGATGGGTAGGAAGAGGGGACAGGAAAACACCTCCTCCCAGGTCTTGAAAATCAACTTCTTTTGTTTTCCCAAAAAGTAAATAACACCGGATTTCTCTGTTAATGGGTCACCACCACTTCAGGGGCAGGTCTTTCCTATCCCTGGGCGTCTTCAACTCAGGGTTCCCCAATCCCTGAGTCTCAGAAAGGCCCTGGGAGTCAGCAGGGCTCCTACCACAAAAAAGTCCAAATTATTCCCTGGACACCCTCTGTACCTCTGAAGGAGAGCACAGCAGAAAAGCCCAGATCTACTCCAGAGGATCTCAGATGGCTTTCAAGACTCTGGTTAGGCCCAAAATGTAAATTAGGAAAAATTCCGACCTTCCTCTCAAACTTTCAACCAAGACTGCCCCCAGAGCCCTTTGCGGAGCTCTGCTATAAAACCTCCTGCAAGGGAGATATCCATTACAGCCCCGCAAAGGGGCCAAACAAATGGATCCTCCCCCTAATTATCTTTCTAACTGCACTAACATGTATGATCCCAAGGTGCCCGGGTTACATTTAAATAAATATTGTTTTATATTTATGCTTTTCTAAGATTTACATTAGTGTTCCATCTTGCAGTTATACTGTATATACATAGGAATACTTGATTATACATGTTGTGCCTGTTTTGCAGTTTTACCACTTATACACACACACATGTACATATATCTATCTAATCTCTTATAGAGATATAATCAGACTTGTGGGGTGCCCAATGAATATGCATGGATGGACTGAAGCTCTGTTTGCTCAACCTTAGTCTAGACTGTGCTCTACTTCCTTAAAAGTAGATTTTAAAAAATACGCACGCGTGTCCATGTGCACGTGGTGCCTGGCGCATGCACATGGTCGCGGCTATTTTATAACATGCGTGTATCGGGCGCGGGCATGTTATAAAATACCAGTCCCGTGCACACATACATGCCGGAGTTTCATGTCCACCTTCACACTCCAATTAAGGCGTGGACTGGGAGGGAACTTTCCTATCCTTAATCCTACCCTTCCTACTTCTTCCCCTCTCCTCCCTGACCCTTAAGCCTACCCTAACTAACCTATTTTTTAAATTTTTGAACTTATTTGCTCCTTTGAGCAGTAGTAAGTTCCACGTGCCGGCGGGTTCCCGGCAAGCACTTCCCCAGAATAGCGGCTAATGGCGCTGTCCCACCCATCCCACGCCCCCTGGCCTGCCCCTTTTCCAGGGCCCGGCACTTCTGCACGTAACGGGAGTTACGTGCGTGGCCGGACCTGTTCTAAAGTGCGCGCAAGGCCTGGCCACACACAAAATCCCCTACTTTTATACACATGGCCCTTTTAAAATTGGGTCATTAGTTATTTAGGAAAATATGTGGTTTATTATTTTGGGTGAATTCTGCCATGTTCCAGGGTTGAATTGAAATGTTTTTGGGAGCTGATGACCCATGTGCTGCAGGGAAACTGCATGAGGAGTCAGATACCCCGAGGGCCGGTTTTGAAAAAAAATCCACCGGGCTGATATTTTCCTGCAATCTGCCCCTGCGCAAATCCAACCAATAAAAAGACTGATGCTAGAAACCAGATAAAGTGGTGAAGGACAAAACCATAAAAACAGTATTACTAATAGAAATGTCAGTTCTCTACTATATATGGAGAGAGAGAAGATCATCAAGTACCAAGAGATGCAATCATAGACCAAGAAAATGTGGCCAAAGATACAGAAATGTTTGGGCACCATTGAGCTGATTTAAAAGAACCTCCAAGCTCACCTTTGTATGTTGCCTGTATAAATTACACAATACAAGCTCCAGAAAGAAGTCGTTGAGCACAATGCACGTATTAAGAGCACTAGCAGTAAATCTGGAAGATTGAGATCCTACCCAACATACTGTACCCTGGCTTAAGAGTGGGGTTCACTCCTGTCATGGTAGGTGCATAACTAACCCATTTGGAAAAATTACTCTGAGAGTGAGAAGAAGAGAAAAGATCCCTCAAGGACAAAAAATACAATCAGAGACCAAGAAAATGTGATAGAAAGATATAGAAACAGTCCCAACTGATCTGAGCGCCACAGCCCTGTTTAAAAAGAACTTTCAAGCGCACCTTAATACCGAATGTTGTCCAAACATATTACATCTTATGATCTCCAGAAGGAGTCTCTCTTTGTACAATGCAAATATTAAGAAGGGCATTAGCAGTAAATTTGAGAAAGTGGGATCTTTCCCAGAATACCCTAGCTTACAAGCGAGGTTCATTCCTACCAAGGTATGCGCAAACTTATCGTGGGGAAAAATGCATGACAAAAAGATTGCACTGATGCAATGGCGGCCCAACTCAGCCAGGAGCGCCATCACATTAAAGGGCCCAAGCATCCAAAATCTCTCCTCACCTGAAACCTCACAAATCCTCCCAGGGGTCTTTGCAACCCCCATTGGTCCCCCCCCCCCCCCCCCCGCCTCTCACTGCCTTCTGAAGCAGCTCTGCTTTTCCCCCTAAAATAATACTTTTCAAACCCTGTGGTGATGGCCCGCCCCCTTTCCAAACCCCTCCCCTTCTTAAAATCTGGCCCCTCTGCCGTAAAACCCCATCCGTTCTACTCCAACCCCACAGCAGCCCTCATCCCTCTCCTCCTCCAGATTTTATCAGGTTTGGGGGGGGGGGGGGGGTTGTTTTCAGGGTTGTTTGGCTCTTTAAATATTTTTCCATGGAACCACTGGGGACCCATGCTAGTGTCCCAATGCTCCTGCAGGAAAATAGCTACACCTCCCTGAGATGTAATTAGATAACAGAGCTGACTTTTTTTCTATATTTGCATGGAATTCGGTATGCATGAGCTTCTTTGCATGGATTTGCAAAATTCATGCATTCAAATGCCATGCAAAGCGGCTCATTGTCATAGGTGGGTTTCTGGCCCAAACTGCGCGATGTACAGCATTTACCGCTAGTCATAGCTGTATTGTGACTTAGTAAATCTAGGCCTTAGTTTGTAACTGAGGCCTTGAAGGGTGAGCTGACTTACCCAAGGTCACAAGGAGTGGCAGTGAGATTTGAACCATGGCCTCCCTGGTTTGCAGCCCGCTGCTCTGACCATTAAAGGATGCACACACTCTGGCTTTGACTCTGGCCGACGGAATCAGGCGGTGGCCTAGAGCGCCAGGGTCCCAGGGGCAGCAGCCGTGGCAGTGACGAGTGACCCACCCGACCCAGTGCTTCTCTCTTCCTCGCAGGCACCGACTAGTCGTGCGGTAACCTGGTCCCACTCCCCCCCCTACACACACACACCTCACCTGTGCTGGTTTCCTCAGGCTGGACCTCAGCTTGCGCCGCCTCCCATCATCTTGCTTTGGCTTTCTCTGTGCAGAGGAGTGGGAGAGAGAGTATGTGAGCCCGGGTGGAGCGGCACGATGGGGGGAGGAGGGGGCGCAAAGCAGAAGGCGCCTAGGGTGCTTAATACCCTTGCACCAAAGTCAGCAGCATAATTCATAAGTACTTAGTGCACTTCTTTATTGATAAAATATTAAAATAAAATTGTAGCGCCTAGCAGAAATAAAGTGAGCTTTCTCTCCGCATCTAGTTTGGAGAACAAATAACCATCCCTGCTCAAAGAAGTTAGACTAACGGTGGGGCAGAATTCTGGCGGATGGTGCTCTCCAGTTATGATTGCATAAGACACTGTTGTCATCTTTTCCAAGACTAATGCAGGCTTTTACAGAAAGCTTTGGATTTAAGTGGTACCTTTAGAAGGAAAAAAAAAAAACGAACAGACAGCAGCTCCTAAGAAGGGAGGGTGAAGAGAGAGAGAGAAAAAGAAATTAATTGCTCTGACACTTTCAGACTGGTTTAAAATGCGAGGTTCAGCAGGGACAGTGGGCGGCAGAACAATATCCAAGGTGAGAAGGCGTGTTCGTGGAGAGACAGGCCAGGGAGAGAAATATGCGCAAAAAAAAAAGGAAGCACAGCCAGGAAATAAGAAAAGAAAAAAAAAATAAAACAGTAATGCAACAGGGCTGGATGAAATGAAGTTGATGTGCTCAGGAGCAGGAGCACGAATCTTATGGAAATCTGTAGTGAATTTCACAGTTGCAGTCTCAGCTCAATTACATGTCACAACTTTTCTTCTTCACACTGTCAGCTTTTTGCATTGTTTTACTATGATTATATTTGTAACCCCTGTACCAAGGGACCACCTTCCCAGTCCTGGGTAGCATTTGGCTGGCTATCCCAGGGTGGGGAACAGTCTTTCACAGGGGACAGGATATCCTGTAAGGCTAAACAGGCTGAAGACACTTCCAGAAAGAAGCAACCAAGAAGTATAGATTGGTAAAAATAGGATTCTATATTATTACAATGTGTTGTGGTAAACAACAAAGCCCACAACACACCTTGTAATAATAAAGAATCCTGTTTTTACTAATCTATACTTCTTGGTTGATACTTACTTTTTTGAACACCACAGCACACTGGACTGACGATTTCAATGTATTATCCACTATGACGTCTAGATTTCTTTACTGGGTGGTAACTCCTAAGATAGAACCTAACATTCAGGATGATTCAGTACGGTGTGCTCAGGCTGAGCGCCCTGTTAGCCCCCATTTGGACGTGCATTTTCAACGCGCTATTATTACCCCTTATACACGCAGCCAACCCCCCCCCCCCCAAACTAATAGTGTGCTCAACATGCAAATGCATGTTGATGAGCCTATTTGTCCTGCTCAATACAGAAAGTAAAATGTTCAGTCAAGCCACACATTTTACTCTCAGAAATTAACGCCTGCCCAAAGGCAGGAGTTAATTTCGGCCGGCACCGGGAAAGTGTACAGAAAACAAAAAAAAAAACTGCTTTTCTGTACACCCTCCGACTGAATATCATAGCGAAATTAAGTCGGAGGCCCCAAAAATTTAAAAAAAAAAAAAAAAATCTGCCCGCGGGTTGGAGAATGGATGCTCAATTTTGCCGGCATCCATTTTCCGAACCTGTGGCTGTCAGCGGGTTTGACAACAAACGCCAGTAAAATTAAGTGTCGGTTGTCAAACCCGCTGTCAGCCGCCGCTTCTGCCAATAAGGAGGCGCTAGGGACACGCTAATGTCCCTAGTGCCTCCTTATTAGTGCGAGCCCTCATTTGCATACTGAATCGCATGCCCAGGAGAGTGGCCTGGGCGTACGTTGGGAGAGGAGCACTCGCCTTGGAGCGCCGGCTCTCCCATGCATTTTACTGAATCGGCCCGATTGTGTAACTAGAGCAAGGGTTATTTTTCCCTATATGCATCACTTTGCACTTGTCCACAAATTTCATCTGCATTTGGAAGCCCAATCTTGCAGTCTCACAAGGTCCTCCTGCAATTAATCACAATCCACTTGAGATTTAACTACTCTGCACAATTTTGTGTCATCCACAAATTTGATCACCTCATTTGTCGTACCCCTTTCCAGATCATTTCTAAATATATTAAAAAGCACTGGTCCATGTACAGATCCCTGAGGCACTCCACTGTGTACCTTTTTCCACTGTGAAAACTGAGCATTTAATCCTACTCTCTGTTTCCTGTCTTTTAACCAACTTGTAATCTACAAAAGTATATCACCTCCTATCCCATGACATTTTAGTTTTCTTAGAAGCCTCTCATGCGGGATTTTGTTGAATGCCTTCTGGAAATCCAAATAAATCACATCTACCGGTTCACCTTTATCCACATGTTTATTCACCCCTTCAAAAAAAAGTAGGAGATTTGTGAGGCAAGACTTCCCTTGGGTAAATCGATGTTGGCTGTGTCCCATCAAATCATGTCTATCTAAATGTTTTGTGGTTTTATTCTTTATATCAGTTTCCACGTTTTTTCCCTAGTGATGCTGTTTACAACAGAGCTCCTTGACTCGATATTTTGAAGAAAACTTTTCCAACTTATTTCAAAAGATAAGTAATTTCCCTGATGAAGGACTCTGTTTGAAACGAGGCCCCGTCAGGTAGCTTATAAACATTTAAGTTTTTGAAGTTGGAGTGTTATCAAGTGTGAGTGTATTTTACACCGATTTAAATGGCTTAAGAGTTGCAGCACCAGGTCTTATATGCTTTAAATATTACCGCACTGGGATATAATTTACAAGTTTCTTAAAAAAAAAAATATAATTTTTAACAATTAAAAAACCTTTTTTCTATTAAAAAAATATTTTTTTCAATAAAGATTTAGTATGGAAGGTGGTTCGTTGGTTAATGATTATAAAAATATCGAATAACCCCATTTACCTTGGTAGGTAATGGTAAAATCTATATGAAACCAACAACCTGTTATGAGTGTTTTACGTGGACTCTTGGGCCGGCCTGATGGAGAGAAAGGGTGGAGTAGATAGGAGTCTCCACGAGCGAGATACAGGCCGGGAGGCGGATACTGGACAGAGGCAGAGTGCAGGATCTTCAACCTGGAAGCCCGAGACTCCCCCGGGAGGAGCCCGTGGGAGCCCGGGCCGCTGGGGCTTAGACGAATGACGGGGTCGGAGAGACAATCCGGGGTCGAGGCAGGCAGCAGACAGAGGCGTCAGGAGCGGGCAGAGGTCAGGACCGGGGGAGCAGCACCTGAAGAAGTAGGGAAGCCCCAAACTGGAACAAACAGGAGCCGAACCCAGGAATCCTAGGACCCGGACTGGAACTGAAGCAGGAACTGGAGTCAGGTATCCAAGAAACAGAGCTGGAACTGAAGCAGGAACTGGGCTCCAAAAACCAGGAATCAGGACTGGAACGACCAGCGAGGCAGCAAGCGAAATCCAGGCACACAGCAACTAAGCACCCAGAGGTAACCTCGTTGCAAAGCATCTAACAGGGGTAGACGCCGGCCTTAAATATCTGCCGGCGTCTGACGTCATGGAAAGGGGCGGGGCGCCGAGAGGCGGGAAAGGCCCTTTAAATACAGCCTCCGCGCGCGCCTAAGGAGGCTGACTTCAGCGATCCGGCAGCGTCTCCCTCATGGGGACGCCGCCGCTGAACAGGCCGCGCCGACCTGCCCAGACCACGCGACTGCTGCCGGTAACCAGGCCCAGGACCTGGCAGATCAACGCGGGGCTCCCGACTGCGGAACCCCGGGAAAAGAGGTAAGACCCCGGTCGTGAGTGCCGCGACCGGGGCCGCAACACAACCTCTCTTTCTTAAATTTTTAAAAGAAATTCTTTTGAGAATAAGTTCACAAGAGTCCATTTCCATTTAAGAGATATACTGTGTTTATGTTGTGAGGATTTTTCTGAGAATACCTGGTTTGGAGGTGATTTCATTTATTGGTTTTTCACGTTTATGAACAAAGAGTTTAGCCATTTACAGATAGAAGGCCCGGAAGGGCCATGAAATGAGCCATCTTAGATAATTTATCCACGTTGCCACCCATATGGTGGTGTTGCCTCCAGAGAGAGAAAGGTAAGTGTTGAAGTCAGTGGCCAAATGGGTCCAGGGTTCCTTTGGGACTGGCAGCAAGTGTAACAACCCCCAAGGTCATGCTTGCACACTCTTGTTCAATGCAAACGTGGGGCAAGGCTTTATGTTACGCTTCACATTGGTCTTTATCTGCGGCCACCAGTAGTGTCGAATGACTAATTCCAAGGTTTAGGTGATACCTAAGTGCCCCACCAAGTGGGAGTCATGGGCTCACTGAAGAACCTTCTGTTGTAGGTGCTGGGGAACTATAGTCTTCCCAGGAGGAACTGTATATGTGGCAGCAACCACAATCTTCACAAGGTCGATGATATGCTATGGGGATTCCAGAGAGCCCTCAATATCAAAGGAACATGAGAGGGCATTGGCTTGTTGGTTCTTCTCAATGGGACGGTACTGCACCACAATTCAAAGTCAAACTGATCAAAAAAAACAATGTCCAGCAGGCTTGCTGAGGGTTCAGTCTCTGTCCTTCAGATAGATGTTCTAGGTTCTTGTGATCTGTATATATAGTTACTGGTTGCTTGGCTCCTTTCAGCAGGTGTTGCAGTCTTCCAAGGCTAGCTTGACCATTAATAGCTCATGATCTCCAATAGTATAATTCTTCTCTATCAGAGATAATTTATTTGAAAAGTAGGAGCAGGTCATGAGTTGCCGTTATGATTATGCTGTAGGAGGACAGCAGCTACCCCGAGGGTAGACACATCTACCTCCAGGATGAATAGCTTGGATGGATTTGGATAATATAAACACAGATCAAGGATGAACTCCTCTTTGAGACGCTCGAATGTTTGGATAGCATCTGTCTCCAGCTCTTGGTGTCCGAGCTTTTTTTTAGTTAAAGCTGTGAGTGGGGCTGTTAAGGAGGAGTAATTATGGATAAATTGCCTATAGTACTTTGCAACCCCAGGAAGCACTGTAGCACTTTAAGGCCTTGCTGGCCGGGGCCATTCCAGTATGGCTTTAATCTAGCTGGGTCCATATGGAGGCCTTGGCAAGAGATAATATATCCCAAGAAAGGGAATGCTTCCTGTTTGAAGGTACACTTCTCTAACATGACATACAGTTGGTGCTCATGGAGTCTCTGGAGGACCTGTTTCACATGATAACAGTGCTCTGACAATGACTTTGAAAAGACTAGAATATCATGCAGGTAAACTACCACATGGGAGTAGAGAAGGTCCCGGAAGATCTTGTTTACCATAAATTGGAAGAATGCAGGGGCATTATACAACCTGAAGGGCATCACTAGATATTCATAGTGTCCATCATGGGTGGTAAAGGTGGTCTTCCACTCGTTGCCCTCTCAGATTCTGATCAGGTTGTATGCCCCCTGAAGGTCCAGCTTGATAAATATTTATGCACCCTGAAGGCGGTCAAAGAGCTTGGAGATCAAGGGAAGAAGATAGCGATTCTTCTTAGTAATAGAATTAA